>NC_050455.1:39125861-39433361 GCF_903995425.1 Onychomys torridus
ATAAAACAAAGCTAATAATTTTATTTTACAGTAATTCATTTGGATAATTTACTTATAACAGATAAAAAGCCTACTAAGTTCTTGTTTTATGATTTGTAGTGCATAAAAGGACTAGTATCATTTTAAGATACATATAAAAACACGTTAGAATGTGTGTTTAAATTTCAGACAAAGCACAGAATTCTTCAAATGAAGAATTTGCTCTTCCTGTGGATTCTGCGGCTTACATGCTATTTCTTGGCTTTATCTGTCCTTTCTATCTAGGCCCTCAAAAGTTTAAACTCTGCTAATTAAATCCTTGGAAAGCCATTTGTATAGCATTTTAAAAAAGATTTATTTTTATTTATGTGTATGTGGGTGGGTGTGTCTACTTCTTGAGTATAGGTGCCTGTGAGATCAGAAGAGGATGTCTGATGCCTTAGAATCACAGGTTCAGGGGGTTGTGAGCTGCCCAATATAGATACTGGGAATAGAACTCAGGTCCTCTCAAAGTACAGTAAATGCTCTTAACCACTGAGCCATCCCACTAGCCCTAGTTTTGTGTATTTTAAAGTATTTATTACTATAGAATCATACTTCTAAGGACCCATTTTTTTTTTTCAGTCATGCTCAACTAGAGAGGCAGAGGCAGTAAGTGACATGTACACAATGATGGATAAATGGTTGGATGTATGGACCAAGAGATGGGAGCTAGATAGATAGACTTCAATGAGTTTGTTTATACAATTGTGGAAGCTGGTTAAATATATCTGAGATTGATAGGAAAGGCTACTGGAAAGAAAAATAATAGGCTGGAACTCATAGGCAGAGATGTCCTAGCTAATGTCCACTAACTGTGCTCTTTCTCCTCTGCCTCTGAATCAAATCTGTCTGTCTGTCTGTCTTTGTCTCAGTCTGTTCCCACCACTCTATGTTCTACAATCAAAGCTCTTTACCTGTTTGAAATAGGCCCCAGATTACCCAGAATCATCTTCTCTTTTAGATGTAAAGCCAACTGTTACAAGATTTCAATTATGTTTGTAAATTCCTCTCCCAGAAAAACATACAGATCAGTGTTCGACCTGTTGACAACAAAAGGAAAAATAACCTACCACATTATAGAGACATATGAATATAAAAAAGAAAGTAAAATATTATTCAAATTTAGAAACTATAGCTTTTTATTTCATATCCTTGCCTTTGTGAGAAAAGTTTAAAGATAAAAATTCAAACAAACCTCAGAGTTTTCTTATAAAAGAATAAAGATGTTTCTGTAAGCACAGAGGAGTCATTTCTGATGAATGTCATTTTTTTTTTCCTGGAAACAACAGTAAGAAGTTATAAAAAAAAAACCCACAATAGCCAAATTCATAGCCATTTGCAATATATGGCTCCTTCCTTTGGAAGGAAGGCATTAGCTTCTGCATGCTCATAAGTCAGGCTCACCATGATAAAGTACCAGAGACTGGGAAATATGGGGCATCATAAATGGCACAGTGGCTGAAAAAGTAGACGTTGTCATATTTTATCGTGATTCAAAACAAAACAATTCTCAGTCCTATGCCTTGGAGGGGACAGAGGTTAGAAAAACATTAACGGTTGTTTTATGATCGCTTTAGAAGTGAGGCCCCTAAGGACAAGCAGAGCCTCTGTTTTCCTATGATTTGAGGACTGGCAGCATTTCATCATGGTGGGAGGTGGGGGGTTCTCAAGTTTAATAGCACACATTTTTTCACTGAGGGAAATGAAGACAGTGTTTTCAGCAGTGACCTCTTCTTCCATTACTGGAGCCTACTGTGGCCAGGAACCCTTCACTAAATAACCGTTTTCTAGAAGCTAAGAATCATTTCTTTTTAATCCATTCACACTGAGAAAGAAGGCTGCGGAATCCTTTATTCTCTAATTAATTCTCTCTTAGCAGAACAAAAGGACTAAGAATTTGCACCGGTGATTTTTCCTAATGGAAAAAAACCACTAGGAAATTCATTATTCAGGGAGAAAATTTGAGGTGGCCTCTACCACTGGATCTTTCTCAGATTGCTGGAGTCTACTCTTGTCCTTATTGTGGATAATTCTTAATAAATTTGGTAAGTGATAACACTGGGCTCTCAGATCATCTTCACATGTTCTTTATATTTATTCCTTAGAAATCTTGCCCACAGTGAGAAAAATGGGCATAAGAAAACTCCACAGAGATAGATTTTTGGATTGCCCAATAGTTACTCATTAGAAAGTCCCTACTACCCACTGGTTTGCCTGGGAATTAGATCACATCCAGTTTCAAAACCTGTGTGTTGAAAGGGAAAGGAGTCTTGCATAGAAATATAGGCTCAATTTTCCAAAACCATTAATCTATCTGGGAGGGCAAGAAAATCCACAGCAATGGTCTGACTGAGGAATAAGTCTCCTGCTGCAGATTTCTACCACCACCAAATAGAAACAGTAGGGCACAGTAAGGGAAAGGCTTTTCCTAGTCTCGAAAGAAGAGAGCATTTGAGAAACATTCAAAAGGCTTGTGGTGTTGAACTTGTAGAGCAGAGTCAAAAGAGCTTGAGAGTTCAAGAGTGAGTCAGTGTCACTAGATGGGGAGGCAGAAATAGGAGCTTATGGGTATCTGGCCAGTGCAGATGACAGTGATGTGCTTGTTATGCAGAGCTGTACAGGAGAGCTGACAGACAGAGTGGATGGAGCAGAGATGGAGTAGGGGCTAAATCCTAAGGTAAAAGTCTTCTACCCAAGAGCACCAGGAATATAGGAAAGGCTCCTGACATTGATCTATTAGGCTTGAAAGTTGACCACACAGAGGACTCTGTTGCCTAAGATTCTTTTTGTTGAAGGTATCAGGGAATTACTTTTGGCTCAATCAAAAATGGATTACTACTGTACACTTAGTCTTTGGGCAGAGATGAATTCCAGAATCTCTGGTTCAGGACTCAAACAATGTTAATAGGAGTCATCTGTGTCTATTTCTTTAATTTACCTATTTGCAAACTTAGCTATAAAGACAGAAAAATTGACACCCAAAAACTCTCAGACCTATATTCCTAACTTCAAATCCAGAGGGAAAAGCCAAAGATGTCCTGTCAAAAGATCCACTCATCTGTTGTCTTTAACTAACTCATATGTGCCTCTCTGGGACAATTTGATGTTCTGGAGCAATTTGATGTTCTGATCAACTAAGACTTGTTGTCCTTTTGTGAACTCTAAGAAATGTCCGTAGATTAAAATAGGGAGAAGAAATCAAGGTCTAGTTGTTAGGAAAAGGTTAATGATCTTGTTGCTATTGTGATCTCTTCATGTAATGTGTCTTGGGTTACTTTATATGTGTGAAAACATAAATCTAGTTTTCTGAAAGAATTTCTCTTTAGAGTCCATATTGCTGCTTGGCCATGGCAAACAGTTGTGACATTTTCAAGTGACAATTTCTTCTCTCAAAATTCAGCCAAACCCAGCTCTCATTTCTTTAGTCATCAGTCAGAATTCAAGCTTATTTCATGTTCAGAGTTTTCTTCCCCCTCCCCCGTCCTACTTCTGTCTCTCAAAATTCTCCCACTTTTCCTGACAGCAGGAGCCTCCTGAATCCCTTACATGAATATCTGCATATGATTTATAAGGCAAAGACATAGCCTGTTCTCCTACCCAATATTGACATTGCATACATATGCAGTTATGTTTTCTTCTGAAGAGTCAAGTTGACATTCAATGCCTTAGTCTAGCTACTGTCAAGTCTCCCTGGTCTTCTTAGCAAGTACAGGGCAGATCTTTACTTGCAACTCTAACCCAGTAAGCCAGTTACAAAACCATACAAAACCAGTTAGTTGCGAAAACATAACTGGTTGGTTGCATAGAATCAACTATGTCTCAGATCATCAAAAATGCTTGATGATATAATATTGATGAGAACAATTCATAACTATTGCCATGTAGGATTTGTAAGTATAATGAAGTCTACTCATTTTTCTAGCTCCTGTCAAGATATGGCGAGCTTTCCTGCTCAAATATATTGGTTTCTCCTGAGTCTGTTGGTTCACCACACCAGCATATCTATTGCCTAGAACAGTATTTTAAGTGTCAATTTGAAGTATCTTTGGGTTAAACATTCACTGGTTCTTCATGCTCCTCAGTCTTCCTGCCCTTTTGCAAACCAGGTCTAGCATTTTTGTGTTTCAGGGGTATTTGAGTTTAAAAGCCAGTAGTATAAAAGGGAGTTGTATATCAGTTTCCTCTGAATCAAGCTTTTCCCTTGGCCAGAGGCACATGAGACTCTTGAGATAAACATATTTCACATGTTTAGGAAAGCTAGAACATGCAAGATTCATGGCAGCCCCCCTTCAACTGTATAGAAGCAGATGATAACTGTAGAGATGCTGACAAGCTGAAATGTTGAAAAGGAAGTTTCTTGGACTTGTGAAGCTGCCTAAAAGTTGTGCTGAGAACTCCAGGGTTGCAGCTTTTGTGAGTCACTACCTAGGTTGGGATGGGCTTTTCACTATGCAGCTGCTTTTGAACCATCCCTGCTCCTATAAGTGACCACTTCCCATTTACCTGTCAGTAGCCCCAATACAAATTCATTGCTTCACCATGTTAGACTTTGATACGGTCATTACTTTGGTCTGTCAGGAGTTCTCTCTCTCTCTCTCTCTCTCTCTCTTTCTCTCATGAGTAGACACGTGTATTGCATTTTCCTAAGAAAAGTCTCTCATAAAACAAAGTGAGAACTAGGTAGACTCAGCCAGGGATGATTCAAAGGCCAGTTAAACTGGTACCTTTCTCTGCCACTGTTGGGCATCTTGGGAAACTGATATAAGAAAACCAATGACCTGTTATGCTCACGAGGGAGCTGTGATCAAAAGGATGCATAAGGAAACAAAGTAAATGATAAAATAGTGAGCACTGTCCCAAAGGCATTCAAAACTAAGATGGAGAATGAGAAGAATTATGGGCAGTGATTTCTGGGAATAATTGCAGACAGTGTTTGGAAGAAGTTCTTGTGGGGATCTTGTGTTAAGAAGGAGGAAAAATATTCTTGAAGTCCATCAAAGATGGAGTAGAGTCTGAAGGTAGAAAATGTGGCAGTCATATCTGAAGGTTGTCTGTACACTCTGGGTCTTACCTTGTGAGATTGATTTGAGGAGCTGAGACCAAGGTACTAGGGCTGTCTACCAGTGAAATGACCTGAATGCTTAGTAATATGAAGAATAACCCATGGGCTGGTGAGAGCTTATAATAGATCTAGTATACTATCAGTCTGGAAGGGTATGACTTTGGTAAAGTCACTGTCTGGATTCAAGGCAGTCCTGTGAAGGGATGGCTGCTGAAGGTCACGCGCTGTCAGTCATCCCAAGGCTGGAGTAGTAATTTCTTCCTCGAAGGATAATCTTGGAAGTATGTCTTCCTATCATTAAATTTCATTGGAGCATGTGGAAGAGAATGAATATCACATACTCAGTTGGCAGAGGGGTGGTGCTGATGGGTAGACTTGGAGAAGGCAGTGCAATTGACAACTAACTGACATGCTAATCAAATCCTTCCAACTTGAGCAACCTATGCCCACTCTGAAGCCAGCCCTCTTTGGTTGATTCCAGGAATGTTTATTCTTCTTCCCAAGAGAAACACATCTGCACACAGAATGGTCTTAATGTGTACTTTATAAGTGCATCACCCTTCTCTCTGTAGCGAATTGAATAAGAGATAAATCTTTATATTGGGATGAGAGGAACAGCATCAAGTAATGAAGATCCTCTGATGGACCCAAGCAAGGCTAACCTACTAATAAGTCCTTAAAACATCATTTCCCTAAGTTTCTTAAGTTATTCTTCACGACACCTGGCCTGATGTTAACCTGTGTATGTCTAAAGTCATCTATGAATTGTCTCTTGGCCCACTTAGTCAGATACCAAGCTGTTGGTAAGGATAGCATTTTACATTTGGTTTGGAATATCTTCAGGCTAAGCAAGCCTGCCTTACTTCTTGGCATTCCTCCCCACACTCCTGACTCTCTAAGCAAGCTGTGTCTCATATTATTGTGTTTCAGTGATATTTGAGTTGGAAAGCTCCTGCTTTGCAAGAGAATACAAGGAAAGCCCAGACACACAGGGTTCAAGGAAAGGCCAATTAAGTGGGTAGGTCACCATGCCTGTGTCCCATAAACACGTCTAATAAAAAACAAACAGTACATTATGCTCTTTCAGGCTTGACATCTACTATTGCAAATTCGATACCACAAAACTATAAAGCCATGATTGCTTTTTCTTATAAGATATGAAAATTCAAAGAATCTTTTCTGTGTGATTCACAGTATCATAGCATATATCCATCTGTTTTTCAATTTATTTGTTTAATTTGAAATACCTCCCTTCAGCACAGCATAATAGATGAAGTACTTAGAAATCCTGACATGGAAGCATCTAATATTTTTGTTTCAGCTTAGCAATGTACAATAAAACTACAGACAGAAGCATTAGGAGCTGAATTATTCTGAAATTGGTCACATAGAATTTCCAACTACTTGTCAGAAGATTTTGAGCAACAGATTAACTAAGCAATGCATATATTTACATGAATCTGAGAATCATTTTGTAGCTTCCTGCAGCTAAAGATACAGGGCCATAACAAGCCTTATACAACACTCAGATCACTTCTACAATTTAAGTCCCTATTTCCAATAACTCCAGACAACAGAACAGACACCAAAATATCCGATCTGTGTCAGCAGCAAAGAAATTCCATTATCCCTCTATTGAGATGTTCTTAGTTGCAAATACAGGAAACTTTTCTATCTTCTAGGAGCAGGAAATATACTTTATTAAAGCATGTAAGCCTCAGACTCTCTGGGAGAGCTTCAGAGACAAGCTTGAAGGTCATTCTCCCTGGGACAAGCTCCAAGTGACAGAAGACCCATGGTAGTGCTAGCAATGCCATGAGGCACAGAACCACAGCTTGCACGGAGGTGACTTCTGCAGTCCCCAGCATGGTGCCTCTGAAGGCTATCCATCCTTGCAGTCCCCCAACCAATGTGGATCGGATTATACCCAGTGCTTGCGTTCCACTATACTGTCCCACAGGACAAGACTCTATAGGGTGGTATCTGATCAGCTGAGCCCAGACAATGTGTCTATGACTGGCTGCAGAGTGTAGTGATAGAGAAAGTAAATTCTTGGGTTCTACTAATATAAGAGGTAAGTTCCTAGGTAGTGCCTCCAATACAGAAATGTTCAAAGATGCAGAAAAGCCAAATAAATGACTAAATTGTACAACAATCCAATAGGCAATAGAGCAAAAAATGGTGAGGAAATATAAAAGCCATGGCTTAAGAAACACAGTCTTGTAGACTTTGTAGGCTTCTTAGCCAGCAGTCACATGATGTATGTAATTACTGACTTTGTGTGTGGCACAGAGGAGATCAATTCAGGTCCCTGGAGGCTGTACCAACAGGAAATGCCATGAACTGGAGGTCCTGAAGGCTTCCGGAGGCAATGTCTGATTTGAGATGTGAGGAAAGAATGGGAGTTCAATGTGGAAGAGAGTTTTGTATGGTGAGAGGAAATTCATGTGCTCCTGGTCTGAGAGGAAAGAAAACGTGGTATGTTTGAGAAGGTAAAGAGAGCTAGGCATACTCTTCTAGATTAAGGTCAGAAAGTTGGGGCATAGGATGTTAAATAAGTTCAAACAGTGGGTGGTGCTAGGTCAGAGATGCTTCACATCTTCATCTTAAAAGCAAATGTGGAGGGGTTGTGAAGGAGTCTAGTTTGTTCTTTTATGCACTCATTCCAGCTGCTCTGTGGCCAGTAAGTACTAGGAGACCATGGTCACTGTGCGGGTAAGTGAGAGATGGTAGTGCAGAAAGCCAGGGTCACTTTGAAGTGGGTTCTTTTGTCCTTTTCTTCAATATGTAGGTTCTGTTGTAACTTGCTTTTTATATTATCTGTTATTTTGTACAGTTGAACCATGCACATGCCTAAACATTATTTTATGATTTTTGAGAAGCTTGATGCCATAAATGTTCCTTTTGGAGGGAGCCTGGGATGATGCTGTGCAGTGTTTGGAGTCCACAGCCTAATGCATTTGGACAAGCTGAACCCTGAAAATTAGAATTTATTATAAAAATGCGTTGTGCTTTCCAAGCAGTAGTGGATGACTAAGGATTTGTGGCATTTATCACTTCTTTTCATACTTCCATCTGAACACAGCTTTTCTCTGGTTGTCATATCTACTCTCTACCAATTAATTCTCAGTTAATTTCTACATAAATAGAAATCGTTATGAGAATTTCATTAATTTTCTTTCAATGACTTGAAATTCAATTAGTACTTGAGATTTCCTTCCACTAAAGTAACCTGGAATAATGGATGAAAAAGTGAGGTTGGGAGCCAGGAAAGCAGATTTTAGTTTTGTACTTATCACTTCCCTGATAGACAACATTTTGACAGTTACTTGGTCTCTCTAGGCTTTGGTTTCTGAACTGCAAACAAACATAATGAGGCCTCCAGTTGAGCTGTGATTATATAAGAGGCGTTTCATCAAAGTGATTTGCAAACTGGAAGACTATAGGAACAGGTTACTAAACTTGAAGATGATTTACAAAATAAACAAGGGACCTTTGCAGAATTCCTGAGTGCAGGACAACAAAGACATCACACCAAATTTCAGCAGGATGATGATATGCGCAAAAGCAGAGTCCAGAATGCCTTTGATCTTTCCTATTTTGTTTCTGTGCCAGAATTTTCTTGCTGGTCTTTGATCTCAAAGCCTGTGAAAACTCCCTATCAGTCCACAACAGTTTCCCTGATCAGTGGCACAGTCCATAGGTGAGTCATGGTGGCAAACTTGACTGAAAGGCAGAGTGAGTAAGGCATACCTCTTTAAGGAACAGTGATACTCAGGTGCCTCTGACACATTGTTAGTTCTGTTACATTTTCTTTAATTTTTCATCAGCCAATTGGCGATGAATTAATAATACTCACTTCCAGGCACATGATCATCACTGATCCACGTGAGGCTCTATCACTTTGATCTTTATTTGTTACATTTCATTCCCATCCCAAGGGAACCATTTACTGTTTTATGTTGCAAAGTGCTCACAAATGTGATTTTGTACTTTAAACTTTGAAAATCTGTGTAGATCTCAACCAGTCTCTAATTGTTTTGGACCAAGTACTAACTTTTATTTTTCTATGTAAGTATCAGTTGAGTGTCTTCTAATTGCAACCTAATGCCCTATGAAATATATTTTTCCAAGTCTTACTATGTACTCTATCCAAATTGTTACCCACTGTAAACAGTATTGTGATGAATATCTTTAAATAGTCAATACTATAAACACATTTAAAAATGTTTTTGAGATAAATACTCAGGCATGGATTTGCTAAGGTAGAGTAGACATGTTTGCTTAAAATGTCTGCCCCATGCTAGACTGTCCTCCAGAATACCAATACCGGTATTTTGGTCCATAATACTTCTTATAAGTTTGTCTGTGTCAACACTCAGCATCGTATGACTTTATAATTTCTGACATTTCAATATTGTTAATTTAGCTTATATATTTATCATCCCCAATGCCTTTGGTTACTTGCTGGCTTAGAGTTTTCTTTAATTTCCTTGTTTAGATTTTTTTTACCTGTTTTCTTATGGTGACTGATTTATCCTCTCATAGGAGGTTCTTTCTCAATAATGTCTTGATAGTTAAAAAAATAAAAAAGCAATGATTTTAGCAAAAACAATTAAAAGGCCAAATGAGACTATAAGGATTTTCAAAGTCTAAAGCAAATGTCAACAACAACATAAATCACATTGGAAAGTACTTTAGCAAAAGAATAAATATCACATAATGATTGCCTTGGAAAAGGGTAGAAAATGGAAAAAAAATAAGGTTAAAACCAGAGGCTCTTACATGGATTGGGTCTAAGCGTATTACTGTGCATATACTCCCCAACCAGTCATCCATTACCTTGGCCTGTGGTGTTCTTCATGGATTGGAAAGCCTTAATTTTGATGTACTCATATTTCTTAACCTTTTCCTTTATGGGTTTTCCTTTAAGTTTTTGAAGTGTTCTCCATTCCTAGATCATAAAGATTGTCTCATAAATCTACTTCTATTAGCTTTATAAGTTTTCCCCTTTCTACTTAATCTTTGATCTATCTGGAGGGTATACTTTATGTGGGTTATGTTATGTAGGGCTCCAATTTCATTTTTTTCTCCACATCATCAGGAAGTTTTCCAAGAACATAGCACTTAAGATATTTCCATTGATTTTTGTGGTATTCCTTTAAGATTTTATTAAATTCCACATATGCACAGGGATTTGGGGGTATATGATTTTCTCCCACTTACCTCACCTCAGACAACCAGCACATGACTTCGATTACTCTAGTCTTATAGAACATTTTAATATCTGGCAGACCAAAAACTCTCCTTCTTTAAGATATCCCATCAGATGATAGGTAGCTGTGGACTCCGTTGCTCTCTATAAACTCTCTGTAAGTTTATTAAATTTTTCAAAGTAACTATCTGAAATTTTTGTTGAAATTATATGGCATTCATATACCAAATTGAAAAAAACCCATCATCTTGTATCATAAGATTATCACATCAAGAAACATGAAATAGTGCCAGGTGGTGGTGGCATACACCTTTAATCTGAGCACTTGGGAGGCAGAGCCAGACGGATCTTTGTGAGTTTGAGGCCAGCCTGGGCTACCAAGTGAGTTCCAGGAAAGGCGCAAAGTTCCACAGAGAAACCCTGTCTCAAAAAAAAAAAAAAAAAAAAAAAAAAAAAGAAGAAGAAGAAGCATGAAATGATGAAATGTTATCTCTTTATTTAGATAATCTTTTATGTCCTTTACTATAACTTTAACATATGTTTAAAGAATGGTTTGAAATTTGTGAATGAAGTTAGAATGGTGGACAGGGCATTCCTTTAATATCATGTGAGAGCAAAGGCTATGTGGGATTGCTATGAAATGTGCTTTGTTTGCAACAGATAAAATTTCCCAGAATTCATGAAACTATAGGCTAGAGGTTGGTGTCTACCAGGACAGATAATCCCCAACCACCAATGTGCCAGATTTTTTTGTGTTTCTCTGTTGAAACATATTTACATGCCTTTACTTCTTCAATTCTCTTTGACTTGATTCATAACATTCATTTGACAGGGCTTCTTTTTCCCCTTAGAACTAATGTATGTCTTTATAGTTACACAAATGTCATGACTATTTTTGAAAATTACTTTTTAGCACTTTTTTTAAAGCACTTTTTCCATATAGGTCCTACATATAATATGCTTACTGTAACCCTGGTGTACTTTATCACTTTATTGTGATTAGGAACAGCAGATTAGCTTTCTGACTGCTGCTGATGAGGAGAAATGCTATTTATTCTAGTAGGTTGATATAAGCATCACCTTTGCTAGACTATCATATTACTTCCCTTTTGTTACCTCCGAATTCTGTTAGCACTTTCTGGTAGAAAGCCATTGTGAAGGGCTTTCTGAGAAGGGTCATGAACTGTTGATTAAGTAACTAAAAAACCTAGATGAAATGCACAATGTTACAGAAAAATGTAAAATGCTAACATTACACTTGATTTTAGAGATACTTCTCTTGACTTTGGCCGTTCGTCAAAATTCATATTGATGGTAATACAATACTTCCATTTTGAGGGCTGGTAAGATGGCTCAGCAGGTAAAGGTGTTTGCAGTCAAGCCTGACCATCTGTGTTTGACTTCTGACATCAGTTTTGACCCCGGACATCAATATGATGGAAGCAAAGAGTTGAGTCCTGCAAGATGTCCTCACCTCCATATGCATGGTGACATGCAAAGGCCACCTTCCAAACACAAATACATGAACAAAAATAAATAAATGTAATACTTTGATATTAATTTACCAATATTTGACACTAATTTATAACATGTGGTATAACATGCTTTGGGAATTATAGGAAACAGATACATAAAGAATGAGAGTACTGTGTGAAATCACACTTGTGGGAAATGGATCCTTAAGAAAAATGTGCCTTGAAATCGCATGTAATTTTCAGGAAGTTTTACTAACTTTAGCAGCAAGAGAAATTCAGATCACTTGACAAGGGGTCAGGGGAGTTGGAACTGAAGTGCTAACATCATTTAATCCTGCTGCTCTGATAGTATTTAAACTCTCACGTTTTGTTCTTTGCGTTTTTTGATTTTAAGCCTAGCCTTTAATAGCTGAGCCATCTCTCCCTCCCATTTTATGGTCTTCACTCATTCAACACACTTACTGATTTGCTGTCAACAAGCTAATATCAGAGAAAGAGTCACCCTGAGGAGGAAGGATGAAACCCTGTGATGTGGATGGGTAGTTGAGCTTCTTTGGGCCTCTTTTGAGCTAAATCAAAACATTAAAGTTATGATTAGCAATACAGTATTTGAATTAAAAGCTATTTTGGTGCCTGTTCCCAACTCTCTCTCTCTCTCTCTCTATGTATGTATGTATGTATGTATGTATGTATGTATGTATGTATCTATCTATCTATCTATCTATCTATCTATCTATCTATCTATCATCTCTAGTCTTGTGAGGATTGTATTTATTGTTTCTTTAACTGTATATAGCAAAACCATAAAAAGCCTTATTAAAAACTTAACACTCTATATTATCCCACCACCAAGATAATAAAAGTAAGTGCTTGGTATGCATCTTCTCACAATTCTGTCTTCCTCCTAATTTTTCTGTCTTATAGACAGTTATGTTTTTGTTGCTAAGTTTTTTCTTGTAACAAAAATATGAAGTGATACTATCCCTAAATATCATTTCTTTAAAAGTATGGATGGATTTTAAGCTATATAAATAGATAGATCCAAATGTAATTCTTTTCAGTGGTACAAATACATTTGTAATTCAATCATTCTCCTGCTGATGAATATAAATTATAATGACTTAGAAAAAGGGTTTAGTAAACCTGGCCTGTTGTCCATTTTTATGAAAAAGTTCTAATAGAATATAGTTGCATTACTTATGTACGTATCAAATGGTAGTTTGTCATTGAGAACCAGAGATAAACTCCTACAGAAAATATATAGCTTTGAAAGTTTAAAAACTATTCTTCTTTATTCTTTATAGAAAATCTTTGTTGAGACCTGACCTAGCTTTTGTCTTCTGTCACATGACATGGTAAACCATTCAATAACATATACTTCTATTCTGATATTTTTACATCTACATTAAATTAATTCTATAACACTTACCCAATAATAAGTGACAGAAGATTTGATGTTGGTGTCAAAGGTGTGTATATTTTGATTTTTTAAGAAAATTTTTCAAGACAGGTTTTCTGTCTAGTTTTGGTGCCTATCCTGGATCTCACTCTGTAGATCAGGCTGGCCTTGAACTTACAGAGTTCTGCCTGTCTCTGCCTCCTGAGTGCTGGGATTAAAGGCATGTGCCACCACTTCTTGGCTTATATTTTGTTTTATTAAAAATATAAAATCCCATTTTTCTTTCCAAAAAGGTATTAGAAATTATTATTATTATTATTATTATTATTATTATTATTATTGTTATTATTTTGGTTTTTCAAGACAAGGTTTCTCTGTGTGTCTTTGGAACCTATCCTGGAACTCACTCTTAGCTCAGGCTGGCCTTGAACTCACAGAGACCTGCCTGCCTCTGCCTCCCGAGTGCTGGGATTAAAGGTGTGCACCACTACTGCCCAGCATGAATTATTTTTTAAAAATATTTATTTGTATTGTTTTTAATTATGTGCATGTGTGGAGGGGGTGGCATGGTGTGTGTGTGTGTGTGTGTGTGTGTGTGTGTGTGTGTGTAGGGGGGATATGTGCATGTCTGTTTGTAGGAGGAAGTGGGGTATATGCATGTCAGTGTAGTACCCAGAGAAAACTTAGGGTCCTCTAGTTGTAAATTGTCTGGTGTGGGTGCTGGGAACTCAAACCTGGATCTACTGTAGGAGCAGCAATATTCTTACCTGATAAGCCATCTTTCCAGAACCTGGAAATTTAATTATTACCAACAATTTTATACAGTGTTTAGTCTGTCAGCACAGGATGCCATTACTATATATTGTTCCCAGTTGGGTAAGTAAACACACAGCTTGACACTGCTGTTTATATTAGATTTCCCTGCAGATAAGACAGCTCTTGCATCTCAAGAATATTTTCCTTTCACTTGTGTGATTGAAGTATTTTTTTTATCTACTCTTTGCTTTTTGACTTCATTTAGCATGTCTTTTCTGTTCTTTTGCATGATTGTTTTATATGAGCTGCACTTCAAAACCACAGCAGAAACTTTTGTGTGTTCCTACTCATCCTACCAGATACCTTTCCTGATTAATTCATTCTAAAATGATATCATAAAAAATAGAATTGATAACAACAAAGAACTATTTCCCAGATAACAGTGTAACTATTCTCATACAAAGTTGATTTCTCCATACTCGACTTCAGAAAGGCAGAGCAATTTGCTACTATGCAATATAAAATATGACCGTTCATCAGTGCTCTTGGGCTGTGGATAGCACAGCCAGGCTCTGGCAAATGACTTAAGCAATTTTAAAAAACTGTTTGAGGAAAGGTTGTCAGGATGAGGAAATAAATACACTTACATGTTCCAATTTAAGTGAGGATAGACAGCAAAGGCTATTTTGGTATAGACATAGTCCATGGCATCTTTGGGACACACATAATAAAAATGATTATTACTTGAAATTCAAGTGTAACTACATATTAAGTGTTTTCTCTGGCCAGTCTTAGGTCGCAATGAATATTCATTTACTAAGAGTGAAGTAGCTCATATACAGAAAATTTTATTTTTAACCTGTTGCACTCCAAATGGTGCAAATTACATACTTACTATTTATTGACAGATATTATTTCAAAATATAGCTGTTGTTCTCATAACACACAAAAAGAAAATCCAACCTAGGTAAAGTAATATAAAAAACTTACTACTGTAGAAGCTTTCTAAAAGAAAAACCACACACACACACACACACACAAAAAAAAAAAAAAAAAAAAAAAAAAACAGGATGACTATACCCCTATTATAAACCAGAGACTAGCAAATAAATAGCTCAATGCTAGGAATGGGTTACGTCTTTGGTGTTGCTGGCCAGTGATGTCCAATAGACCTCTCCCACAATACCATAGGTTATTGCCAGTGCTCTTGGTCCCACCCCTAGCAGAGGCGTTATTGGTAATTGATAGCTGCTGGGAGAAGGAAGGTTAATTTTGTTTAGGGGTATGGCCCCACATATGACCATGCCAGTGGATGACCATATACCAAAGAGTTTGTGGGCAACACTAATGGGACATGGTTGGTTTTAGAAGAAAACAAAGGCATAAATTTGCTTGTCTATGGGATGATGGTGATTATTGGAGGAGATGGAGAGGGGGGTGAATATCAAAATGTAATGTATGAAATTTTAAGAAAAATATAAAAAAGAAAACTTATAAGAAAGAGACATCTTCTTAAATCAAACTTAAACTAACCCACTAGTTTATGATTCAACTCATCACTGGAAAAGAATTTAACATTGTATATTATGGTCTTTACAGAACTTTGGAAGATGATTAATATAGATAAAGCAGAGATATTAAGAAGATCATTCAAGGGTACCTGGGTTCAAAACAGGTAAATCTGACCAAGTCTGTCTGAAGTGCATGCATTCATCCCACTTCTGCAAATGGCCCTGTGTGCTCGATTCTAGTTTTTATTTAAATTCTGATCCTTAGCCATCTATTTCCATGTTTTGCCTAAAGCAGAGGGCTTGAGAGTTGAGCTCTCCCTTTACGGCCTCCATAGCAGCTGGAGCAAGTCACTGGATACTGTTCTCACCAGAGAAGCCTAAATATGAGTCACCAGGGGCCTCTAGGAAATCTGTTTTCATGATTAAAGGGATCAATGTGAATTACTCTTCTTTCTCCTTGGAACTCAGAGTTTGTGACAGGAGACAGAGCTCTTGCCTTGTGACTACGAAGGGAACAAAAGCCGTGAGGGATGCTCCCAATCCTCATGTTGACCTATCTCTTGGCTTCTGTGAGGTGAAGGTAAAATTACTTGTTCAGCCCTAGTCTATTAAGGTGTTAATTGGGCTTTCAGTACAAATTATTTGGATACTAATAATTCTTAATAAATTAAAACCCAGCCACTAGGTATTGATGCTCAATATTTTTACACTTGCTGATAGAGATTATCATAATTTAACCATAAAATATCTTTGTGTGGTAGGAGCTACTGTGCCCACTTGAGGTAACTGGTTCAAAGAAGCACAGAAGTTTATTCAAATGCTATGTAAAGTTCATGGTAAAGTTGAAATGAAATATTTATGGATTTATTGTAATTATTTTGCATTGTTTGAGATTGATTCTCCTCATGAAGTCCACATTGGCCTTGAACTCAATTTTTTTCTGCCTCAACCTCTATAGTGCTGGATGATAGGCACATATCAGTCCCAGCTGGCTGACCTCTTTCAAATATGTGGTATCATTTATGTAATCTTGAGATAATGGTCTGCTCATTTAAAAGTAAATTTTATGGGACTTGGGGGGGGGTACAACCATTTTATAAGAAAATTTCACTTATCTTCATATTGATATTGCTTAAATTCATTGAATACATTAAACTAGTTGTGGTATTCTCATTTTTATGTAGAGTTCTCCATCATAGAGAAAACAATTTATCATGGAGACATGACCTCACAAAGTCTTAGATCCAAGGAACATTAAAAGCAAACTATCAAACAAGAAAGTATAGAAACGCTGTGTTATAAATGTCAATAAATGCAGACTGTGATGGCAGTAGTCAAGTCTCACAAGGGCCAAGGATGGAAAACGTGTTTCTGGAGAATTCCACAAATGTGATTTAACTTGACTTTATAATACTATAATGGCTGGTAATCCGTCTTCATGCAGAGTCCTCAAGAAGAAGAAAAGAAAAATAAGTTGTCATCTTAAGAAAAAAAATGTACTATGGGAAATTTAAAAAAAAATTGGCAAAGGGCATCATATTAACACATTATGCAACGGCATTACAAAGTCAAAAAGACTGGGTAACTGTTCATTTGCCCATAGTCTTAATAGGATAAATTCCTCCAGGCTCTAAAGAGATAATGAGTATGCCAATTATTTTTTTCAGGGAACAGGAGCAGAACAAGGAATTACTGCTGTTTTCAGATGTAATAACGACAAGCTGAACAACTCAGAAATGTCATCCTCCAGTAGTCGCTCTTATTTGAGCAAAGAGATGTTAATCACAGGTGAGTCTTGCCAATGGCTCTCCACGGAGTGAAGTCAGAGTTCATTTGCAGTTCAAGCATGAGGCTCTCAAATCAAATCTGATATTAACGAGGTACCACAATAAGGAGATTGGCAGCAGCCATAAATCTCTTTTGATTCCCAACTCAGTTGTCTATTTGTCCTTGTAGGTAGAGAGCATGTATTTTCTCTGCTTTTGGGACAAAGTAATTCAAATAGATGCCAGAGGCTGAGAAAGATAATACTGATTCATGAGCTGCTGTGGGCATGCAGTAGTCCTTCTAACATAATCATTTCTATTTATTTTGTACATTAGGAATAATTTCATAAGCATCACATTCAGTTCATATCTATTAAACTTCTGCAGGAAGTGAATATAGGCATTTTGCTGGCTTCAGCAATACTCTGTAGGTCATTTGTTTTTTTGTTTTTCCAATGGTGGCTCATCTTAGGCCTTTTGCTTTAAGAATTTAAAAATATACACAAAATGTTGGAAGAGGAGAAAAATAAAGAGCCACTATCTAGATTCACAAAAAGCATGGTTTTGCCAAACTTGATTTCATTTCTCCCTTCCCCTTGCTAATTTTATATTTGTACAAATACTTATCTTCAAAGGGTTCATCAAACAGTGTAACAGACCTCATGATAACTTCATCTCTAGATATTAATTTATTCTTAGATCATCTACTAACAATACAGCTTTTGTCTTATATGACCACAATGTCACTTTTATATACCACATTCAAATTTCCTCAAATGCTCCAAATTATTTTGTAAGTTATCTTATTTCTTTAATGTGGATGCACATATTGTATCCGTGTCTTCAGCATATTTTCTTTTCATGAGAATACTCTGCCTTTTATATTTTTCTGAGTACAGTAGGAACCTCAGGGCATCTGTCTTGAGTTCTGTGCTACACTCTGTTGGATGGTCCTTCAGTACTAGATCCATGTTACAGATTTGGCATGCACACTATGTGGGTAATGCATATTGCTGCATCATGCACAACTGCTAAGTATTTACTATCCTTGAGAATGAAAGTTCACAGAGGAAGAATACTCTGCTGTCACATAAATGTCTTGTTTCCTCAATAGCATTTTATGCAAAAGCTTTAGTATTCATAAATGATGTCACCTTGAATCATCTTTAGCTACAAATCAGTAATTTACAATGATATGTTTTCCTAAATTAATGAAGTATAAAGAGCTTTTTTCCCTCGGATTTATATTCAATGTGATATAATCTGGTACCATCATTATTGTTTTCAATGCTCAAACTGTCCCATTTTTTGCAGGTGGAAGCCTTTTCATCCTCAATTCTGCTACTCTTTTGACACGGTCTTTCTGAACTGTTTTGCTTTAAGGCTTCATAGAATATTCCTTATTTACTTTGTACTTTCTTGCCTCAGACCTGGAGTCAGCTATAGGTCCTAGAAACCCAGTTATTCCTTTAAGTATAAACTAACGTCTCTGTACTAGACTCTGAATAAATATTCTAAATTCGGTTGGACCATCAAGGGTGATAGCACACTGCAAGAGGCTATGAAGGGGTTTATTCCTTACACAGTGAGGTTTTGGAGAGAGAGCACAGCAGTTCTCCCCAGCTGTGACTGGGTAAAGCAAACTGGTGTAGAGTCCTAGAGCGCTGGAGGGGTGAGCATGGTGTAAGGGATGTTAGAGTCAGGAGCTTGTGTGATTAGAGCTTTCAAGTACCAGTGTGTGGGTTTTTCATGAACCTGTGTGGAGATGTTCAAAGTGGGAAATGGGAAGGTGTCCAATATCAGCAGGCAAACAACAGAAATAGAGTCAAACTGGACTACATTTCCAGTCTTCACTTCATGGCTAGGAGACAGGCACCTGGAACACAGGTGCTATGTGACCCTTAGTATCCTCACAGGGAACCTGCTAAGTATATTGAATAAGAACATTGGGCCAGGCAGTGGTGGTGCACGCCTTTGATCCCACCCAGCACTTGGGAGGCAGAGCCAGCCATATCTCTGTGAGTTCGAGGCCAGCCTGGTCTACAGAGTGAGATCCAGGACAGGCACCAAAACTGCACAGAGAAACCCTGTCTCCAAAAACAAAAATAAAAAACCCCAAACAAACAAAAACAAAACAACAACAAAAAAGAACATTGGAATTTCAGACTCTCTAGAAGGATAATCATCCCTCTACACATACATTACCATCCAGCCATTAGTTTCCTCCAAGGAACTTGACATTTTCATATTGCTTCTTAATCAGTTATGGACAGGGAATCATTTTTCTGTTTATAAAATCAGCTATGTAAAGGCCATGTGCTCTTGTGATGTCAAAGGTTCACCATAAGGTTACAATGTAAATTTATCTTTCAGTCAAGACATTACAATGACTCTTAGAGCCTTTATAGTTAATAGGAAATGTTAGATTACAATAGCTCATCATTAAATTTAATAGAAATAACTATTACATATAAGTACTTGGAACATAAGTCTGTAGATCTTCATAAAAATAATTATGATAATAACAATATTAACGGAAGCTAGCACTTACACATCTTCAAGTCCCAGGAACCTTTCCAATTATATTACAATCATTCTCATAACATTGTATTAATATTAATAATGTTATTCTAGTTCTGAAATAAGGAAATTGATAACCAGAAGGTTAAACCATCTTATCACACCTCCAAGTGGAAGAGGATTGAGGATTCAAACACAAGATGAGGAGACAAAACTAAAATTTAACATTTCAAAACCACATATTTTAGTTCTAAAAAACAGAGTAAAGAATAGTTTTACTAAAGCATAGGAAATGCCTGGCTCCCTCTCAGTTTAGTAAGGATAAACTTTTATTCTACTCTATTTAAAATTTACCTCAAAATATAAGAGGTTGAGCCTCTGAGAATACAAATAGCCCAATAAACTAGACACTGGCTAGACAAGGCTTTTGTACTTCTATAAAAAATTGAAATTCAGTCATGACTGCCTTGCTGGGGTCTCAAGGGAAGTAATTTTTTTTTTCTGTTGAAACTCAGATACAGTTTACCACATAGTGAGATAAGAGAGGCATTGATTTCCAAAGCAGCCAGAAGGGATTAAAAGAAAATGTGTTCAACTTATTTTTTCACCTTCAATTTTTGAGATTTCTCAATATTATGTACAATACAGTATACAATATTTATACAAGCCTTAATTTTTCTGGGTACTTTCACATTGATAACTTTTAATTTCTGCATTAATCCAGTGCTGTTGACAGAAAGTTCCTATGCATGCACACACAATCAATCTTTTATGGGTAAGCAGTGCTCATACTTAAGGACTGTGTTAGATACTTTTATATTCTATCCCATTTCCCCTTGGCCTACTACTCTACTTGTGCCATTGACAAAATAACATCTCAGGCATGCTGCCTCTCACCTGAGCTCTGCTCCTGGTTGCTCCGTCCACTAATGTTTGGCTCAACTGGGTCATGTGAAAGCATGGCACTAAGGGAGCACTAGCAGCCCTGAAGTATTAAGATCAATCCATGTGAGTCTATTTGATGGGTAATAGGGATTTATTAGGATATAAATTGAGGAAATACACTCATGAATACAGAACTTAGTAAACAGCTGAAGTCGTCCTCGGTTCTGTCTAGGAGCAAATGCATCTGGCCATCCAATCATGCCAAGAGGAAGAACATGACCCCTCTCCCTTTCCTTTTAAGAGCTCACACATGAAGGAAAGAAGCATGGCCTCTTTTGGGCCATATAGCCTAAGGTCATGGACAGAGCAAATACCACTACACCGAAGCACTCCTTGATCTTCTGGGACGTGGAACATGTTTCCTCTGATCTAAGGAGATGACTCTGAAGTGTATTTTGTACAGATCCAGTGGGACCCTGGGAACATTGAGTCTCACCTCCCCTTTAACATCCCGGTAATAGTGCATTCTTGATGAGCATCATTCCTCTTCCTGTTTTACACTGCTCAATTATTCATACGCAATGGGCTTTATTGTATTTGTCTGTAGTCATTAATAAATAGTCAAAATTCACATCAATACAAGTTTCATGGGAATGATTCATCAAGTCTTTGTGGTAGGATTTGTTTAGGAAGAAATTCAAACCAAGCTATAGAATTTAAGAAACAGACAGTTTGTGTTGACAATAGAATTAACCAGTTAGGTCTTTTCTCTTCTTATATAAAGTAAAGGCATAGATCTTAAGACAAATTCATCTGTATTTGGCATTAATTGACACTAATATATATTTACACATATATAAAAATAAGAAAATCATATGATTTTGATGAACCTCAACTTTTAAATAAAATTATTAATGATAGCAACTATTAATCTTTATTGAATACTTTTATGTATAGACTCTATTTTATTGCTTTAAAGCAGTGGTTCTCAACTTTCCTAATGCTGTGACCTCATGTTGTGGTGAGTCTTGACCATAAATTATTTTATTACTACTTCATAACTCTAATTTTGCTACTGTTTTGAATCATAATATAAATATCTGATATGCAGGATATCTGATATGTGACCCCCAAAGGGGCTGCAACCCACAGGTTGGGAACCACTGCTCTAATGATATATGTTGATCCATTAATCTTCAACCTAAGCTTATGATCTATATGCTATCATTGTATAATAGATAAGAGAATGTGATATAGAAGGAGCTTTATTTCCCAAATCACAGAACCAGTGAGTGGCACTTCAGGGTTGTAACCCACATGACCACACTCTCGGGTTCACCAACTTCAGTATTTCTGTTCACTGCATGATGCACTGGAGGGCAGTGACAGTAGAGGAAAAGAATACGCATTTCATACAGCATCTAGTGGACATGAAATTGTCACAAACATTATCAACAAAAAAATCAAAAATGAAATTGAATCCCGAAGAAAAAATGGTAGTAAATACTCCTTTTCTGTTCAGTCTTTGTAAGTTTTTTCTCACACTCTGCCCTTGAATCACTCTGAACTTGTTGCTGCTTTCTCTCTCTCCTATTCCTGACTCCCAGCCATCACCTTCTCCCATTTCTTCCTTTCACACCTCATTTTTCTCATGGTCCAGCATGAGAAATGTCAGTGATAGTTAATTTTCATGATGTTCCCTTCAGAGTTTCACTAGAACAAATGCTGTTTGTAGAGTTTGGGACAAAGCACTCCAGAATACTTCAGAATATGTGCATATGCATACTGTTCATCAGATCCTTCAGTACATGAATAGGGGCTTCTCAGCAATCTGAAGGAATGATCCAAAGGGCCTCCCTGCCATGTTTTCAGACCAGGAGGGTG
This sequence comes from Onychomys torridus, assembly GCF_903995425.1. Lineage (NCBI taxonomy): Eukaryota > Metazoa > Chordata > Mammalia > Rodentia > Cricetidae > Onychomys > Onychomys torridus. The sequence continues at coordinate 39,148,356 of NC_050455.1, forward strand.
TTAAACATGGTAGGTAGTGCAGGCAAATCACCAAATAAATTAAACAAACACTTTCTTTGATTCATTGAAAAGATCTTCTCTTACTTTACAATTAATGTTCTAAATACTAACTGGTTCATCTTAACCTTTCCTTGCAAATGATAACCACTGAGTATAATTTGCATATTCCAGAGAATACTAGAGAGGACTTTCATTAAGGTACTTGACACTTTCTCTGATCATTGTATTTCCACAGTGGCCAAGAAACTATAGTCTGTACGTCTTTGTCAGTGTGGAAAGGTAGTAAATGTAGATAGTTGAGTGACTGGTGATTAGGAAGGCTTCTGAATGGCTGGTGGTTATGAAGGAGTGTGTAGATGGCATGTAGAGTTTCAGAATGGGTGTGCTTTGTCTCCTTGCTATAGACAGAAGTTTCTGTCCCACCCTGTCCCTCAACCATTCAGTCCAAATTAATATCTCTCTATATATCTATATATCAATATATATATTAATTATAAACTGTTTGGCTTATTACTCAGGCTTATAACTAACTGGCTCTTATGCTTAAATTAACCCATAATTCTTGTCTGTGTTTAGCCTCATGGCTTGGTACCTTTTTTCAGTCCAGCATTGTCATCTTACTTCCTTTGCTTCTGGCTGATGACTCTGTCTCTGCCTTTCCTCTTCCCAGCCTTCTTGTAGTTTGATCACCCAGCCTACAATTCCTGCCTGGCTACTGGCCAATCAGCATTTTATTAAACCAATAGGAGTGACAAATCTTTACAATGTATAAGAGCATTATCCCACAGCACCTTGATCAGCACTAAATTATCCTAAGTTTCAGGAAAATGGAATCAATGATGCTTTGACTCATCTTTAAAATGAAGCACATATGAATTAATTTAACATCATGTAGGTTAGGTATTCTTTACTAAAGAAACATTCCCAAACATTGTATTTAAATCTGCAATTTAATATCCTAAGGAGGAATCGTTAAAAAGTGGTTGGTCCATTGACTTGCCTAGTATTTGCAGTAATTTTAGTCTCACTGTGATCAGTTGCCTGCTTTGGTTTGTAGATAGTAGTCAATTAATAAAAAAAGAATCTGCATATAAAGGGACTTTAATGTATGTACATCTCACAGCAGTGAGATGTTCTGTATGTCAAATGTGCTGCTCTAATTGGTTAATAAATAAAACACTGATTGGCCAGTAGCCAGGCAGGAAGTATAGGCGGGACAAGCAGAGAAGAGAATTCAGGGAAGTAGAAGGCTGAGGCAGAGAGACCTGCCAGTTGTTACCATGACAAGCGAGATGTAAGGTACCCGTAAGCCTTGCACTATAGAGAATAAAAGGTTATTAAATAGAAGAAGTAGTAACAGAAGCCTGCATGACATAAGTTATAAGTATAAGCTCGAATGATTATTATACATGGTGGGACTCAGGGCTTGCAGGAGTGGAGAAAAAAAAGCTCCAGCTACATCTCACACTGAAATTCCACCGCTAAATTTGCATTTCGTTATGCTGTTCAATGCATAAAAGAAAGTAAAACCCCATGGCTCATAGGGTTAATAGTAAGAAGATGGATATAGATTGCCTGTTGTACAAGAATAGTATCGATGTCTTGGAATACATCTCAAGTAAGACCAATCGTCTCATTGATTTGCCACGTAACTATGCTTCCTTAGTTTAGAACTAACAACACAAAACAACAACAACAACAACAAAACACAACAAAACAACCAAAAAACAAATGTCCCATTAACTTTATAACATTGTGCTGCTCATTTTAACCACGTGATTTGTACAATACTTCAAATAATGAAATACAGTTCTTAAGGGGAATTTTAACACCACTCAGGGATCTCTTGGTACAGAATCTAAAATACAATGTTACACTTCCTTAAGTGACTCATTTTTTGTTGATAGTTATAGGTTTAAACAAATTTCTACTCCTTGCTTAGAGAGACCTGTACATATATATCTCTTCACGTTTACATGACATTTCTTCACTGATCAGCCAGTCACCAGAATCTTCCGAAGTGCCTTATACTATCATACTACCATGACAAACTATTAATCAATTTCACAAGCTCGTTCCAATTCTACATTAAGCATTGCGAGTATTCCTATTTTATCTCACTGTTCAACAGAATAGACCTAAAAGGACTTAAAAGGTTTCCGCCTATGAATTAATCCATGATAGTCTGGGAAAAAGAGAATTTACAGGGGACAAACTGTATACCCTCAGTCATGGGAAGCTCTATACTAAGTCAAAATAAGTGTTACTTAAACCCAATTCAAGATAGTAACAGCTTGATCATGGTCAGATTGCAGGAGTGACGTACAAAAGCTAAACAGGAGGTCTAAGAGAGTAGCTGTCATTTGGGGCCAAAACAAGGTCCCCAAGCAGAGATACCAGCAATGGGTCCAACAGGCAATGAGCTTAGAGGAGACCTACTCCTGGTGGCTCATCCCACTGTGGCAAAGACTATAAGCCCAGTCTGGAGGGAACTTCGAGTGATGAAAGCTTTCCTTCAGAGCTTTATACCATCTAATATGTTGTGTGATATATTGTGCTTATAATAAGCTGCTGGAAGATCAGAGGGAAAAACTAGCCATATAAGTAGCAAAGATCAGCAGGAGCAAGCCTTAATCATCACTTGCAAGCAGGATCTTGTAGTCAGGCACGTGGAAACAGAACCAGTTGTGCAATCCTAAACCACACTATACATGGGTCTGGAAGTCTGTACGACAGCAGAAAGTGACGAGTGGTAGGAGAGAAGTATGTAGCTGGAGAGAGCAATCAGTAGGAGAGCAAACCTATGTGGCTGTAGAAAGGAAGACATCTCTTGGAACTGCCGAATTGTGAAGTAGGTTGCTGTGGCTTCCCTATTTCCCTGATCTCTCTAGGCTTCACCTAATTGCCTGTGTTTTTAATGAAATTTGCTCATTGACACATGGGATTGGCATTAGACCTAAGAAAGTTTAAAGATTCTGAATGTACAGAAATGGAGCCACACTGGGCTTCCTAGTCTCACAGTAGCATGCTAGCAGCAGTGCAGACTGCTGCCTGTGAGATGGAGCTGGCCACCAGCCAAAAGTCACGAGCTAAGCCAAATGGCTGTGGATTCCTGCCATAGTACACAGAGGCATCTCCAAGCCACACAGTGTGGTGCATGGTAGATTTAGCCTTTGCTAGTACAGACAGAAAAAACAAACAAACAAAAAACCCATCCAACCAACCAACCAACCAAACAAACAAAGATTTCTGGGCTACACGCTGCTTTAATGGAGGCATAGACCCACTGCTTCTGAGAATTGGTGGTATACATGGCTCCCAGAGGCAGAGCTGGTGATAGATGTAGTTCTACCATGTTGGAAAGCTCTGGGATGGTACCACCCACTGTGGGCTGGGCCCCCCCCCCAATCACTAATTAAGAAGTGCCCTATAGCTGGATCTTATGCCCACATTCCTCAAAAAATAGATTACAGATGTTTGTCTTTGTCTAGGTAGTTGGTTACAAATTATTATTGGTCATAAACAATATCTTTCTAAAAGAAGAAAGGGGGATATGATATGGAAATATATGATATAGATATGATAGGATGAAAGGGTAGATTGTTGAATCTACTTTTAAAGAGCAACTTGTTTTACATTGCTATGGAGTTTAGTTTATTGATACACATTTAGAGTTGATTTTGTTTATATATATATATTCCTACTCTCTTTTAAGGTATTATGTTTATGTTACTCATTTAAATTATAATGAATAATTAAAAAATACCGATTAATAATTAGTCTTCTATGATAGTCAAACTTATAGTCATGTTAAGTTTTCTAGGTATACATAGATATAATTCAGTTAGGTAGGTAATCTTCAAACACTTCAAAGACCTACAGAATATGGCATTTAAAATGTTTTAAAAACTTAGACTTTCTGAACAGTGTGACATGTCTGTTCCTGGCAGCACCAATTTACCTCTAAGGGAAAGATGGGCATTGAAGATACTTCATATGGAGTTTATCTTCTTCTTGGCACAAAATGGCCATTTGGGCAATAAACTGTTCTTGCCTGAACTGCTTGACACAATGTTGTATCAACTGGACATGCAGGACCCATAGGAAGGTGACCACTGAACTTTGCAAGGCGAGATGGTCTTTCAGGTTCCTGCTTCACAGAAGAAACTGCCAGACATTCTACAGGACACAAAGGAAAGTGACTGAGAGACTCTAGGGCTGTAGGCTGAAGAATGAATGTTTCAATGTTGCAGAAGAATTTTGGATGGCTGTCCAGGCAGACAGCTGTCTCTGTCATTCTAGATTTTTGGAAGTTACTTACAATGCTCTTCCTGTTTACTTAGATAATATTATATCCTTCTGGGGTCTTTGATGTAGTTGAAGACTAGATAGTTATAATTATAATTTCCCTTGGTTATGATAAAAGATAAATTAGATATGAAACTTTAGACTCACAAATATAAGATAGATAGATAATTTTCTTTAATTTTGCCAAATAGAAATAGACTAGATAGTTTAACTGTAATTCTTGCTTATAACTGTTTATGTTATATGTAATTTTACTATGTTAAAGTTAAAACCTTCCTTTTTAATTAGACAGAAAAGGGGAAATGCTGTGGGATAATGTTCTCGTACACTGGTTTAATGAAACACTGATTGGCCAGTAGCCAGGCAGGAAGTATAGGCAGGTGAGCAGACTAAAGGAATGCTGGGAAGAGGAAGATCAAAGTAAGGAGTCACCAGCTAGACACAGAGGAAACAAGATGTGAAGGCAGAACTGCAAAAAGGTACCAAGCCACTTGGCTAAACATAGGCAGGAATTATGGGTTAATTTAAGTGTAAGAGCTAGTCCATAATGAGCCCGAGCAAATGGCCAAGCAGTTATAATTAATATTAAACCTCTGTGTGATTATTCTATAAAAGGTTGTGGGACTGTGGGTGAGAGATTTGTCCTGATCGTGAGCCAGGTGGGACATAGAAAAACTTCCAACTACAGTGTTGCTTAGACTCATTCTGTGTTTCTGGAAGGCAGACAAATAACAAGTGAGGATGACTTATTTCCATAACTATATTTCTTAATTGTAGACTGCTGTTACTTACAGGAGCATTCTAAAGAGAGCTTGAAGTCGCCTCATAGAGGAGCACCTACTATGTGCTGATATGTTGTCCTAACCCATATTCGTTGAGACTTAGCTCCACTTACCTACATCACTTTTCTTTAATGCCACTACCTTTTAGTCATGTCTGTCAGTATGACATATCCAGTATTACCAAAAAGGTTCTGAAGTTGCTAGTCCTAAGTGATTTAATCCAGCTCTTCTTAAACTTTAATGTGCATACAACTTTCCTGCGAGATCTTATTGAAATTCTGTGAGTCTGGGGTGAAGTCTCAGACTTTGCATTTCTGATAAGCTCCCAGGTAAGAATGAAATTATCCTGGATATTTGTTGCTCCCAGGACATAAGATGACAGAAGATTCCTTCAGACCACTAATGATCTCACAAAGGTAACACACCAAGCCACCATCTGTCTGTTTAGCATGCCTTTCTCAAGCCAGGAAGCAGGATGCACCATAGGCAGAATTAAATATGTCATAACATGTTACAGAGCTGTATCCAGAGGAGGGCTAACAGCACTAGACCGAATGCATCCTGAACGCTGTTAATTAATTGGAAACAGAAAATCTTCAACAGCAACATTTGAACTGTTTTTTAAAAGCCAGATTTATAACTCTAATAACTTTTGATAATTAATTGAAGATCAAAATAATTAAAAATAAATGTGCTTCTGTGATATAACTGACTCATGATGAAGTAATGTGATGATTCAAAATATACAAAAATTATCTGTTTGAGTTTGTACCACATATTCTCCGCAGAATCTCTAAGATCAGGATCTAAGAATATGTGATGTGATTTTTGTCTCCCTACTTATTCTTCCAGGTCTGGGATCTGAGAAGCTCCGTAGAGTTTGAGGTTCCATGCTCAAAGTCTCACAAAGGCCAGTTGGACTTGCTTCAGAACTCCTCAAAAGTGATGTAGAAGGGGCACACCAAAATAAAGGCAAAGAAATTTGAAGTAAATAAATCATCAAATTTCAAAGAGCTAGGTATGAAGTATGAAAGCAAAAAGCACATCAGAGGCCACCAACACAAAGTTGTTTTGCTGAAAAGTTTCTTGAAGTAGAGAAACTTCTGGAAAAACGTGTCAAGTGGAGGTGATCCAGGCCTGTGAGATGGCTCAGCAAGGAAAGCACTGGACTCAGGTGTCTGACAGCCTGAGTTCCATCTCTGGGTCCCACATGGGAGGAGGAGAGAACCAACAAAGCAGTCCCCTGACCTCCAGAGCTATGACTTCTATTGAACACACCCGCACACCACACACACACACACACACACACACACACACACACACCGACACACACACAGACACACACACATCACATGTTATAGATGAAAAGGAAACTAAATACAGGTGGAAAATTTAAAAGTAATAACATACAATTACATTTAACTAATTTATAAAACTGGTATAGTCTTAGAATAATATACATTTCTAGAGGAAAAACAGTCCTATAATAACTAAAGAAACTGAAGTATAGCTATTCCAAATCTTCCACTCTAATCCTCACGCCCCATTAGAAAAAAAAAGAGCTTCAGTTCCAAATGGACTCATAGATTCTACCAAAGTTTCAAGACGCCTAACCTCTATCCTTAATAAATTAAAGAAATATTTGTCAATTTAACTTATGAGATTAGTACTTTCTGATATCAATTGAAAAAAATGTATGTACTGTCTAAAAATTTCAAAAGGAGGGGAAGAATAGGATCCACTCTTCCTCATCTTATTCATCTCTAGACCTTGCCATTATAACCAACCCCACAATCACTTTTCCCAGCAGCCATTTGCCTGAGAACCATTCTACTTACTAAACCCTGCTGGTCCCTCTAGTTAATGAAGCTCATCTCTTTCTCACTGCCTGTAGCTGGCTTCATATCCTCGCTTCCCCCATTACCCAGTTTAGATTCCATAGCCTCAATCACTCCCCAGCATACACTTTCAAATCCCACCCCAGCAGTGTGGGCTTTTCCTGTCCTGAATAGCTACCAAAGAGCCTTTCTTCATTCAAAGGGAAAGCTTAAAGAACTGGAGGTGGGAAGGCAAAAACAGCAACCCCGACCCAAACCACGGCCAGGGCAACTGCTCTACTTAACTGAGCATCCCACCTGCCCTAGATTGGGGTAGATAAATAGTTTCTAGATGATGCCTTTAGAGATAAAGCAGACTACACAGATAGGAAACATAACCACTAGTAAATAGTGAATAAATTGATACAAAAGAAGATGGTATCCTGTGGCTGTCAAGCAAACCAAATAGAATGTTTCTGTTTACAACAGACAAGAAAATCATGTAGATAGAAGCCAGCTCCACACGCTCAATCCCCCAGTTCCACAGCCTGCTTGCTGACTCTCCGTGTGTAGCCTCACTCCAGGCTGCACATCAGAGTCTATGTGAGTGGGAAGCACATGTGGCAATGAGGTTAATAAAGCTGTGCAACATGAAACTGAACAAAGGGTGGGACATCCAAGATTATCCTGTCATCATAAAACACGGTGAAGAGACTTGATATAAAAAATAAGGGCTACACAGGAAGCAAAAGAATAGGTTCAAATTACTGCATCAAAGCTTAAAACTTTAGCACATAAAATGATAAAAATCAACAGAGTGACCAAGGAGTCCATGGTGGGGGGTGGGCTATGTTCCACATTTATATAGGACAAAGGTTAATATCAGAATAATGATGACTCCTATCTCATGAACAATAACAATACTCAATAACAGTAACAAAAACCAATTAAAATATGGGCAAATATTTAAAGAAGCATGAATCCCCAAGGGAGTCTTGGCCCTGGAGGAAATGGGAATGGAGGGGAGGGGCTGGGGAGAGGGTGGGGGCGGGGTGGGAGGGGGGAGGACGGGGGAACCCATGGCTGATGTGTAGAACTGAAACACAAATATAATAAATAAAAAAAGGAGAAAAAAGAAGATATACAAATGGTTAACAAACACATGCAAAGATGTTCAACATTACTACCCATAAGAGAAACTCAAACCCACAATGAGTTCCCATTCACAAACATTAGATAACTGTTATCTAACAACCAGAAAGTAGTTGTTGGTAAGGATGCAGGAAGATTTTGGAAATCTTGTGGTGTGTGTGTGTGTGTGTGTGTGTGTGTGTGTGTGTGTGTGTGTGTGGAGAGAGAGAGAGAGAGAGAGAGAGAGAGAGAGAGAGAGAGAGAGAGAGAAAATTATTATACAACACAGGAACTTCTGTGAATATGCCCTAAAGACCAGAACAGACAGATCTCAAAACGGATACAATATTGCCATTCACCAGAGTCAAAGTATAGTGTAAAGTAAACGCCATTAACCAGTGAGTGGATAAAGAAAGTGAGGGAATTACACTACTGAAATGTTATTTCTCTGTTATTCTGATGTGTGTTATAATATGGATGAACCTTGGAGACATTATGCAAAGTGGAAAAATAAAACCTCTAGTCAAAAAAAGACAAATAGTGTGTGATTGCATCTGCTTGGGGACCTGAGAGAAGATGCACAACAGAAGAAAGTGGAGCAGCACTGCTATGGTCTGCAGCAAGGGAAAAGTGGAGTCACTGTTCATTGGCTTTTTACTTTAATAAATAAAAAAAAGTCTGGAAACAGGTGGTGGTGACATCTCCACCTCAGTGTGAATGTTCTTAATGCCACTACACTGTACTCTTAAAAAAAAAGGGTGGTGGTGGTGAATGATTTTCATACATAATTTTCCAAAGCTTTTAAAGTTATCTTTTAAAGACTAAGATGTGCAGATCACAAAAGCACACTGACCCATATGTCTAGTGAGTCTCATGAGATGTAGCCAGACATACTTAACACCCATCTCCTTTACCATCCCCTCACAGTTCATTTGGGAATTTGTGATCTATCAAGGTGACAAAGTTTTGAGTGTACTTGCTATGGGAGGGCTAATCCTAGGGATTCTAAGCTGGGCAGAAACCAGGAACATGGTAAGATGAACTACCTATAAAAGGGGATGAAAACTAACTGGTACAATTTGTGAGAATGGAGTCTCCAGACTACCAGGATGGATGTACAGTTATTGGGGATTGTCAAACAGATATTCGTAGAGTCTGAAGAGTAGAGTCTGAAGCACACAGCACTGCCCATGGACAGTTAAGCAACCTTGTAGCTTTTGTGATAATATTATACATTCTAGGAATGCCTCACTCCACTTCCTCTGGGGGAAAAAAAGATGATTTTTGTTTCTTTCATGCTTCATGGCCATTGCCACCATCAAGCACTTTTTTTTTGGGTTGTGAGCCTAGCCTTTAATGGCTGAGCCATCTTTCCAGCCCAAGCACTTTTTTTTTTAAGCGACAATTTTTATTAACAACCCTGGAACAAATACATTAGTAATTCTTTTTTATTTTATTGCATTTTATAATCTCAGAATAACTTCCAGACACATCAAGCAAACCCTCAAATGATCCCTCTGAAGGTATCATTTTCCTTTTTCCAGTGGGGAGAACAAAACTCAGATGTAAGTGAGGTCACAGTGGGTAAATGATGAACCAGGACAAGCACTTAGGCCTTCTGATGTTCTGTTATGAGCACACTCAATGACACCCATTCTGTATAATACACATTTCCCCCATGGTATCGATCGACTGTGTCTTATAAGCTTTTTATTTCCCATCTCTCTATTACATGCTTAAAAACTTGAGTTTTTATAAGATATTTCTGCCTTGTCACTATACTCTCTCACACGTGCCAACTTCATCCTAAGATAAAAGTTACAATTAAATTTTGAGAATCATTGCACATAAATCTAGGTTATGGTATTGTTACCAGAATTATAGAGAGCCAGAGCCATGGCAATCCTAACAAGCTAGGCTTAGTCAACCGTATTCCACAGGCCAGTTAAAGTGATAAAGAAAGGAAAGGACATTTATTTAATGTGGCCAGTTTGGGAAGAGGAAAAAGGAAGTCCAGTGACACCCTTCAATGAGTTTGATTCATCTCCCAAGTTATGTGATGAAACCACCCTGGTGATTGATAATAGAATATTTGGGGGGTCTAATCTTTGAAGGACTTTTCTTCTTCTTCCTCTTCTTCCTCCTCTTCCTCTTTCTCCTCATTCAACATTTCAAAATGAAGTGGCAGGAATTGGTTTGGCAAGTGTGGACTGAGAAGATTCAGTCTATATTTGAACATTATCTTGTCACTGAAGCTTAAGTTGCAACTTTGTTTGAAGCAGGCACTATTCATGCTGCTATATTAATAGTGATAGATCTACTAACAGTGTCAATATGTAAGTGAAGAATACAAACTAAGGACTTCAGCTTGTAGTTTAGAGCTGTTAAGCAGTATCTGCCAGGTGGTAGTCTAGGTCCTGCATATGGCATCATCAGTGACATAGTGGTTTGGTATTTCAATAACAAGTAAGAAGAAAATCAAACTATATTATTTGCTTTGTTACCCTTGCTTCCTACTTGGTGACTCCCATAGCCTTCAGGATCTGTGTTATCACAAAAGCATTTCTTATAGGGCGATTGCTTGATCCCATGCTATCTCACCTCTCATCATAGCAGGGGAGAGCTGAAATGCATGTCAAGGTACTCAACTATCACGGATAGTGAACAATAGAAAACTAATAATGATAAAAATATATCAAATATGGCTCTTGTATGAATTAAGAATTTTTAGTGACTTCACATCATTAAGACAAAATAGTCTGGGAAGAGCTTCAAAACGTTTAGTTGCAAATGTCAAAAGTATCTTTCAAAGAGAGATTGCAGCAGTTTTGCTTTTGACAAGCTTTAAATACATAAATGTTTAGCCATTGATGCAACATGCTGAGAGCAGAGTCCATGCTCCCAGGGTCACGGTCATGTCAAGGGATCAAATCACCTGCTGTGCACTGTGCCCGAGGTGAGCAGTGAAGGAAGAAGATCCTGACATCATATTCCTGGGAAGTAGAATGGAATGTCACCACAAAAGCAAGGATCTGCCAATAGAAGCCATCAGGTAGTTGCCATAGATCATAGAGGAGAACCTACTACCATCACTTTACTAGACCAACATAAATTCCTGGCTGTGAGCCGGCCAGTGGTGGCACACGCCTTTAATCCCAGCACTTGGGAGGCAGAGCCAGGTGGATCTTTGTGAGTTCAAGGTTAGCCTGGTCTACAGAGCCAGATCCAGGAAAGGCGCAAAGCTACACAGAGAAACCCTGTCTCAAAAAACAAAAACAAAAACAACAACACAACAAAAATTTCTGACTGTGTTCTAAATACTTATCCTTAGAACATGGATAAGTGTAGCTCTGACCCCTCTTCAAAGAAGCTTTTCTTTGCACCATAAGGATACCATCACAGAGAGCTGCAATTGGGGGAAAATGCAGAGAATAACTGACTGTGATACCCAGCCCCTGCTGATAACATTTACAACATAACCCCTATACTCAAGACTCAAGGAACATTATGGAAGAGGGTATGAAAAGAAGTAAGCATCAGAGGTCCAGGAAGCTGCTGTGAGATTGTACCATCTAGCTATGATAGGGAAGCTGCATCCATGAAATCTCAACAACATGGCTCCCTAAACAAGACCTGAACAATTCCAATAACAGTTAACAACACAATTTAGATGGGGAAATATCATTGGGCATCATCCCTACCTGAAGAGTTAACAGGCAGTTATAAACTGCTGAGCAAGGGAGAATCAGGGTTTCCCAGGAATGAGACCTTTGAATGTTTATCCAATACTGAGTAGTCAGCTCTAGAAATGCACATTCAGGCAAGGCTGAATGTGAAAGGGGAGCTCAGCAGGTTGTATTTATATGTTGATTTGTTTATATGGATATGTAATAGCAATAGTTAAAGAGATGGGCATGAATTTAAGAGGGAGGGGGTAGATGTAGGAGATAAGAGAGAGAGGAGAGAAGATGAGAGAGGGAGAGAAGACATATGATAAAAGATTACTCAGTTTTCCAGCATTAGGTCTCAATGATCTTGACTTATTTTTTTTTTTAAAGGTTGTATTTGATGAAAAAGGCACAGGACTATGGGAACAGCAACTTTCTCATTTCCAAAGAATGCCTCTCTTCTCTATATTGTTTCTTATTTTGCTAAATTAAATATGTTTTGAGGTGCAACTCCAAGATTTCTTCTACCTAGGTTAGAAAAACTTAAAAACAAACAAAACAAAAAACAAACAAACAAAAAACCAACATGGTTTAGAATTTGTGGCAGACAAATGCTGTGGGGTGATGACTTCTGCAGTGGGGTACACTGGCTCCTGACCTTTCTTGTGCTTCTTCACTTCTCTAAGTTCAGTTTCCTGTCTCTAAGAGGATCCCCAAAATGCTTGCCTCTCCTAATTGCGGGGAGCGAGTACTGTGTTGAATCTCTATGAATACACTGAATACACCATCACTATTTCAAAGCCTGGAGTTAAAGGCATTTAGGAACATTTACAAACCTTGATGTGGTTTCCTGTATATGTTCTGAGGAGGAGGAAGATGGGGACGAAAATGAAAAAGAAAAGTATCAAAGCACAGTGTGCTTACTTCATAGGTTTCCTACAATATGTTGCTACTTTTATAATGTCATTTCTAATATTGAGACACAAATTGTATTGAATTTACTGCCTTTATCATATTAATCCATCTCATCAAGTAAGTATTACATGGTCCCAACCCCATCATCTAATGGGCTCCATTGTATTTATCTTGGACTTGTGACAGACTCACTCAGACTTAAAGATGAGAAATCCTTTCCTTAACAAACTAGAGGAACCTGAAGTCATTTCACTGCATTCTCCAGTGTCGGGGCTAACAGATTGCCACCATTTTCTTCCTTTCCTACTCACTTGAGATAGGCCCTGTTTCAAACTAGGACTCACTTATACCACTTAAATCTCTTCCAATTATGATTGGATGAAAATAAATCCACTGATATATTGGGCCAGCCTTCTGGCCTACCTTTGAGGAAAATTTACACATGCCACTACAAAATGGCAACTTCACATGAGCTCTAAAGACTAAGCTATACCAACTGGCAGGGGACCAGCTCAGTGACCAAGCTCAGTAGCTTGCAGGAGAGACCAATGTATGCTATTAGAACATGGAATGTTTGAAAAGGTGGTTATCAGTTGATGTACTCAGCATAACAGCACCTGGAAAGGCAGAGACCAAATGAACTCAGAAACCAGAGTCATTACAAGCAACCGGGGTTATTGTTTGCATGTTCCTGTTTCTTTCCAGAAGACTTCACTTCCATTGTGTAAGAGTTCAAACCCTTTCTAGTTCTGGGAGGCTTGAATGCCTCTGGTGAAATGCTAAGATAAATGAAAATTTAATAGCTTTCCATCTGCAACACCTGTGCAGATAAATTGTACAAGGATTCAGACAATTTGAAGAGCCTCAATGTGTTACAGAGGAACAGCTGGTCCAGTCAGTTCTTATGTGCTGAATGGATTCTGTGATCCCAGCTTGGTGTGGAAATGAATCTCTAGGAAGGTAGCTAACCCAGGGCATCCATGCAAAAAGCATCTGTCATCTAAGCAGCCCAGGGGACATGTTTGCCCTCTTGGCTCTGGAAAATGATGAGAAAGGCTGCCACCTGACAGAGCAATGCTGCTACCCAATATGGACTTTCTGAAGTGACACAAATCTCCATTGCCACCAGATCTGGTCCAGGACCAACGTTGTTTACCCAACATATTCTTCATAATAAAATGAATATTTGGTTGGTTGTGATGCACTTTGCTTCTCTCTCACCAATAGGTCCTTAAAAATCATTTTATTTTTTGAGAAGATACATTCTAGGTGACTGTTCCATTCTTTCTTCATATCTCTAAATGTGGTCCAGGGTAAAAAAAAAATAAAGAAAAATAGGTCTTGTTTTTTAAGAGAATTAGAAACTTTGAAATAACCTACCTACGTGCACTGCCCTTTCTTCCTCTAACAATTATCACAGTATATTCAAACACATGTTGCAGAGATAGAATATTTTTTAAATATTTCTCTTGTAAGTATCAGTCTATATATCATCATCATCATCACCACCACCATAATCATAATTTTAACTGAAATGTTTTCTGAGTCCTACTCTTCACTCCTCTGCTAATTTATACTCACTAATTACCAGTGACCCAGACTGCCACAAAAGATCTGTGTCAGGAATTGCCAGGAAAAGCAAGGTAACTGCACATACATAGCATGTGTTCACACTTGCTCTTCACAATTAATAAACCACACACCTACAAACCCATGTAAGGATTACCTCTTCCATTCTACCTGTCTTCACATGCCTTACTCTTCTTGGCTTCATCATCCAATTCTAGGTCTGTTCCCATCCTTTGGACTTATCACCCGAGGAAACCTTTTTAGGCCTCTCTTAAGTCTCTATGATGGGATTTCATATTTCACAGAAGGACAAAATTAGACAGAAGAATGTCATCAAAAATTTTGGTTTATGAGTGCCCATCCCTAAATGGGACAACCATATTGGCTCCACTGTCACTAAGGCTCAGGGAACATGACAAGAAAGGAACCAGAAACAATGTAGGGGCCAAAACATGGGGAGGCTTGTCATGACATGATGTCTTATGGACATGACGAGGCTATTGCAGTCATGAACTCACAAAAGCTGTGGTTACCTCAAAAAGCCTACACAAGAAAAGTTCTGGCATTGATGGGAGAGAAAATTTCCAGGTCCTATCATATACTGAAGAGGTATTGGCAATGAGCAGTTTCTGCGGGGTAGGGTGAAGAAGAATCATTTCTTTAGGTCTCTGGTAGGTTTCCCATGCTCTAGTACAGTGGTTCTCAACCCATGGATCGTGACCTCTTTGGGGGGTCAAATGGCCTAAGACTACCTGCATATAAGATATTTGCATTACAATTCATAACAATAACAACGTACAGTTATGAAGTAGCAACAAAAATAATTTTATTCCTCAATATGAGGAACTCGATTAAAGGGTCACAGTATATGGAAGGTTGAGAAATACTTCTCTCGTATATGGTGCCTCACCCATGCACAAAGGTCAGAACTAACTTAATTTTGTGAATTTTCAAAACAAAAAAAATATGGAGTTGGGGGAGCTTGTTTGGAGAGACATGGAGATTTGCAGGGGGAAATGTTGCTAGATATGATCATATTTCACTGTGAACATGTATGGAATTCTCAAACTTGAAGAGAAATGACAAAAATCAGCCTATGTTAGACTGTTTTTAAAATTACCATTTGATAAAAAGTATTTTTCTAAATGATGGTTATTTAAAATGATAATTTTGAGAGAATATACATTTTTAGCGAAAAGCAGATGACTGTGGTTTTCTATGCCTCCACTAAAATTGGCAAGTTAAATTTTTTAGTATTTGATAATCAACATAATGATGTCAAAACGACAGGTAGATTATTATGGATGCCTTTTAGTGCACAACAGTGACCTCTAATTCCTACCTAGTGCTATTCTCATTACTTAACGAATATTGCTACACCAACCTTCACACTTAACTTTTAAATTATTACTCAAGCATTAGATATGGATTAAGAACAAAGTGGAAGAAATAGGAAATTATATCTTACTACTGTTTTCAGACAGCTAATAGGTCCCGGTTGAACAAATTGGAGTTTACTTAATGCCAAGTTCAGTAACAGTGCTCTTGTCTGGAGCGCCAACATCACACTCTTCTACACAGGAAGTTCATTAGCTTCCTGGACTTCAGCACGAAGAACCCCTGAGTTCTGTCACTGAATCATAGTGACATCAGCTTGGATTGGCTCAAATCCCTTGACAACTTCTTATTGTTATTTATTGTTTGCTTTGTTTCCATTTGATAAAGTTGCAATAGTTCAAATCAAATCTGCAGGTGGACGTCTTCTTCATTCTAGAACTGGACTCATTTAATTACTTATCTTCAAGCTACATTTCTAGAAGTTCTAAAATTTCTGAGAATTGTTTCAAATATTGCATATGCCTAATTCAGTGCAAATGTTAAATATTTAATGTACAATTTAGTTCCTCAGGAATATACTAGATGCACTAACACATAAGTGTTTTTATAAGAGTTCGATACATTTTGTTAATATCTTTCCAAGATATTTTGTGGTTACTGCATACTTTAGTTTATACCTCAGTACAAAACTCCTTCTGAAAACTTATATATGTAAACCAATATCTAAAAATGTTTTTTTTAAAATGATTTTATTTATATAGGTGTTTTGCCTGCATGTATGTCTGTATGCCATTTGCAAACCTCTTGTCTGAGAAGACCAGAAGAGGGAGTCTGATTCCTTGTAACTGGAGTTACAGGTGGTTGTTAGTTTCTATGTGGGTGCTGGGAATTGAACATAGATCTTCTGGAAGTTAAAGATCAGTGCTCTTAACTGCTGAGCCATTTCTCCAGCCTCTCTGTTTTAAACATCTGTGACTGACTGACTTCCTTATTTCTAAATATTTGTAAGCAAGTTCCCACATATGTGAAAGATTCTATGAATATCAATATGCTAAGTGATGCACATTGTTATTCTGTAACATGGGAGATGGTCCTAGTGGTGACAATATGATACAGAAAGCTTATAGAGCCAGGCTGTGAGGACTGCTGACCTTAATTTAGGGATACATATGTGTGTATGGGTGCGTATTCCTGTGTTAAGGATATACATACATACACTTGCACTTCGGTATATGTAGGAGGTCTTAGAGAAATAATGTGTTTAGCAACTAGTTTTAAGAGAAAAAAAAACAATTTGAAAGCTCTTCTGAATTAAAAATATGTGATCTGCTATGAGGTCTTATCATAACCCCATTGCCTCATCTAAAACCAGCCCAAAAGGTATGCTCCTGTGTTGTAGGGGGACAGGATTGCACACACAGGTCTGGACCAGAGAGAGATTCTTGTGGAAATTTACAAGTATTGCAGGTCCACTCACTGTTTTATCCAGAAAGTCTTTCACTTAGTTCACCCTGACTTGAAACTCAAGTTTCTGGGGGCTTCTATCACGCCTAGTGTGTTTTTTCTGCTTCTAATACCATGTGGCCCATTTCTCAGGTAGTACAACCCACTTGGTCATCACTGATACCACTTTAGAATTTTTTCTCAAGATAGAGGAAGAAACTTGTGTAGAAAACCAAACATTCGAGATTGAGGTTTCAAACTTGTGTGCTCAAATAATCCTCCCAATTGAGTCCCCCATTATATTTATTACATAATATATTTAATATATAGTTTCTGAAGTATTTTATTTATGGTTATGCTTAACCTTAGACAGTTTGGGAGTCCATTCCCATTGTAATTTTGTGGATATTTATTTGGCTTTAGAAAAAATGATCATTTAGTTAGAAGAAATATATTAGCTGCAATTAAAATTTTAGGGTTAAATTAATGATGAGTTTGTTTCACATAATATCTGCCCTCTGTCATGTTCATGTTTGTTCTTTTCATCTAATCTACAATTTAAAATTTTTACCAATTTATCACTTTAACAAATTACTACCCACTATAAGTATTATTATGCTTTAGAGTCTGAAAAGGTCTATTTTGAACACGAGCATTTATACACATATGTAAACTATCAAATCACTTGAGTAAATTTTTAAGACATTAAAATTCCATATAATTCTTACTTATGGAAATATTTGACTTTTAAAATACTACACACTAGCAAATCTACAAATAAGTAAATAGAAGGTTGAAGATATACTTCTGGTAAATTCATAGGGCAGAACTAGGTACTTATCAGTCTGCAAAGGAAGATCTCCTAAGATTTGGTCCAGTGTTTTCATAAAATTGTGCTTTTGTTATGTGACCAGATTTCCACATCTTTAATTCATAAATGACTTCCTCTGCACTTTTCTTCATCTGTACTAGTCTTCATTCCTGCGGTCTTTGTATGTAACCCTTTTTCATTTTTTTTCATCCATTAAACACTATTTCCTGAACCCCTGTGATGGTCTAGGCACACTGAAGTTAATAGGGGATGGCAGGATAGACTGCTTCCTGGGGACATTGATCTTCTTTCTGTTGTTTGATAGTACTGTGGAGACAGATTCCTAGTGTAGATGAAGAGTCCAGTGGTTGCTTTCCCTCCTTCTTCATAACCTGATCTTAGAGATGTGCTTTTAAGAACATAGCATATCCAGTGTACACTGCTGTACTGCCCTGATCAGGTGATTAGTCCCCATATGGACTCCCAATGCCACCCCCAATTCTTGTCAATGTTCCATAATCTGCTGCTCCCATATCAGTTGGCTGAAAGCCCTGATAGAAATGATTTTTATCTTTGATAGCTACATCTTGTCTTTGCTCTGAGAGTCTTCTGGCTATTTACCTAGGGAAAGGGATTCTATTACTACTAAAAGTGTGTATTCCTTAGGATTGACTCTAACAATTAATTCCTGACTTTTTCTTTATTAAGAAAATTTTTATTCATTTTACATACCAACAGCAGATTCCCTTCTCATCCCTTCTCCCGCACACTCCCAACCTCTCCCCCTACAACACTCCCTGCCCCAATATCCTCCTCTGAAAAGGTAAGCAAGCCTTTCTTGAACAGTCAGCAAAGCCTGGTACATTCAGGTGAAGCAGGTCCAAGCCCCTCCCCCTGCATCAAGTGGAGCTTTAGGAGTCCAGTTGAAGAGAGGGAAGAGGGAGGGATTCTATGAGCAAGGGGCATCAAGATTATGATGGGGAAATCTACAGACACTGAATTTTTCTTGTACTCCAGTTGTACTGGTGACACATCTCAGAAGCTGAGGGCCAGCATCTATTCTAACACATTCTTATTTGGATGCTGCTTTGGTCATCCCTGCTGACAAGTCTGGAATATATCCTTTCTCTTAGGTCTCAACCTCAGTATTTCATGGAAATGATGAGCAACTCTTATCCATTTACTTGGAAACATTGCTCTGTATTTCTGTTTAAATTCATATTCTTTGACCACAATTAAATGTTTTCCTTTATCAAAGTTGCTCTGGTCATGGTGTCTCTTCATAACAATAGAAACACTATTGAAGACAGGAGGGGGAGATAAAGGATAGCCTTGATATACTAGACCAATAGAGGCTAGGTAACAAGGAAGGCCAAAGGGGAATGCATGGATCTCCTGGAGAAGGGGAAATAGAAGAGATCTCCAGTGGGTAGACTGGGAATAGATGAAGGTGGGAACATGAAGGATCTGGTTGAAGGATGGATGGAGGAGGAGAGTACTGAAAGAGATAACTAGAAAGGGAGCACATTTCAGGGTTAGGTAGAAACCTGGTGCAAGAGAAACTCCCAGGAATCTACAGAGATAACCCCAGCTAAGACTCTTAGAAATGGTGGATGCACAGCCTGAACTGGCCATCTCCTGTGACCCGGAGGGACTTTGAGTGGAGGGATTGGGACATGCAATTTGTATGTATTTAGTTTTTAAATAACAGATTGGTAGTTTTTCCATTTAATTGCTTATGTCATACAAATATGACATAAACAATATCATATAAACATACTGGGGGTATTTGTCATACAAATATATTGGTGGTATTTTCATTTCATTGTTTATTATGGTCTCACACTGATGAAGAGAGATGGTAAAGTAGTTGAAGTTGAAGAGATCACTTCTCAGAGGAAATAGGGTCTCTGACACAAATTACTGACCCAAGCCCAGAAATGTTGCTTAGCAAAACTGAAAAATATATCCTGAAATATTTTTGTCTGCTTTGCAATTCTTCTGTGATTAGAAATAATTACTTTTCACCTTGCTATATTTGCCATTAGTAAGCCTGATCTCTGAATACATGAAATCTGAATTTTCTTCTTGGTTTTCTTTCTTCTGCCCTTGTATTTTTAAATCTACATTTAATTCTGATGATATGATTGTACTTATTCTCAATGATTATGCAGTCTTGTTTTAATTAGATATTCCATATAGAGCAAAATCTGCCATTAATATTATATAATGTAAAAAAGAACATGGACTAAGTATCTGGTTTATATTATTGATATTTTAAGCAGTAAAATGCTTAATAATAGAAAATTATATCATTAATGTAGTTATCTTTATCACCCTGAGACCCAGAAATTGTTTTCTCTACCTAGGTGCAACATCATTTTCATTTGCTTTCTAAATATTTCATATGGAAACATAATCTTAAATGAGTTTCAATATTCAGTTTTTATTATATTTTGTTTAAAATTATCAGTTATTCTTAAATAGCTGACCTTTCATTGATAAATGTAAGTTCTACATATTTATGGTATCCGATATGGTGTCTTGAGATGTATCTTATGGAATGCGATACATTTATTTTTAATTTACTCTGTACTAGATGTTTAGCCTCCACAGAAGCCCTTCAAATCTCAGACTCAGTCCATTTCTGTGCATGGGAATAAATTCTACTTTTTTTTTCCCAGGGGAAAGAGAAGAGTAATCCCAATAATCCCACAATTTAGGAAAAAAAAATATGGATAGCAAGCCAGGAAACATCTAGAAGAAAACAGATGAAAGTAAACTCAATAGGTTACATTTTACTGGAAGAAAACTGCCATCTTAGACTAGAGTTCTGTCAAAAGGGAAAAAGCAAGCAAATTTTAATACCATTTATTGATTATTGATGACACTTAATTTGAACCAAAATCATATAGGAAACTGAGGCAAGAAAATACTAATTTGATCCAGTTCCATAGCTTTCTTAAAACCAAATATTCAGACTTTCATTTTTTTTAGTCTAAGAACTAATTGCTAATAGAATGTTCAAATATATTAATGTTTTTTATACATTAAAAATTTAAATGTCATTCAAGAATTTAAATGTTTCTATTTTTGATGTTTTCATACTTATTTAAAATGATTATCTTTCCTCAGAAATATACATTTGTGTGTTTTAATCCATATGCCTAGAAGTGAGGACATAATTAATACCTTTAAATTTAATTTTCCCTAATCTGATGCTTTTACTTGTGAGAGAATCTAGATAATATTAATAGAGAAAATTAGAATCAGACTTTACCCTTCTGGAACTTTGCACATTTTACTTGAGTTCACTAGATTTTATACATTTTATATTGTAAAATAGAAATTCACACACACACACACACACACACACACACACTCATGACTACTTGAAATTTTAGTATACATGTTTTGACATAAATCAAATTATGTCATTGTGGCACTATTTTGGGGACAGGTTGATATCTAAGTGTACTTGAAACCAAATAAGTTTAATATTACTTTAATATTTTGCTAATCTCATTTTTAACTTTTATCTGTCTCAATATCTCATGTTTACTATCAATTGACTATAATAAAACCAGAAAAACATTTTATTTATTTCAAAGTAATCATTATTTATCAAACAGGTTTATAAAGTAAGCATGCATTATGCAGATAAGGATTAAAATCTTGCTGATAATGGCAAATAAATTTGTAGCAGCTCCTAATAGTTTTTTGTTTTTGTTTTTTTTTCATAAAAGAAATTACATCTCTAAAGCTCTTCCCTTGGGGCAACTTTGATTTAAATGATTAACTTTCATTTGTTTTACTTGTATGAAATGGGAAAAATCAAAATATAGATTGGCAACCCTTTCTGTAATTTTATTTCTACTTTGTGCTGACTCAATTTTCTTTCACCCAAACAAAATTATCTATACTGGTTGTAGTAAAAATCCACTCAGTATTATTTGGAGGAAAAAGATGAAGTTTGTCCCTGAAACTTAACTCCTATGTATTTCTCTCCTTGCTCTTCTTTCTTCATGGGCATTATCAGTTGTTAAGAAATAGAATTATTATTTGATCCATTATCATGCATCCAACAACCATTATCTGCTAGTGAGGTGACTGACTCCAGGCCCAAATCTCATACTTGATATTTTGTGTCTGATCATGGCAGCTAGCAGAATTTGCCTGGCAGGCTTCGTATGGAGTTTATCCTTCCCACAGAGATCCCATGGACATTCTACACTGCAGGTTTCTGGAGAGCATTCCAAAGACCCAGGGCTCTACTGGTTAAATTATTAAGGCCACTCCACGTAGTTAAAAGGGAGGTTTATTTTGTGGGGTAACTTACAAATGAAGGGGTAGGTTGCAGGGTCTGGCAAAGGTATAGGGCAGTCAGGCGGTGTTCTTTGGAGAACTCTGCTCGGTCTACTTCCTGCGTCCAGCGTCCCGAGAACCAAGAGAGCCCCCTCCTCCTGCTCCTCGGTCTTCTGCTCCCTCCTCTGCCCCGCCTTGTGGGCGTGATCATTACTGAAGCCTCAATGGGGGTTGGAACTTCCATGCCAATGCTGGGATGGCTATCCACTACAGGGCTCTGTTCAAGTATGTATCTGTATCCCAAATCCAGGCAAGTCTGCATACATTTGGCAGTCTCCTATACAGATGGTGAGGTGCCTCCAAAAGACTTCTTTATAAGGGCATTTGTTTGTTTACTTTTTCTGCTGGGACTCAGTCAATCTAGTCTCCCTCATCCCCACATCTTACTGGTATCTTGTTTGTAGGTGCATACTGACGACTTTCTGGCAGCAATTCCTTCTCATTTGTGCATTTACACCTGGCCTTTTCCTGGGAGTGTCCTGTGGGAGAGCATGGAATGCTGGGAGCTGGTACTACTTTTTGATGCTTGCTTTTTATACTGCCACCTTAAGTGAAAAAAAAATTTTCTTGTTTATTTCTTTGATGTTTTTAACTTTTTGTCTTTAACCAGTATCAAGGTGAATGACCATTGTGATACCCTTCACACATGATAGCGCTTTTAAAGGTAAAACTGTTTTGAGGCTTATCTGATAGACTGATGGAGAAAATCTAGGTCAGATTTGGATGTTTGCCCTGCCAGGCCAGATATTTGACTATCTGTAAGGGAGGAAATAGTATCAGGAATGCTATTATCACACATTAGTTAACTTCATTTGCTGTATATAAATTTCTGTTACTATATGCCCAAGTTTGGCTTCAACTGTTTACAATGAACAGTTCTGCTGATCTCTGAAATGTCTGAATACAAGTAGTTAGCATTTGGTAAATAAAATTCCTAGAACATTTTTTAGGTTTACTAGGGAGTTTTTTGAAGAACACAGATTTTTCTGGAGCACTGTCTTTAGCATAAACATACATACATATGTATACATACTAATTTGTGGCTGGTTCTTGGAATAATTGCCCTGTACTGTGAAAATCCATATATACATTATGTAATCACTTCAATAAATATGGACAGGAATAGTATAGAACAGTAGCTTTATTATTGCCTCTAAATTCCCCTTGAACATGGCAAGAATGAAAGAGATAATGTAACTTCCTTTAGTACATAGATTCATAATGAATTCTATTTGAATTCTAAGTCCCATCATTCCCCAAAATTTCATGCCACACATAAATAAAAAGAGTTGTGTGGAAAACAAAAATTCCTTAGTAAATTTGATTGAGAGCAAATTCAACAAATGCAGCTTCAGGTAATTTTGTTGGTGATTATTAAGACATTATATCTGTTTATCCCTTTATCATGACTTACATCATATCTAGTATAGTTCTTGTTAGCAACATTCCTCATAATTTTCACTAGTCATACCTTCAAATCTTCCTTGTTGAGATACCCTATGAGCACTGGTCTATAGGGTAGAATCATCCTCTGTTTTATCCGTGTAGCAGAATGAGATCATGGACATGAGGCAGTACAGGTGTAATGCAATCATGCCTATAAGCAGCTCTAATCTAACCCAAGGTATGGACTGAAGAGCACACATCTATGCTTGTTACAAGTTCAACAAGATTGAGAAAGTTCATGGGGACTGTAGTAGAGGGAGGATCCACAGATATTGTTGGTTAAGACCTAGTGATTGGAAGACTACTACAGAATATGACAACTCTATTGGCTATGCATATGAGACCACCTACCAAGTTACACTGATGCTCATTTTTTTTTTTTTTTTTTGAGACAAGATCACTGTCAAAAGAATCGTACCAGGCTTAGAACTCCCTATGTAGCCAAGACTCATTTTATACCTTCATGCTTTCATCTCTCAAAGGCTGGGGTTACAGGCATGCAACATGTATAGTTTATGGACTGCTAAGGCCCAGTTAATTTTAGGCAAGTACTCTACTAACAGAGCTACATCCCCAATCCTGATCTCTGTTGTTATTCTAAAAAACAGGAATGAATTGGATCTTGAAATATCAAGTCCATTTTTTTTTTTACAAAAAAGGTTAATTTATATGGTTTTGAGACATACTTTGCCACTAAGGCCCTTATATCTATTTTATTATAATATAACAAACTATTCAGGTCAAATTCCTCATATCTTATATGACATAAATCCAAGAATTTTGCATGAGAACATCATACTAAGTGAAATAAGCTAGGTACATAAAACTAAATATGAAATGTTCTTATTCATCTGCAGAAACTAAAACACTAATCTCTCAGAAGTAGGGCTTGAGAGTATAGGAAGACAATGTAAGCAGAATAAATTGCTTATGGTGTTCTATAGCCCCAAAGGGTAAGTGTAGTCTATGATGATTTATATTTCAAAATTAACAAATAGAAAATTTTGAATCTCCCTAACACAGAGATGATTAATTTTGAGAATATGGAACTGTTACTCTGATTTGATTGTTATACACACATATATTCAAATTGCCATACTAAGCTCCATAAATGTGAATAAGTAAGTGACAATTATAGAAGACCAAAATTGTTTTATAAAGGATGCAGAGGATTTTAAAACTGACCTGTGTGTGTATGTATTTATGTAAATGTGTATGTACTTGTGTGTTTGAATATATGCAGTGGCCAGATGTCAATCTCAGACATCATTCCTCAGGGGCTGTCTACTTTTTAAAAGTTGATACAGGGTCTCTTGTTGGCCTGGAACTCCCTAAGTAGGCTGGACTGGCTAGCTGTAGAGTCCCAGGGATCCACCTGACTTTGTTTCCCAGTGCTCTCCCAGATCTCACCCTTGTGTTTACCTGACACAAGTGTTTCATCTACTGAGTGATCTGAGCCAACGTGGATGTTCTTTCCATGCATTCCTTTGGTTTAATTTTGTGTCATTTATACTTGATTGCATTGTGGAAAGGCATCAGATAAACGCTGCTAATTATCTTTAAAGAACATTCGAATGGTAATACAGGCTAACTTTAGGAAGTACACAGAATACTTGTGCTATTTTTAGACAAAACTGAACAGCAAAAGGAAAAATCAAATGATGTAATGTTTTCAATACGATTCTTTTATTTAGACAGAAGTTTCCAATACATTCATTCTCTCTAGAAGTGGTGGGCATTTCAAGGCAATCACGAATCCATTATGAAGCACTTTAGTGTGTCACTTAAGATCATGGGCAGCAAAAAGGACAAATGTAAAAGTCTGAGTGTGTTTTAGAGAACCAGCACTAAAAACACATACTGTTAGGAAACATGGATATATTTTTGTTTCCAAGATAATGTTCACTTCACTAAACATAAACTGAGTTGGATAAGCCTCAAGTAGAAATATAGGCTGTAAGCCACTCAGGTAGGACCAGTTTCTCCCATCAATAGGTATAATAGTAGGAGTCAGGTTGACTTTGGCTATGAGCTAGGTGTTCATGTAGTGTATCATCCAAGTAGAACATGATTTTGTGAAAGGGGGCTTGTGCTGGTCTTTATTTTATTTTTTATTTTTTATTTGTCAATTTGAAACAAACTAGAATAGTTTGGGAAGAGGGAGGGAACCTCGTGTTAGAAAATAATTCCATCAGGTTTCGGCATTCTCCTGACAAATGATTGACGTGGGAGGGCCTGCCCACTGTGCACGTTGTCACTCTTAGGGAGATTGGCCTGAGCTGTATAAGAAAGCAGGATGAGCAATCTGCAGGGAACGAGGCAGGAAACAGCATTCCTACATGGCCTCTGCTTTAGGTCTAGCCTCCAGGTTCCTCTCCTGCTTGAGGTCTTGCTCTGATTTCATCCCGTCATGATGAACTGTGATCTGGGGGTTGTAAGTTGGAATATACCCCTTCCCCTCCAAGGTGCTTTTGGCCATGGTGTTTACCACAGCAATATGAAATATTATAGGACAGGCCTTTGCCATCATAAAATCTGTAACCCAAGAGGACTTCGTTAGGTAACTTGAGACATATGCTCATTTTATTTATAAGGTGCGACAAGGCATCTTTTGGCAACCTTTAAACATTTTCCTCAGTTAAATATATTCAATTAAAAATAGTTTATGGCCCCTCTTCCCTTCACCCAGGTTGAGCAAAGTGTCCCTGCATAGGCCCCAGGTTCCAAACAGCCAGCTCATGCACTAAGGACAGGTCCCAGTCCAACTGCCTCGGGGCCTCCCAAACAAAGGGCCTGATCAGTTGGGGGCTCCTCAACTATTGGTTCACAGTTCATGTGTTTCCACTAATTTGGCTACTTGTCCCTGTGCTTTTTCCAATCATGATTTCAACAATTCTCGCTCATACAATCCCATCTCTTTCCTGGACTGAATCTACCAGGCTGAGCTGAATCCCCAGGGGAGTACTTGCCCTGAGGAGATGGGAATGGGGGGGGGGGCAGGACAGGGGAATCCATGGCTGATATGTAAAATTAAATTAAAATAAAATAAGAAAAGTTTATGGCCTATGAAGGGAATAATATTAGGGAGGTAAAACATTAAGAATTTAATGCAGCTGTATGATATTCCTAAAATACTGTTGTTCAACATCGAATAAGCTAGGGTTGCATCTAAACATCGAGTGTTTTGAATCACAGAACAAGTTTTATGGGTGTAAAACTTTATACACAACCATGCTTCATGGGACAGTGAGAATACAGTGTTTTCATAAGGTGAATTAGTCACAATGGAGCAAGAAAATGATGGCATAGAAATGACTAATCAGAACCTTGTCTAACAAGGATTTCACTGGACAGAAAAGCAAGTTTTTCCCAACACATCCAACAAAATGAGAAAGATAGTGCCACATGTAATGAGAAAAGAGAAAAGTCAAAAGTCACACCTATTCTTGGCAGTATGTATAATGAATTAATAGATTCCTCTGGAAAATGATCTGGCATTATTAGCTGAACTTTTCTATCCCAACAGAAATGTAGTCATGTGTTCTCTAAAGAACTTGTAAAATGTTTGCTCCTGTAGGGATCATAATAATCCCAAATTGAATTGTCTCAAATATTTACCTGGAGAAGGGTGCAGAAGGGTTATATTTTTATATGGTTTCAACAAAATGCTATCAGGAAATGACAATGAGGTGAATCAAGCCTGCTGTCAACAATGTGGATTGGTGTTACAAAAGTAATCCTTGGAAAAATAATCCAATAAAAGCTTATTGTGTATTAAGATTCTATCTAAAAGAATGAGTAAGCCAATCCAACATATGATGTAAGTTAGAAAGGGTTTTAGACCAGTGTTAACACAGGCATGGTAATGAGCACTTGCCTGAGGCTGGGAAAATTGTTTCTTGGCTGAGACATTTATTCCATGGGTGTGTTAAGTGTTTGTGAAACACTAATCAAATGTGGTGCCTTATTTTTCTTTTTTCTCATGTAAATTATTCTTCAATAAGTATTTTTCTTAAAGTTTCTTGATTTCTTGTCCAGTACAGGATGAAATGATAATACAGTTCAATTAATATCATTTTAGGCAATGATGTCTTAAAATATACAGAAACAATGATTAATTTTTAGTTTGCAGGAATAACAGAATTAGGGAAATATATTGGAGGGTTTTATATCAGAACATGATATGATTATTTTACAATCCAACTTTACTTAAAGAATGAAAACTAATCATATTTTAGAATGTCTTGGCATTATAGTAAGATGAGAAAAGTGTAACTCTTTTTTGTTGTGCATGTTTTAGAAAACCTCATGTACTGGTGAGCTTTTTGGATATTTATTGCATTTCCTTTATGCATAACTTGCCCATATTTGCTTTAAGATAGTTTATTTTAATTAAAAATATAATAGCAAAAGTACTAAGGACTGTTTTCTAGATGGTATCAATAAGAACATGTTGAAAATAATTTCTGGTTATTATTTTAATGTAAAAGGAAAGCAATTGCCAGTGGCATCAATTTTGACTGATGGCTTATTAAAAACAAATAATATAAAATGTAATTTCTATTGCTGAACTGAAGTCTGGAGCCAGGTTTTACTCAATCATTCCTAATTCATTTAGAAATACTCACAGATACATTATGTCAAAGACAATTGAGTCTTAAAATCAATCTTGTCCTTTAAAATTGTGAAAAATTAGGTTCTGTACTCTGAACTCTTCTTTTGAAAATATTTGCTATATATAAAAACTTTCATGACTCAAATTAACAACAAAAAAAACAAAACAACATAAAACAAAAAAGCGAGCTTGGATTTGAGACATAAGTTTGGTGGTAGGGTCTGCTCAGAAGGAGGGTATTTATGCCTGGTACCATAAACCTAGCCAAGTACCTGTGGAGAGGAGTCAGAGGCCCTAGAAGAGGGCCTACTACTGCCATTTACCTATGCCAATACAATTTCTAATTATATTATAAATAATTATCTTTATACTGAAAGATCAGTGTAGCTCTCACCCCTCACTGAAGAAGTTTCTTTTTATAGCAGTTACGCTATTATAGAGATCCACAATTGGTCAAAATGCAGATAATAAGTGACTATGGGACAGCCAGTCCCTATTGACATATACAATGAAACTTAGTGTTCAGAGGCATCATGCAAGAGGAGGTGAAAGAATTTAAGAATCAGAGGATCAGGATGACTACTGCTAGAGAACATCTTCTAGTCAGGATCATACCATGACCGTGGTTGGAAAAACAAGGAAAGTAGAAAAGAACCATTGTTTGAAAAGCAGATACCATGAGTTTCAAATCACATCTAACAATGAGATAGACATAACTATCAGCAGAGAATGCTGTTCCTGTTGATGCTGCATGAATGCAGAGGTTTCTGCCTGCCAGGATTAGTCTTCACAACATAGCAATAACTAGACTCCTTTTCTTCTTCTTGAGAACATAGGGAAATAGATGATTCAGAATTTCTGGCTTTGTAGGAAATAAATTTTCAGAAATCCTATAAATCTGAATGAAGTTGAATGTTTTATTCATCTGTGTTTCAGAACTTATCTTAATGTATCTGACAGCTCTTTCTTGTTCAAAACTGGGTGGTGTAGATAAGATAGTAATAAATACAATCAAAGTAGTCATTCCTGAAGAAAGATAAAGGTCTCATACATGTAACATAGTCTTGAGGTTATTTGATAGTTCATCAGTGAAGAGACACACAGATGAGAAAAATATTTAAATTTTTTGTTGGTATGATTTCAATTTGATAAAAAGTTCTGACACTAACAAAGATAACAAAACTCAATGCCAGTGTAAATAAAGCATGAGAAAGATAGTGGCTAATCTATGCTTTTCAGTGCAAGGAATATTGAAATTAAAGTAGCTAATAAGATCAATAACACAAGTGACAGACAGCTTGTGCTGGTGAAGATATGGAATAAGGGGAACACTCATAAGTTGCTGGTGGGAATAAAAACATGTAGAGCCACTATGGAAATCAATACGGTGGTTCCTCAGAAAATTTGTAATTGATCTACATCAAGACCAACTATATCACTCTTGGGCATATACCAAAGAATGTTTCATCTTACCACAAAGGACTACTTGCTCAACCATGTTCATTGATGCCCTGTAGCTCGAATTTTAAAGAATCTTATAATAAAATCAAAGCAGAGGCCAGTTATTGGGGTGAATACTGGAAGATCAGAGAAGCAGAACAAGCCACAGCTTCCTCACCTCACCAGTTCCTAAGGTGGTCTTGTTTCCTCAGACTGGAAGCCTCTCAGTCCTCATCTAGAATGGGTCTCAGTTGAACTGTGCTGCTCCAAAGCCTAAAAGCTTAACCAGCCAAATGTTGCTAGTTTCTGGTCTTCACGCCTTATGTATCTTTCTCTTTCTGCTGTCACTCCCTAGGATTAAAGGCTTCCTTTCCCGGTTTAAAGGCATGTGTCTCCATGCTGGCTGTATCCTTGAACACAAAGAGATCCGCCTAGCTCTGCCTCCCAAGTGCTGGGATTAAAGATGTGCACCACTACCACCCAGCTTCTGCTATGGCTTGCTCTGACCCATTTTCTAGCCACCATTTTTGGCTCTGTATCTAGTGGCTATCTGTTCTCTGACCCCAGACAAATTTATTAGAGTGCACAATATTTTGGGGAACACAATACCACCACATTTCCCCCTTTTTGTCTAAAATTTAAAAAGCTTATAACTAATACAAGAAAAACTATCCAATAAGTATATACAATATACATAGCCAAGATTACATTAACAATGTCTAGTCCATTAACATTTGACAGATTCAGACAAAAAACTCCATTATATATATTAACAATGTCCAGTCCAGTAACATTTGATAAACTCAGACCAAATATTTCATTACTTATTCTATGTAAAACAAATAGTTCCTTTTTAAAAGTAGATTAAAAAATTGATCTTTTTTATCATATTCATATTCTCTCTTTTTTCTTTTCATAAAAGTTTCAATAATCTACCTTTTGTCCTTTTTTGTATCTTTCCCTCTTTCTTTCTTTCTTTCTTTCTTTCTTTCTTTTTCTTTTTTTTTTTCAAGACAGGGTTTCTCTGTAGCTTTGGATCCCGTCCTGGACTAGCTTTATAGACTAGGCTGGCCTCGAACTCACAAAGATCCACCTGCCTCTGCCTCCCAAGTGCTGGGATTACAGGCATGCGCCACCACTACCCGGCTCCCTTTTTCTTTTTAGTGTACATTCAATGATCTACCCATTTATCCTATTATTTCTTTATCTTTTTTTCTCAGGGTAGATTCAGTGATCTACCTCATATCTATATTCTCCTTTTTCTTTTTTAAACAAAAACTCTATTTTGGGGTTAATTGTAAAGTCCTGTATCATTTGTCCAGCTGCTGCATAATGAGAAAGTGCAGGACTTGTTTTAAGTCCTTGTTCAAGTAGTCTGTCAGGCTGGATCATCTCAGTCAGCCATCTCAAAATTGTCTTAAGCAGTTTGTAGTCCAAAGTCGATCTTTCCATGGTGTTAATCAGCTTAATAGCTTTATCATAGTCCAAGTGGAATCATTATTGTGGGTTTCAAGGTCACTGTTAGTTGTGATCATGGTTCCCTGCACACTTTTTTTTTTTTTTTTGCCTCCTCTGTGGTTTGGAGTAATCACAGTCTGATAAATGTCTGTCTCTTAGAACCATGAATGTTCTTCCCTAGAAGAGAATATCTTCATAGCAATTTCTCCCCACCATTTGTCTTGCCAAACGTTTCCAAACTGACCTTTGCCGATGCTCTCTTGTAACATGACGGTCCTTGCAATTCTCTGAACAAGCAGTAGTAAACACTTCATCCCAGGTAGCAGCATCACTGCAGTCACCAACACAATGAGAAGAAGCTGGCAACTCAGAGCAGCAGCCACTGCCTCCATGGTCGCACTGCCAATATTTGTAGCTAGTCCCCAGCAGGCCTTAGCTTCTCCTTAGCAGCTCTCTCAGGCTGGCCTCTAACTCGGGATCCTCCGGCCTCTGCCTCCTTCAGTAAATCCAACCAGTGTGCCACCACAACTGGCTGAGTGTAGCTTGAGTCTGAGCTGGGTCCCACAAGGCCACAGGCAAGAGGCTTTTTCGTGAATCCATACCACAAACATTGGGTATTGCCAGAGTCTCATTCGTTACAGGAATTAACCAGACAAATTGCTCCACCAACTAAGAATGGCCATGCACCACCACCCACAGAATCGAGAAAGAGCTATCAATCTGTCAATCCTGTCCATGTGTGGGCCAGGTGAGGTTTCCCGTATTCAAAATAGCCAGAAACTAGAAACAACCTAGACGTCCCTCAACTAAAGAATGGAAAAGAAAAAGCAATACATTTACACAATGGAATATTACTCAGCTGTTAAAAAATGTTATCATGAAGTTTACAGGCAAATGGATAGACCTAGAAGAAGTCATCCTGAGTGAGGTAACACCGACCCAGAAAGAGAAATATTATATGTACTCATTGATATGCAAATATTAGCCATTAAGTAAATGACAGACAACCTATAATCTATAGACCTAGAGAGGTTAGGTATAGAGGGAGGGACTAAGAGAAACATGTGAATACCCCTGGGAGGGGAAATAGAGCAGATTTTATGGGTGGACTGAGGGCAGGTGGGGATGGGAACTGAAGGGCCTGGTGGGGAGGGGGAGGGGAAGTAGGGTGAGAGAGAGTGAATGTGGGGAGAGAAAGCTGGAATTGAGGGGCATTTGAGTGACGATAGGGAAATGTAGTGTAGTGGAAATGTTCTAAGATATATGAAAGTGATCCTAATGAGGTCTCCTAGTAAGAGGGGATACAGAGTCCCAACTGGCCATCTCTTCTCACCAAATGAGGCCTCCTGTAGCTGGACTGGGTTGCATTCAATTGTGTTGTTGACCAATCAGGTCCCGTGGAAATCACCAAACAATCCAGGCTGTTGGGAAGACAATGGGTTGCTCTTCACAAACTAATGAGTTACTCTTCACAAACTGACAGTACTGCCCATTGTCAAGGACACCACTTACACAACTCACCAAACATGGAGAAGTCAAGCTGGTGCATACATGGAGCCTTCATCCCTATATTCTAGTGTCTTTGGTGTGGAAAGATTCTCTTCAGGCTACCAAAGGAGAACTGTAAACACCAACCCATCCACAAAACTTTTGACCTACAACCTGTCCTCCCTGCAAGATACGCTAGAGCAATGATGGCACAGAACTTGTGGGTGTAGCCAACCAATGTCTGTTTTGACTTAAGGCCTAGTCCTTGAGACAAAACCCATACCTGACACTGCTTGGGTGACCAAGAACCAGGGACTAAATATCTCAGAGACCCAGGGTAAAACCAAACACTATTGGTCTAAAAAAAGAGCAGCAATAAAATGATCCATGTGCTCATGGATCAGTGTTTTATTCAGGCATCATTAGAGAAACTTCATCCTGTAGCAGACAGGAACAGATACAGAGACCAATAGCCAGATATTATATAGAAAGAGAGTCCTTGGAACACTAAATGGGATGTCTCTATCAAATCCTTCCCCTCAGAGCACAAGGACCCCTACAGAAGAGGAGATGGAAAGAATGTAAGAGCCAGAGGGGATGGAGGAACCAGGCTCTAGGACTCAACTAAGCAAGGTACATATGAACTCACAGAGACTGACTGAAGTAGCAAGCTTCAGGACCTACACAGGTCTGCACCCAGTCCTTTGCATATATATTAAAGCTATTAGCTTAGTTGTTTTATGAGACTCCTGAGTTTGTGAATGAGTGGCTCTCTGGTTCTTGTGACTGCACTTGGGACTCTTTTCCTTCTGTTGCGTTGCCTTGTCCAGCCTAAATGTGATGATTTTTGCTTTATATTAAAATATCTTATATTTTGTTTTGTCATGTTTGGTTGTTATCTCTTAGAAACCTGTTTTTTTTTTTCTAAAGAGAGAGAGAAATGGAGTGAACTGTAGAGGAGGATGGGTAGGAACTGGGAGTAAAAAGAGGAGAAAATGTAATCAGAATATATTGTTTGAAAAAAGAATCCATTTTCAATAAAAGAAACACACACACACACACACACACACACACACACACACATACACACACACACACAAAGTGGTCATTGCCCTTGTGTTGTCAATGTGTTCTTTCATTCCAAGGAGATGAACTATACTGATTTAAATAGTCATTTGAATTTCTTGAAAGTATAGTCACAATAAACATCTGCTAAGATTGATTGATTGTACCCTTAAAATAAAGAAGTAAGAAACACAGCCAAGTGAACTTGAAATATAAATTCTCTAAAATGTTAAACACCTGACAGAGGTTTACTTTTTCTTCTCCTCATCCCTCGCTTCACCTCCTCCTGCTTCTTTTTCTTCTTCTTATTTGACACTTGAAAATATGCTTGGCATCAGAAACAAACTGTGATATTTTGTGAAATTTGTGGAAACTACTGTTAGTAAGAAAAAAGTTCAGTCAACTCTGCTAAATATAGTTAATAGACTTGTCATAAAGATATAGCCAACAAACATATAAGAAAATATAGGGTTACTGCAGCCTGTAAGTTTGTTATTTGGCAACATTTAGAGTTTTATTTCTTTGAGTTATTTTCCACTCTAAATAATTATCCTTTCTACTTAATTTTGGATATGTAATTATGTATTGTTTCTTAAAGAAGCCCTCTGAGATAATAGGTTTCAAGCCTCATTAAACCTGAATCAGTCCTCATGTTTAAGGATCTTTTTCTGCTATTACAGTGGATGATAACATAATTTGTTATTCAAATGTTAACAGCATTGAGAGTGAAATTGTAATATGAACAACTGTAGGTTCTACTTTGCAATGATCCCCAACAAATCAGAAGTAGGCCATCTTCCTTATCTAATTCCCTTGAGGTAAAGGTTTGATAGATTATACAGAAAGGGGATCACTTGTCTCTTGGTTTGCATTAATGTCATTTCTGAGGTTATAGTGACATTTAAGTCTCAGTGAGGAGAGCTGATTCCTTCTAGCCAAAAGAACGGCATTTTTTTCTAGGTAGATATGTGTCACTGTCTCCTCTCTTAAGAATTAATCTTGTTGGGCAGGTCAATGATCAAGAGAACATTCCTGATGAAGGTAAGTTTGCCTTAAGCCATGCTAAAGAGATGGAAGGAATAATTTGTCCTCTATTGAGATAATGCACTTTTCCTTCTTAGAATTCTGGCCCCTAACGACAGTCCCTTTTAATTGTCTTCTTTCTATTTTGGATGTTGGTCAGAAGCCAAGCATGCTTTCTGTGACACCTTAGCCTTCCTGCCCCTCTTTTCTCTAATGCTCTTCTCCCTAACATGGCTTGTCTACCATGTGGCTGATCTCTACACCTAAATCAAATGGCATGGCTCTTTCTCCCTCTTTACCTCCCACTTATAAACCCAGGATAAACTTCCCTCTAAAACTCACCTTTGGTGGTCCATTCATTTAATTCTTTGAATTTGGTGGTTTTGATGGTCATCAAGTTTCTAGGACCCTAGCCTTCCAAGTAAGGCCCCCAAGACATGCCAAGATTCCTGTATCACTTACCATGTAGGTATAAAGTTGAATTTCATGTTTATCTTTTTTTTTATGAACTTCTGAACATTCAGAGGTGAGATTTGTGCTCAATTGCTGTAGATTCCATTAATCCAGCATTTATTTTTCTGCATAATTCTATACCCTAGTTTTTCCCAGTCTAGGTTATATAACCTCACTGTGTCTCACCCATGTTCCCTTAGCATTTATAAAATGGCTACATAGTTTCTGAAAAGTTTTCTCTAGTGCACATTGTTTCAAGATATATGGAATTTAATATCACATGGAAAATATTTTTTAAAAGCCTTTTAGCAACAACATTATAAACAATAGCTACCATGTACTCAGCAATGTCCCTCCTTCATGTAAATTGCTTTTAATCATTATGTTACCCCTTAGTGGTAATTCCCAAGTTCCACTGCCAAGGAGACTAACCAATGGATGGATTAGCTGCAAATTGTTATTAATTTAAATTTGCTTAAAGTAGCACAAATTAAAATGAAACCATTATCATCTACCATTTACACATCAGATACAGAATAATTTAATACAGTGAAAAATATCTTAGAATGCAAATCATTGTCAGTTTCACAATTATGAACTAAATACATTTTTAATAGAAAGCTATGTATTCTTTTAGATAGACGTGTATACCACACATATATATGTACACACAGCTTTCTATTAAAATACATATATATTTAATTTTTTATGTGTACATTGTGTACTTGTGGCCTTGTCATTTTAATTGTCCTGTATTTTTGTAAATTAAATCATGCCATCTATAGAGTAGTGATACTGCTCTGGCAATTTTAGCCAATTAGCTGCAGGATTCTTGAGTTTGATAAAATCAGTGAAACTTTCCCTGAGGAGGAAAAGGATTGCATTCATTTCCATACATGTAGGAGTCTCCTATTAACTCAAAGGAACCCTGTGGCTTTGAAGAGTAGTGGGGGCCTTGCCAGCCTTGGTTAATTTTCGAATATTTTCTTTTTGAGGAGCCGTCTATTTACAAATTCCCCCTTAGCGGTAGGTGCTGACTTTGGTGAAACTCACTAGCACTGATAATTCTTGGAGAATATGTTTTCCAGAGGGAGACTTTAATGTGGATCTATATCCTGCAATATAAGTCAGGAGAGCAAAGCAGAAATGTCTGAACACTATATTTCTAATATTTCATCCAAGAGAACGAATTCAGGTACTATCTGAATATGCTGTGACAGAATTAATAGAGGGCATTTTTCAGGTGAGAATGATAAATTAAAAATATGGATGATTGCAACAGGAAGAAAACATTGAGAAAATTAATATCCTTTTACTTCTAAGGTATATTTGTCCTTTAATAGTTGTTCTGTGAATACTTTCATGTTTTAATTGGTCATCTTGAAAGTTATCTCTTCCAGACTTTAAGGTAGTAAAACTTCCACCAATGAAACTAAATGATAAGGTTAAAGAAACAGTAAATAGAAACACAACAACAATATACCATACAATTATAGAAAATGATTAAATGGTAGCAAAAGATATGAAGTGTAGTTTCCAAATATCAACAGGGGTTGGCTTGGGGGAATCCAAGTCACTCCAACTTCTGTTCAGTGGGTGTTAGAGAGGGAACCAGGGGTTGAGTTAAAAAAAAAAGCAATGTTTCCCAAAATATGACTAGTAGCTCCACTCAGGAAGGCAGTAGAAGCAGAGCCATGTGAGTCAGGGGGAGAAGGTGGACATCTCCAGAAGATTGGAGCCTTTCATGGGCACTCAGAGATGCTTATACTTCACCATTTTGGTTGACTACCAAAAGGACATAAAACTGTAAGGAAAAACCGCACACTCCCATAAACACCACTAATTATCTCCTGCAGCAGACTGCAGTGTAATCAGGGAGAAGATAGAAGATGAAGTAAATAAGCAAGAACTCAGGAGAAATGGGAGGCAGACATCGATTATGGAGATCCTCAGTGGCTGCTTCACGCCTCCACCTTCAGATGCTGAATATAAGTGCCAAAAAAAAAAACCCCAAAAAACAAAAAACAAACAAACAAAAACTCAACCCCAAACCAGATTGTGCATATTTTTTCTTCTCTTCTATTGGAAAGTGGAAATAACACTAAGGATGAAAGACCAGCTGAATGCTATAGCCATGGTGAATATGTGTGCTTCTACCAATTAGGTTAGGGGAGTGCCCTCATCAGGGGCTGTTGCTGCACAAGGCAGGCATGCATCACAGACAAGACAGGGCTGTACACTGCTGTGAGGCACTTAACACCATTTGGAAGGGATGAAGCCCACAGAGTCCTGGTGAGCCCATTTTTTCTGCAGCCTCTTGTGTGCTATAGATATCCATTTCTCAAGAGCAGCTCAGGGGAACGAGTGAAGGGAAAGAGTCAACTCACCCACACTGTTTCACTGCAAGTATGTCTACACAGAGCTGACAAGTTGCCAAGTTACATGGGAAAAAGAAGAAAGAAAAGCCAGCGTATGAAGGAATAGGGGGTGACTTTATCTAGAAGGAAAACAACCCTCTGATTTACAACACCTCACTGCCAGTCTCCAAGCCCTTTCCAGTAAGACACCTGTTGGGGAAATAAAATAAAAAACAAAAAACAAACAAACAAAAAACAAACAAACAAACAAACAACTAAAAAACAAAAAACTGAGTTTAGATCTTTGGCAAGATTAGTGAAGAATCTTTGAAGCTAAACTTATTATTGAGAACAAAAAGTATGAAAGTCAGTATTAAAGAATGAAGGCAATTTTAAAAGCAGTTTTCACATGACAGATGTAGAATAAAAAAATAACAAGTTTGCTAGATAATTAGATAAATTCTATCAAAGAAGCCATTACTCATATTTGTTGTAGAAACCACAGCATGTTTCTCACTACATCTTCATAAAAGAGAATGATTGAAGAGATGCCATAGCCATTTCATTTAACTTTCTAGTTCTAAAACATCACTTTCAGGGATGGACAAAACTCTTTTGTTCAAGGATGCTGGAGAGATGGTTCAGCAGAGAGGAGCATTTGTTATTCTTGCAGGTGACCTGAGTTCAGTTTCCAGCACTCACATGCCAACTCACAACTGTCTGCAACTTCAGTGTCAGGAGATAGAACATCCTCTTTTGACCTTTGTGGACATCAGAGACATATATACAGGCCAAAAACACTCATATGCATAAATAAGTAAAATAAATATATTTAAAAATTATAAAAACCAATTTGTTCACATATTCTTTCTTTTGAGATTTATGAATAGTGAGTTTATAAATCTTGCTTCTGCAAGTGCACTACTGAAGGCATGCTGTCTAATAATTTCTGCTCATTGTTCACCTTTTAACAGGAATAATAGTGCCTGGAGAGCAAGTAGTAGAGAATTACACATTCCATATCAGCAGTATCACCAACTGAGATAGACTTGGGAAAGGCAATATCTCTTGGGTATCTTCTCTTTTACAAAGGTATAAATATTTGACCCATTGACTCCCCGGAGAAAATAGTTTAATCATCTTGGATCCTAGTGTTTAGTTTTTTTCTCTTTTTTTCTTAACTACTAGTTTTCCCTTAAACACCCTTTACAGTTCAAAGAACTCTAAAAGTCATGATTCTGAGAAAAGGAACAATATGGGTAGGGATGCTGTTAATCAAGATGGGATGGAGATAACAGAGGGTTATGGTAAGAAAGAATAGTTAGAATATACCATATATGTGTATGAAATAGACAATTAACAAAATTAATAAGTGAAAAACAATGGCAACTATAGGGTGGAAGAAATGGAGTGATATGGTTTATATAAGTCTTGACACTGTTACAAATATGTGAGCCCATCAATAACAAGGAAGTGTTAAATGGTGTCCAGAGGCTGCAGTGAATAACATTCTTTGATTATACTTGACATTTTCTACCCTTGATACTATTATTCTCACTAGGTTTGCCTTATTAGTAGCTATTTGTTGTCATTCATTTGGCTACGTAAGTGTCTTGCAAGGAACATAGAAATAATGAAGAATAAGTAGAGGAAAAAAGAGGTCATATGAGAGATAGTCAGTTTGAATTAAAAGTATTAGCTTATATGAAGACATTTAATGTCATACACATCAATGCCTTACATCTATGAAATCTTAATGAAATGTTTTGTGCCCATATTAGAACAAATGAAATTATACTTCAAAATTTTAGGTTTATATCTATATTTTAAAGACAGAGGCCATTGACTGAAGCCCATTAACTTTTATTCAAGTCTCTAAGAAGACATTGTGCTAGCTTATGGTAGAGATGGAGAGGTACCAACCAGGTGTCTCTTCAAAGAAGGATTTTTGCCTTAAGGAATTATTTTAGCTGCAGGTGGTATCCTCACACGAGATGATGCCTGAGTCAACACATTCCAGTGATTGATGGGGCTGTCTGTAAAGACTTGGCCAGTGGATCCAAGTGATAATCACTGGTGATGGACCTTTTAATTGCAAAGTGCCTTGCGTGGTAGACGGGATATTTTGGCTAATGCAACACATTGACTTCTCTGTGTGCCCAACCTGACCTCGTTTCTCTCATATCCATAGGCATTAATCAAAAGGCACTCCTTATGTATGTGGTGGCATGCCCATGTAATTTCAACATGAGGGAGACTGAAACAGGAGAATAAGAGTTCCAGTCCTGCTGGGGCTATACAGAGAGAGCCTACCCTCCGGGCCACAAAAAAACCAAGCGGGGAGGTACCTGAAAACAAGATACCCCTTAATATACACAATATATAGTAATCACATATATTAATCTTTTCCACATTAATGATTATATATGAATATATGATTTTGCATGTCTCTCTGTGTGGAAGAAAAGCTCAGAATTACTTCTTCTAGTCTAATTCATACATTTGATACCCCGTCCCAGCAGATATAACAAAATGCTCAGAATTTTGAAATGCAGAGACAATAATTGCAACATATTGCCTCTTAAAGAGTCTTCCTGTGCATTCACCCTTTACTTGCTAGCCTATGAACATTCAAGATGGAGCAGCCAGTATGGAAATAGTTAAATATTACAACAACTGACTGCATCCTAAGAGTAGTTTGTTCTCAGTAAACTGGAGCCCTTATAGCTAATACAGAGCCAGGTTTAGGGCAGAAGCATGATGCCCCTTTAAATTAGGAGTTCTTACTCCCAGAGAGGAAGACATAAGCACATGTACCGTTTTCCAGATGCTCAACACACCTTGCAGAAGGGCCGCACCCTCACTGATCTACAGTCTATACTACTGTGGAAGAGTACCTGTAGTTCTGCCCCCAAGAAGGCCACTCTACCAGCTTTTCAGGTAAGTGTAGGAAAATAACTCACACAAAGCAGATAAAAGGAATGGCCTTCACTATGCAAACAACACCTTTATTGAGAGACCAATTTCTTTCTTTTTTTTTTTCTATTCTTTTTGTCTTGCTTCAGTTTTCTATGGCCAATTGGAGCCTTTCCCTATCAACACAAAATGAAAGCAGTCAGGAGTGGGCTGTAGAGGGAAAAGAGAGAAACCCATAGAAATTGTTTTCTCCTTTTGTGGCTAAAGTGTTAAACAAACACACAGACATCCTGATAGAATGTGTGTCAGTTTTCAGTACAAGACAATTTAGACATCTTCTGAACTCAGGGTCTGTATAGAGATATAAATAAAATTTACTAAAATGCAAGAGGACATTCTAAGAATTTGAGCAAATGTGCCTGTGTGTCTCAGTTTTACTTCAAGAAATAACAGAAAACTAAAACCTTCTTAATTTCTCAATGATATTTATGAACACAATGCCTGATGAAGGTGTGTGAACATTTACAGTCACTTAATATTGCTAAATGACATCTCAATTTACATTGTTAATATTCAAAAAATTTAACTTACAACAAAAATCACACAAAAACTCAGTGTTTGAAATAAGCACATAATTTCACATTGGGCCACACTCACAGCTATTGTAGGTTGTAAGCAGTCAATCGGCCTCAGTTTGGACATGCCTCAGTGAAATAGGACAAGTTATAGGTTGATAAATCCGGTTCTTAAATGTGTAATACTTCTGTATGTGAATATCTTCGTAGCTGAGTAATGTGTTGGCTATGAGTAGATTGGAAGTGTTGCACACAGAACATGAAGGGGTGGGAGAGGAGAGAGCAAAAAAGTGAGAGGAAAAAACCAGCAATTTGCAGAAAATGTTATAAAATGTGAACTTGTCCTTTTAACTTTTCTTACTGCATAAAAATTCAGACTCCAAGTTAGGAAAAGAAGAAAACCATCACCTTAAAGGCAGAAGAAAGAAACATAAAGCTTCAGTTATAATAAATTAGCTGTTAAACTGTGCATTTGCATAACAAAGTCAACATTGTACACATTGTATGGCTCTAAAAGTGGCCCTGAGTTCCTAAATGGCTGTAGAAAGTGGCTGCAGAGAAAAGCAACCAATGTGCTTTCTTCTAAAATGAACATATCAGTCAGCAAGGGGTCTGAGCCCACAGAGACTGTAGTAACTCTTTTCCATAGCTACTAAGTACGTGACAATAACAACATCATAACAATACTGTGTGGATATAAAGTTGATTTGGTTTCTGACAAGTCAATTGCAAATTGATTTTTTTTTTTTGCAATTTGGGGCTGAAAATTAATATATCAATACTATTTTTGTTCTAGTTCCTCTCCTGTTGCTGTGATTAAACACTGACCAAAAACTACTTAGGAAGGACAGGTGTCACTTCCAAGTCACCATATGTCACTGAGAGGAGTCAGGGCAGGAGCTCAATCGGAAACTGTCATGGAGAATGGTGTTTATTGGCTTGCCCCCTGGCTCATGCTCAGCTGCTTTTCTTATACAGCCCATGGCAACCTGCCTAGGGACGGTGCTGCCCATGGTGGGATCGATTTTCACACATCAATCACCAATCAAGATAATTTGTCACAGATGTGGTCACAGGCCAATCTGATTGAGACAATTTTCCAATTGATATTTCCCTTTCCCAGGTGGCTCTAGATTGTGTTAAGTTGTCAATGAAAACTAACTATGACAGCGCTATAATACTATTTGTTGAACTGTAGCTGTATGGAGTTCTTTTGTTGCTCACTCTCTGTCTCAATTTCCCCCTGCCCCATCACCCTCTGTCTTCACTCCTAAGGTATTTGAGCTAGGTTTTTTTTTTTTTTCTCTCCCTGCAGAAAACTCAGTATAAAGAATTCATAGCTATAATGGAACACTTCGCATGGGGAGTAATTTGTTTAAGACCATCCAAGACACTGTCTACCTCTCTCTGTTAATGTTTGCAGTTCCTTTATTATAGCTCAAAACCCTTGTTTCTCTTATAATATGGAGATGATAGCGGCAGAGAAAAACAACACACTATCATTATTTTTAGTAGTATAATCTGAGTTAGCAGAGCTGATCTTTTCTGAAAAACGTCGTTGGAAAAGATAAATGAGAAAAAAATAAGAAGTGTTTAACTCCCAAAATTTGGAAAGTAAAACCTTGTTTTTCACAAACAAACAAACAAACAAACAAACAAAAAAAGGCCTTGTATTAAAGCTGGGCAAGGCGACCTAGTATGAGGAATAGGGTCCCACAAGCCAGCAAGAGTCAGAAACAGCCCCTGTTCTGACTGTTAGGGTTCCTACAAGAAGATCAAGCTACACAACTGTAACATTCATGCAGAGGGCCTAGGTCAGTCCCATGCAGGCTCTGTGGTTGTCAGTTCAGTCTCTGTGAGCTCCTAAGAGTTCAGGTTAGTTAGTTGATTCTGTGAGTTTTCTTGTGATGACCTTGACCCCCCTGGCTCTTACAATCTTTCCTCCCTCTCTTCGGCAGGATTCCCCAAGCTTGGCCTAATGTTTAGCTGTGTGTCTCTGCATCTATTTCCACCAGTTACTGGATGAAGCCTATCTGATGACACTTGGGCTAGGCACCAGTCTATGAGTATAGTAGAATATTGGTAGGCCTCATTACACCATGTTTTGTATATCCATTGGAGGCCTGCCCTTTTCTGAATAGAAGTGGAGGAGAAGTGGAT
The DNA here is from genome assembly GCF_903995425.1 of Onychomys torridus. NCBI lineage: Eukaryota > Metazoa > Chordata > Mammalia > Rodentia > Cricetidae > Onychomys > Onychomys torridus. The sequence continues at coordinate 39,191,499 of NC_050455.1, forward strand.
GGGAATGGGGGTGGGGGCAAAGAGGAGGTGAGGGGAGGGACTGGGAGGTGAGGAGGGAGGGGAAACCTGTCAGGAGGTAAAACAAACAAACAAAAGAGCCACTGATTATCTAGAGTGACTTCCTGTATAGAGTGACACTTATTCAGATTTAAAATGATGTTTTCATCACATGTAAAACCCTTTTCCTTGCAAAGTATCTTTAAACACAGTTAAAAGCTACATATTCATAACAGATTTAGTAAACATGTTTGACCTATTTGTTTCAGGTCATTTCATGTGATAACACATTAGTTATGTGTTGACTGTTTTGGGACTCTGAGAGATGAAAGCCTCACACCTGCTTCTGGTACTTTCGCCCCTGTGCTTGGGCGGATGAGTTTCCTCTTCTGCTTACATCTTTGTGTACTCACTAAGCTTACCTAGTCTCACCATATGCAGTTGAGTTGGATATTATTATTATTGACAGTAACACGGGCACACATGCGTATCTTACTCTTTTTCACTCAGTATTGCTTTTAGAGCATATCTTCATGAATTCATGAACTTCTCTTTTGTTACCTCCTGAACATGCTTTGATGTTTAATCCTATTCAGTTTTAGGCAGTTACAGTGGTCTCTATAATTTGCTCTTATAAAAACCATACTATGCGTTCCTAACACATATATGTTAGATTTCTTTTCAGTTACAGAGAATCTATACAGGAGAAGAAACTAAGAGTGAGTGTGTGCATGTAGTGTTTTTGTGTGTGTGTGTTTGTGTGTGTGTGTGTGTGTGTGTGTGTGTTTGAGTCTATCAACTCTCTCACATTTTGATGAAAACCAGCATCAATATACAGTACCACTAGAAGTAAATTAAGTATTATATTTGCTCAAAAATACTTAGAATTGTCAAATATTAAAATGTTTGACAGTGTGACACAAAAGAAGATGTACTATGGTAATGTGAATGAGATATCCAATTGCTAGACTTATGTTTTGTTAAGGCAGTGTTATTCCATATATGTTCATTTAGCCTTTTGCTGTTTACATACCCTGTTGATTTATACCCACTAGATCACTTCTTGTGACAATTTGTATTATTTATTAGTGCAGTGTAGATATGAATTATTTGCCAGGCAATGGATTGCAAATGGCTTCTGACTTCATAACATTTAACTTCATGCCAGGATACTTCTAAGCATAGAATCTTGTTCGTTTGTTTTAATACAGAGGTAGAAATGATCCCATTGTTCTTAAGTTTATCAAGCTTTTCCTTTATAGATTATTTTCTTTCCTATGCAATCTTTGCAAAGCCTAAGGCTGTTAATAATACCTATTTGCTTGTTTCTTAGTTCTTTATTGTTTGTTTTATCCACTTAAGTCTTTAATTTGTTGAGAATTTCCTTTCCCTCTGAAGGCAACAGGGCCTCGGTGTTTTCCATGGTGATTAGGCATCATCCCTTTAACACTCAATGCATGGTTCACATATTTTCTTCTATTTCTGCTACACACATTTTCCCATTTGTTGCTCGGGAATATTTCTGTGCTTTCTCTGCCTTAGTAGTTTAACTAGTGTCTTTCCCAGCATTCATAACAAATTATTAATTAATATGGCTTGACTTACTCACCATTATTCTTTAAAGGTATCTTAGCTGTTTTTAGTAATTTAACTTTACATATTAATTTTAGAATTCACTAGTGAAATTTAGAATTGCCTCAGATACTATCATATTTGACCAAGTAATTCCATGAACAGTTAAAGTCACAAGCAACCAACAAGCAACTTTGAAGGTCTTCAATTAATCAGAATGTGTTATATGCCTGCATGAAATTGTGAAAAGAAAGAACAAAATTTAAAAAAATTATTAAGAACTTCTCTAAATGTGGATGGTGGAAGGGAGGGAGAGCTTCTGCTTCAAATGGTACAGGTACTGTAGAGCTCTAGATTTTCAGAAGAAATAGAACATTAGTTCCTCAGAAAACCAAACAAAATGGACAACAACAGGAACAACAGTCCTCAAACCAGTAATGTGAAACTCTTGATCTCTACAGGCCCTATGAGAGCAGGCTTGAATATGACATCACTACTGTGTATTGGTCATTTGGCTTAGGAATCCAAAATATTCCATGTTTCATGAAGTAAGCCAATTGTTTGCAAGCAAATTGATTTCTGGTAAATACACCCCTTCATTCCTATGCATAGTGATAGTGTTCATTTTAATCTTCATTCACATGTATTTATACTGCCTCCCTGCTGGGAGGATGTCTAATTAACTATATGCTTTACATAGAAAGGAATACAGCTTTTGCTCAAAGCAATAGAGTATCATATTTATTTAAAACCTATTCTATCATAAAATCAAAACATGACTTTGTTCATAATACTAATTTACATTGTGTTTTATTTCTATTTCTTTACCTTGTAAGTTGATATTGATTATCTCTTTCAGAAACTGTATTTTCCACAAATCAAGTCATCCACCTGGCCTAGGATGGCATGTTACAGGTATTTTCTTCTTTGAAAATCTGTTCAAAATAATACCACTCTGGAGATCTAACTCTGGATTTGCATTAGCTAAGATTTAAAGTTTCAGATAGGGTAGTAAGTTAGATGACAGCTTTGTTGATTAACATATTATTTTGTATTTTTCTTTGCAAATGAAAGGTGCTCTGCCTATGCATTAGTTTCTGGCAGGACAGGTAGACGGGGTGACCCATGGGCTTTGTATAGGAACTCTGTGAGATCCCTTGGTTGTGTCGGCACTATTCAAATGAAGCCATCTCCACCTTCCCCATACTAAAAATATCAGTAAGGTATGTATGTGTACTCACATTTCACATTGTTTTAGAAACACTTGCAAACGCATAAAATAAATTACCAAAAAGTCACAAGAAATAAAAAAAGGCAAAGAGAAAAAGAACAAATGAAATATGCCCAAGAACATGGCTTCCATTAAATTATGTCACAAGGTCTTCACTCCTTCCAGGAGGTCACCGAAGGTTTCACATCAAATATCATCTGCATTTAGTGAGTATTGCCTTAGGTTTTCCTACAGAGGAAGGACTGAGTAGAGTGTGACCTTCCAGATGCTGTTAATTCATAATGCTACTTCACTCTTGGCAAAGGTTATTTCAATTTATAACTCAGCCACTCTTGTATGAAAATGTCTGTTTCTCCACATATAATCTATTTCTTGTTGTTCTGTAATTTTATTAACATGTTATTTAATATCTGTCCTATATTATTACTTTAGTCATTATAAATAGGTTAAATAATACATAATTTTGTTTTAACTCATATGACTATTAAAGCAGTCACAATGATCATAGAACTTGATATTTTATGAATTTTCTCCCAAAATCATTACTTTTTCTGCAACTAAGACACCTGTCATTCTCTTAGTGATTATTTTTTAAATAGTAATGATTTTATATAATACATAAGGACAATAGCCATTTTCTGTTCCATATATTAACATACATTAAATGCTTTCTCTGAGATCATGTGTTATAATTTAATTTTCATAGTTAAGTATCAAGAGAGTAGAAATTTCATGATAGTAATGTTTGGATCCAGGGCATCTTGGGGTTTTTAGGATAAGATACTGTCATGAAGGTGTCCTTGCAACTGATGGCTGTATAAGAGGGAGAGATATCAGAAGACATGCATATATTTATTCTCTTTCTCATGCTTGGTGATTCCTAGTATTACCTTGAGCTTCTTATAGCAAGAAGACTATCCCTATATATGGCCCCTTGTAGGTAAAGTTTTCCTGCCTGGCCCACAGTCAGGACAAATCTCTCTCACCCGCCAGTCCCACAGTTGCTCAGACCCAATCAAGAAAGCACACAAAGACTTACATTACTTATAAACTGTATGTCCATGGCAGGCTTCTTGTTATCTACTTCTTTTATCTTAAATTAATCCATTTCTATTAATTTATACTTTGCCACATGGCTTGTGGCTTACCAATACCTTACATCTTGTCATGTCAGCGGCTGGCCATATCTCTTCTCCCCAGCCTTCCACCTCCCAGAATTCTCTTCTCTCTTGTCCCGCCTATACTTCCTGCCTGGCCACCGGCCAAACAGCATTTTATTTATACAGAGCGATATCCACAGCACTTCCCCTTTTCTTTTTCTTTTTTTTTTTTAAAAAGGAAGGTTTTAACTTTTACATAGAAAAATTACATATAACAAAACAATTATCAAGCAAGAATTACAGTTACAATATTAAAGAAGATATCCTATCTATCTTATATTTGTGAATCTAAGCTTTTATATATAACTTATCTTTTATCATAACTGAGAAAATTATAACTATCTAGTCTTCAACCACATCAAAGACCTAAGAAGGATATAATATTACCTGAAAACCGGGAGAAGGATACAAGCAACTTTCGGGAGTCTTGTAGGATAGACAAAGACAGTTGGCAGCCTGGACAGTCACCTAATGTTCCTTTGTAAAGTTGGGGCATTTGTCTTCAGCCCACAGGGCTAGAGTCTCTAGGTCACTTTTTTCAGTGTCCTGTAGAATGTCTGGCAGTTTCCTCTGTGAAGCAGGTACCTGAAGGACCATTTTGTCAAACAAAGTTTAGTGGTCACCTTTCTATGGGTCCTGCATGTCCAGTCGATCAAGCAGTCCAGGCAAGAACAGTTTCTTGCCCAAATGGCTATTTTTGCCAAGGTGAAGATAAGATGTGAAGTGTCTTCAATGCCCATCCTCCTCTCTGAAGTAAATTGGTGTTGTCAGGAGCAGACATGTCTCATTGTCCAGAAAGTCTAAATTTTAAAAATATTTTAAATGCCATATTCTGTAGTTCTTTGAAGTATTTGAAGATTACCTGTCTATCTGAAATGTCTCTATGTATACCTAGAAGACTTAACTAACATGGCTATGAATATGATTATCATAGAAGATTAATTATTAATCTATTTTTAATTATCCATTACAATTTTAAATGAGCTATATAAACATAATACCTTAAACAAGAGTAGAAATATAAACACAGTATAACAAAATTAACTTTAAGTTTGTATCAATAGACTAAAATCGATACCAATGTAAAACATTTTAAACAAGCTGTTGCTCTTTAGAAGTAAGTTTCTTAATCTACCCTTTTTTCCTATTATATCTATATCATATCCCCTTTTCTTCTTTAGAAAGAGATTGCATTTATAATCAACCTGTTTTAAATAAAAATACTGTTTTTTTTCTGTCCCACATCAGAGGGCTCTTCTGATTTGGGACACAAAAATCTCTTAACCTTTTCTTTTAGCAATATGTTTGGGTTTAGAGAAGGAGTGAGCCAATTCCATCTCCAAAGCCAGCTTTATAATTTTGGGAAATTGGGTACAGTTTCTCTTACTACTTCCTGCTGGAGGGGGGCACTGTATCTTATGGGGATACAAAGAAAATTTTAGGATTATGGAGTAGTCCTTGAGGGTAAACCTCTGGGCCAGTTGCCTTGAAACCATTCTGGATGTTGGATCATCTGGACCATGGAATCACTGGAGACCTTTCAGGTGGTCTTGGCTGATCAAACCTGATGTATCTTAATCTGGAACAAATCCATAGCCTCTGGCTTTCTGTGGAAACAAAAGCAGAGACTTTTCCAAAGCAACATATCCTTATATCCAAATTTTAAAGTCAAGGTACCTTTAAAGTTTACATATTTATTTAACTCAACAGCTTTTACGATCAAATCTTTTTCTGCAGTTAAAAATCCCAAAGACAACACAAACCAGATTGTCTGAGTAAAATCCACCTTTGTAAGACTGAAACACCACTGTGGCTGCTGGCTCCGCCCACCTCAGCTTCCCAACATGGCGGTGGTACAGTTTATTGCCAGCTCTGGGTCTGGAGCCATGTGTACCATCAACTATCAGAAGCAGTTCTATCAAAGCAGCGCATAGCCCAGAAACTTTTTTTTTTTTTAAACTAGCAAAGGCTAAATCCACCATGCAGCAGAGTAAAGTACTGCTTGTAGACTCCTCATTCCTGCCACACTGCAGGTCAGACACACATGCCAGGAACCCGCCATAGTAGCTCAAACAGGCAGGCTGCCGCTAACTTGAGAGAGACAACTAGGAAGCTGTTTTTAGCTCCATTTTAGAATCTTTTTTGTCAGGTTTTAGGTGGAAACTCTTGCCAACATGTTGGGCGCCATTTGTAGTTAGACTTTTCCTGCCTGGCCCACAGTCAGGACAAATCTCTCTCACCCACCAGTGTTAGTTATTTTGACGCTCTTACCCTGTGAGGAACACGTCCCAAATACTACAAATCCACAGAAGAGCTGTTTATTAATATCGGATAGAAGAGATGTGACAAGCCTGTGGGAAACACACACATGGACAGAAATATAAGAGCGCCAAAATAACTAACATTCTGGTGTTGTGTGGGAACGGGTGCTTGGGGCACCCTGTGCCTGGAAACCCAGGAACCGGGGACAGGGTCTCTGCTCCGCACAGACCTGGGACTCTGCTCTGTACGTGACAGACCACTTTCCATTCTCCTGGCCGCACAAATTCGCATGCAACACTGCTCCTCTCATTGGTGAGTTTTCCCCTTTTTGGCTAGCATAAACGGTTTCCTGAATCTGTGAGAATGACCATTGAGCGTCCGGTGCCTCACTAGTTATTCTTGAACCTGGGGGAACCCCCGGCCATGGTCTTCACTGGCTATGGTAGGCCCCTATTGAAGGCCTAAATTTCCAGCCATCCCCCATGTCTACAGCTTGAGATATTTCTCGCAATATGACCACCATCGTCGGGTGCGTCCTGGGGCGGGCTGTGTGAAGCTGGCATGTTTTTCTGTGCTTGATGGGGTGATTGGATGATAAGGATTCCCGGGGAATCCTTGCTTCACACAGCGGGGTCACTGCTTCTCAGCTGACGAGCGATGAAGCAGATTGTGCCCGAGATCTGTCCTTAGCCTCGGGGACGCCCAGGGTCTTGGCTCCGGATCACGTTTGTTTTTGTTTTTTTATTTTTCTGCCTCTCCGCTGCAGACATGGGAAATAAGGCTTCCAACCTGATCAGTCCTTCCTCTCCCTTAGGCTATCTTCTTGAAGCTTTACTTAAAGATTCCTAAGCTTATCTGTCTCTGTACTGAGAGATGGCCCAAGTATGCTTTAGAAAATAAAAAAAAATCCCAATATTTTATGGGAGTTATCTAATTTTGGCCAGCAAACAGGCAAATGGAAAGAGTTGCTCTCTATCTTAGCTTTCTTCTCAGTGTTAAACCATCTCTTCTGGATTTCTTCTCTCCTGCTCATGTGCTCCTAGCTATGCCTAGACTGGAAGAGTCTCTGACTCCGGAATCCTTGACTCTAGATCCTGCTAATGAACCTCCACCTATATGACCTCTGGCACCCACCCCTACTCCTAGGGTGTCTGTTCCTTCAGCTCCTCTTCCGGATTCTTCTTCCTCGGCAGTGGCCATTTCCAAAGGCCCTGCTCTGGCTCCAACTTTCACTCCCCCTTCTCTCTTCCCTCCACGTGGTCTCTCTGTCTCTGTCTCTCACTCTCTCTCTCAATAAAGCTCTAGAAAGGTAACCATGGCTTGTGATTCTTCCGCCAACCAGCACGCACCTCCAGCTGGCTGCCTCAGGTGGTGGCCAGCCATGAGAAGCACAGCTTTCCACTATTGATAATGCCACGATTTTTCATAGTGAGTCTGCTGTTGTAATGGCTGAAGTCTGAGCTATATGTTTGCTATGAACAACCCCGGGGATTGTCCTCAGGCTGTGCTGGCAATGGCAGGCACATTTTTGCTCCCAACGAGAAGGAGCAAAAATGGCATCTGGGGTCTACCAGGTGGACCAACGGCAGCACAGTTGCAGCTCTTCCCATCCCTTGATGAAGGGGGGGGGAACTTGAGCTGATCTTAGATCTTACTTCATTCTCGGGATGCCTGAGTTGAAGTCTGATCCCGGTTTTTTGTTTTGTTTTGTTTTGTTTTTGTTTTTCATTTTTTATTTTCCATTCAGCTACAGCCATGGGACAGAGGGCGGATACCACCCACTTACATTGGTGGATGGGGTGGGTATCAGTAAACCTGACCACATAACTGTGGCAGGTACTTTAGCCAGTGAATGGGAAAATAAGCGTTGCTTTATCTCTAAGCTTTCTGCTAAAGCTCTAAACGCTTTCTTTCCTTTTCCACTTCTGTGTTGGCCATGTGTAACCTTTTCTGTGGGTGGGCTCAAATGCGCAGGCTTGGGTGGTTTCTAAGACTCTCGCCCTAACTCACCTTAACTCTACCCACTCATTCTCAAACTGCCTTGAGAAGCACAGATGGGTCTAAAAGCAGCTGAGATCTAAACAATTAAGTTTTCAATAATCAGGATGGCTCCTAAGCCAAAAAGAACCAGCTTATAGCCTCAGGCAAGTCTTCCAAAAGGATTGGTTTACAGTCTGCCTACTGGCAGACCTTCCGAAAGCTGTCCTTAAGCCACCAATCATCAGGAAAAAAATTCAGGACATAGAGTAAAATCTGTCTCTTGTTCCTGACTAAAAGTTAAGTATCTGGAGAGCAAGGCTCCTGACCCCACGGGCAAAAGAGTCATCTGTGGCCATTTAAGGTGTGCCAGGGAAGAGATAAAAGCCTGAAAACAAAATTGCCAAGTGATGGCACTCGCTGACTCCCGAAAGCTGTTGGGTCCCTGTTTTAAGTGAAAAAGGCCATGGGCAAACAAATGCCCTGCCAGGCCATCAGCAGCCTTGTTAAAGGTGCTGCCTAGAAAGACAACCAGTCAGCTGACTGCCCCCAGGCGTCAAGACGCATGGGTACATCAAGTTAAGACCTCCAGCAAACCTAGGCTTGGCTACAGACACAGCAGCAGGGAACCCAGAACTCAGCAGGAAAGAGATCAGTTTCTTTCCTTCTGTACACCAGAGCCATTGACTCAGTCCTGGGAGTTTTAGGACATCACTTCTCCTTTCTATTGTCGGGTACAGAGGACAGCTTTATTTACCTCACCAGATTTAATTGTACTTTCAGAGTTACTTAATGAGAAAGATTTCTAACTAAGATAAGAGCTCATTGTCTCACTTTAAAGTTACCGCCTGTGTTTCTCATGTGCATACAGACAGGGCCATGATCTTTGCCTTGTCCCTAATTCAAAAAAATAAGTTCTCATGCACTCTCGAGCTCCAGAGGACACCAGGATTCACTGCCTTGTCACCAATTCCAGAGGAATAAGGTATCACCCCTTCCTTTCCCAACTAGGACCACACAGGACCAGAGGCAAAAGGGACCATCAAAATATCCAGGCAGTAAGGATATAACAATCTTATCACTGCTCAGTACTCAGCAACTGATCACCTGTGTTTCCTAAATGCTAAACTAACAAAACAAACAGGTGCCTTAAATAAACTACCTTAAATAAGGCTTGTCTCAGATAAAAATTAAGCAGAGTACTAAAACATCACAGCCACCTTTTTAACATGTCTCCATCCAGATAGGCCAGATCTACCTCAGATAAGTGTCAACTCCAAAAATAAAATAATAATGAGTCTTTTCTCTAAGCTTTTATCTTAGTCACCAGTATCTTGTCAGACAGAAGGTTCCCAGCCACACCATGAAGGATGGACACAGCTGCAGGACTTCATCCCAGGACTTCAGGAGCCAGCTTCCCCATCTTCCCCACAAGAACCAATCAACGCCCACCATTCAGCCTGAAGCAGTCTTAGAGAGAAATGGCGCCTCATACCCATTCATCCACATTTTTTTCTTTTTTCTTTGTATAGAAAAACAAGTTAGGAATGATAGGAAGTCACAATATGCCCACACAGTTGGGCTTGCCTGGCAGACTGCCTAGTTATTTCTGGTTCAAAATAGCCATTTCCTCCGGGTCAAAACATCTCGAGTGACTCGTGTGGCCATGTAATCTACGCGCATGCATGGAGTAGCCACTTGCGGTCCTGTACCCATGCGCAGCCCTCTCTTTAAAAAGCCAGCGCCATTTTGCACAGGTCTCTCCTCTTCTCTTCTCTTCTCCTCTCTTCCTGTCCACATGTGTGTTTCCCACAGGCCTGTCACGGCTCTTCTATCTTATATTAATAGATAGCTCTTCTGTGGATGTGTCATGTCCGGGACGTGTTCCTTGCTGGGTAAGAGCGCCAAAATAACTAACAGCCAGTCCCACAGTCGCTCAGACCCAACCAAGAAAGCACACAAAGACTTACATTACTTATAAACTGTATGGCCATGGCAGGCTTCTTGTTATCTATTTCTTTTATCTTAAATTAACCCATTTCTATTAATCTATACTTTGCCACGTGGCTTGTGGCTTACCAGTACCTTACATCTTGTCATGTCAGCAGCTGGCCGTATCTCTTCCCCAGCCTTTCACTTCCCAGAATTCTCTTCTCTCTTGTCCCGCCTATACTTCCTGCCAAACAGTATTTTATTTATACAGAGCGATATCCACAGCAGCCCCTATCTTTTTTTGCACCAGAAACATGAGTCAAAATAAACTTTTCTTCTTTATAAAATGGGCTGCCTAGTATATTTCATTATAGTAATACAAAGTGTAATAATAATGAAAATTAAAATCTTGCATTGTCTTTTATTATGCATGATTTTTTAAAAAAAGATGTCACTTTACTAATATTTCACTTTTCTTTTGGTTTGGTTCAATAAAAGCTTCCTGTGCTATTTCTATCAATATTATCAAATTTTTGTGTATTATATTCAAATAAAGATTACAAAAATATTTATGTATATTTTATTTTATTAATTTTGTATTGTTACATAATTTTATGTACAAATCTTGAAATATAAATCTATGTCTGCATACATGTAGATGTAGTTTGACATAAACTGGGAATCTTATACTATTATGATTCCAAATGTTTGATAATTGTACCAACAGGAGTCATTAATTAGTCATTCTTATGAAGTTGAAATACTTAATTTAGAATTGTCTTTTGGACTTTTTATTCTCTTTTATTAATAATATACTAATGCTAGAATTTTATTTTTTAAAGATATCTGATAATATTTGTAAATATCTGTTGATTTTATTGATAGTATTTTCTATTAATGTCATGAAGGTGTAGTGGGCATTCATTGTATGAGACATGAAGTGGCAGGCACTACAGAAATCTGCCTTAAGGCCACATTTTCATACAGAAGATAACCACAGGATATAATCAAGTTTATATGAACTCTATTGATATATAGAACAAGGAATGCTAACCAAAGACCTAAAGAGAGTCAATATGCCAAAGCTTGTATGGGAGGTAGGCTTGAGAATAGATTTAAGCAAGAAAGTCAGTAGTAAGTGAATTAGAAGGGTCCTCTTCTTGGGAAGAGATGAGCACAATCATGTGCAGATTCCTAAGATAACAGATGGAGATGGAGTATTTTGCAAATTCAAAGGCCACTGGATTGGCTGGGACAGAAAAGGCACAGCAGGGAGACTACAGGCTGAGTCTGGTCCAAGGATCACACTGTTCATAATTTAAGTCATATTCAAAGAATTAAAGAAAATATGAACAACAAGAAGCCTACTGAGTTCACTTTTTCAATAGAGATACACTATGGAGTTAGTATGGCTTCAACAAAAAGGATTAACTTGGTAGAAACAACATGCACATATTCCCCCCCCCCATAATTAAACACAAAACAAATCTTAAAACAAGAAAATTAAAAAAAAAATCAGTTGCAAAGATGTTAACATTAATACATGATAAAGTTATTCGATGCTGATAGGGACAAATGTCCCAGTAAACAAATGCAATTGGTACAAGTTTTATGTCAGATGACAAATGGTTCAAAGGTTCACATGTAAAGCCATGAGCTTGTGGAAACTGCTAAGTGTATGTGGAGTGGCTGGTGAACTACAGGGGAGCTGTTTCAGTCTCACTGGAAAGAGGCCTTTCTTATGACCCCAAATTCAAAGCCACCAAAACAGCAACAAGTGTTTTTGTCTAGTAAAAATGACCTGACTGTAGTAAAATAACCACGGTAAGGAGACTGGAGAGATGGCTGGAAAAGCTCTTGCCATGCCTATAGAAGGACTAGAGCTTGCATCTATTTCATCTATATAAACAGTTGGTCGTGGCAATTCTCCCCTGTAGTCCAAGTTCAAAGTTCAGTGAGCTTATCTCAAACATCAAGTGGAAAGCAAGAGAGGACACCAAACTTCACATCATCCTCTAGCTGCCCCATACACACACACATACACCAAATATGTACACATGTAATCACTACATCAAACGCTGAAAACCAAATAGCAAACTGGGGAAAGCACACACCACAGCTTACCTTCCTCTTGTATGAAGGGTTCTTATTGGTTGGTATCAGAAAGAAACAACGTAGACACGGGAAAAGAGATTATGGGGGAACAGAAGAGCAAATGGTGCTGAAATAAATGAAAACACATTGATTTCACTCAAGACATTACAGTCACCAATTAAACCAAGAGTACCCACTTCAGCTGTTTCTAATAAAAATCACTGCAATATGGAGATGATTAGCATGAGCCTGAGCAAAGGTTATCGGAAATTCATCAAGTGTTTTATATTAAAACAACACCAATCAAAACTGAGATTGTATTTTTCAACATCAACTTGGCAGGAATCTGGGAACTTAAACACACATTTGTTAATTCCTTGGGGAGAAGATACTGTTGAAACTGTGAACTGCTACATCTTCTGGGAATAACAGTTCTAAATTATCTATCAAAATTTATAAAGTATATACACTTTGAACAATCAATTATATCTCTAGGAATGCACACACACCTATTTGAATATTTGCTCACATATGAGAAAATGCTATGTATATAAGGTTATTCATTATAATATAGATCCTAGTAATAAGTTTAGAAACAAATTTAATTACCCTTGAATCTCTGTGTTATATTTACATAGTAAAATATGGTGCTTTATGTGCTGATCTGGGAAGATCTTCAAGATAAAATTTTAACTACCCCCCCCTCACAAATGCAAAGATATTTGCACAACATCATTGGTACAAAAGTGGGAAATACTAATTAGTCTTTACTGCCATTTACTTATAAACTTCTCTAGTGATTCAGAGTAAAACTGTCACCCTGCACAAGAGCTGAGAAAAAATGGTCAGATGTAGGCAAGACAAAGTAGCAGACAGACAACATAAAGTCTGAGATCTAATGTAAACATATTGCTTTGTTATGGAGTTTTTTTTCTAAATAAGTGAACTATAGCACATGGAGATGGGAAACTCTGAGAGGTGGTAGACATGTGAATCAGGTTCACTGTAGCAGCCAGTTTTTCTTTAAAAACATTCATAATGTTATATCATATGACACAAATTTATACAATAAGATATTTTCTTAGTACTGTTCCATTGCCATGAAGAGACACAATGACCATGACAACTCTTATAAAAGAAGGCATTTAATTCAGGCTCGAATACAGTTCAGAGGTTTAGTCTATCATTATCATCATGGTGGGAAGCATGGCAGCAGGAAGGCAGACATGGTACCGGAGAAGTAGCTGAGAGTTCTACATCTGGATCCACAGGAAGAGAGAGAGAGAGAGAGAGAGAGAGAGAGAGAGAGAGAGAGAGAGAGAGAGAGAGAGAGAGAGAGAGAGACTCTGGGTGTGGAGTGGGTTTTTGGAAACCTCAAAGCCCACCCCCAGTGACATGCCTACACCAAGGCTATACCTCCTAATCCTTTCAAATAGTGCCACTCCCTGTTGATGAAGTATTCAAATCTGAGCCTATGGGGGCCTTATTCACACCACCACAGACTTGTCTTACAAAAATCTTTCTAGAAAGATGTACAAGATTCTAATAGGGCAATACCTGCTTCTGTGCATGGGGGACCAGACACTTGAAAAACAGGGTGGAAGAAGATTGTACAATGTGTGTATAGGGTTTAATGTACTTTACTCTTTGAAACCTGTATCTGTTTTCCTAGTAGGTGACCTGGTACAAGCCCCTTTAAATACAATCATGCTCAATAGTGAGCCCTTCTCTCAATGGTCAGATAGTCTACAATACCCAATAATCCATGCATTGGATACTTGGAAGTATAGAAACAGAAAATGCAAACCTACACAGGATAGATAAAATGCTTTAGGTCTGACAGAAGCCAGGACAGAGTTCCAGCTGGTAAATAGGAAAGAGATCAACAAAGGGTCAACACCCGAGTAAAGGTAGGATGTCCAAGGATGCATTTGATACCAAGACCATTTGGGTAGAAACCAGAGTGAAAACAGAAACCAAAGAACTAAGAGAGGGAAGAACAGATTGTTCACTCTGGTTTAAATAAACAGTATTAGAAAAGTGACATTGCTGGGCTTAGATTACAAGGCACTGAATCAAAGGCTAAAACATCGTTTTTAGTTCATAAAAGTAGGAGTGTGTTGGAAGATCATAGGAACTAGAATTATAACATAAAAATAATCTCTTTAATTATAAATCTAACATTAGTATTAGCATTTGCAGGTAGGCACTATACCACTCCTTAGTATGTGCCTGAAAGAATTTCAGTCATCATACCACAGAGACACTTGTATATACATGTTTACTGCAGTCCTATTAACAATAGCCAAGAAATGGAGCCAGTCTACATGGATATATGGATGGTGGATGTGTAAGAAAAGATGATATATATGTATATCATATATCTACATGTTTATGTGCACACATTTTTATATACATTAATATGCATTTGAGCCATAATGAATGCAATTGCATTACTTTAAAGTTAATGGATAGAGCTAGAGATTATTATGTTAAGTGAAATAAATCATACTCAGAAAGATAAATATCGCCTGCTTTATCTCATAGGCATAATATAAAATAAACACACTCACACACACACACACACAAATACAAACATATGAAGAAAATATAAGGGAATGTCTAAAGGTAGAACAGGAGAAAGGGCTACGATAGGGTAAAGGAAAAAGGAAAGCAATAGGAGAAAAAGGAAAAGGAAATACAGTATACTTTAACTCATGTAGAATCAAAATTTAACTATGTATATATGACATAGAAGTTCAAGTGGGACTATTTTGATGGAGCAAGGAAATCAGCTAGATATATAAGAAGGTAATATGTGAATATGAGCAAAGGAAAAATATAAATACATGAAAATAAAATAATGGAATTTACTGTTACACATACTAACTAAAAACTTAAGTATCAGAAAATGTTATGAAGTAAAGCTGCAGGAGTAGATTGGTGGTAATAAGCTGCAAGACCCTGGCTTCAATTTCTACCTCTTGCCCCCTCTTCACACAGAAGTCAAGGGAACTGGCGAGCAGTATCATCTGGGGTATGAGTAAGCAGGACTTTGAAAATCTGCTTTCTAAATGAATGAATAAATGAAACCAGGCATGTAGAAGTGGAAAGGATTGGGGGCACTTGGGGAGGGGGAGGGCAATGTGAAAACCTGGTAAAGTAGAAATTCCCCAGACTCTACCAGGGTGACCATAGTGAAGATGCTTAGTAATGGGGCATAAGGAGCCTGACTGGCCATCTTCTGTAACCAGGCAAGACTTCCAATACTGGGACTGAGACATCAACCCAGCCACAGAACCTTTAATCTATAATTTGTACTGTCTCTTAGGGAATGGTAGAACAGAATTTATGGGAGTGGCCCACAACTGGTCCAACTTGAGGCCCACGCCACAAGAGGGAGCCCATGCCTGACACCATCTAGATGGCCAGGAAGCAGAGGCAGGACAGTTCAGAGTCCCAGGATAGAACCAAACATGACTGTCCTTCCCTTCCCCCCCCAAAGCCAATGAAATGATTCCTAAGGATATTCTGCTATACTCATAGATCGGTGACTAGCCCCATCATCATCAGAAAGGCTTCATCCAGCAATCAGTGAAAGCAGATGTAGAGACGCACAGCCAAATGTTAGTCAGAGCTTAAGGAACCCCACTGAAGAGGACGACAGGAAGGACTGTAGGAGTTGGAGGGGTCAAGGACACCACAAGAAGACAGCCCACAGAATCAACTAATCAGGGCTTGTAGGGGCTCACAGAGACTGAACCAATAATCACAGAGCCTGACTGGTCTGAGTTAGGTCCTCTGCATGTGTGTTCTGGTCGTGACATAGCTTGGTGTTCTTGTGGGACTCCTAAAAGTGGAAGTGGGGGTATCTCTGATTCTTTGGCCTGCTCTTGGGACACTTTTCCTCCTACTAGGTTGCCTTGTCCAGGACTGATATGAGGGGTTTGTACCTAGTCTTATGGTAACTTGCAAGGCCATGCTTGGTTGATATCTCAGGAGGCAGGCTCTGTTCTGAAGGGAAAAAGAGGAGAGGTGGATGTGAGAGAGAGGGGAGGTGGGGGATGAACTAGGAGGAGGGCAGGGAGGAGAAACTGTAGTCAAGATGAAATGTATGAGAGAAAATAAATATGATGATGATGATGATGATGATGATGATGATGATGATGACGATGATGATGATGATGATGATGATGACGATGATGATGATGATGATGATGATGATGATGATGACAATGATGATGAAAGAGATAGAAAGGATGGACTGTGTTTTCCCCTCCTAAAGATTCAAAAGTAGCAATACTGCATTGCATGTAAGACTTTTGCTGCATCCCCAAACTTACCCTGCCACTTGTCAAGGCTGGATTCACTTCCTTTTCTAGAACGTCACTTCTTCCCTGATGCTCTTAGTTAGACAAAAGGCAGAATGAAGGCTGTTACAGAGGGATGGGAAAGGGAAAGTTATAGTATTCTTGTTAAATAGGCTGCTGGAAAAATTGTGAGAGCTACTATTCACTGGAAATGTCTTGAATCACAGGGACAATGTTGCAGCATGTTACAGAATGATGGGCGTTGTAGGAGATTGATGGTGGATTCTCAGTTATTCTAGATGTGGGTTGGAGTAGTTATTTGTATTTGTATGCAAAAAATTCAAGTACAGAATACATCAGGAAATTCAGGAAAAGAGTGGAGGTGATAAAGGGAGGTGTTTATTTCTTAGTCACATACCATGTAACCCTAGGCATGGTTAAGATGCTGGTATTCAAGGAAAGATAGCAAAAAGACGCATAAACCATCCACTTGGACTTCATCCTGCCTCAGAGTTGATAGAGAATTACATGTCCACATGGTTGGGCTTGCCCGGCGGACCGCCTAACTATTTCCGGTTCAGAATAGCCATCTCCGGGTCAGACATCTCGCAGGACCAGGACTCTGTGGCTTTACGTGGTTGCGTAAAGCGCTCAGCCATGTAATCTACGTGCATGTGTGGAGTACCCACAGGAGTTCCTGTACGCATGCTTGGCCCAACCTTTAAAAAGCTGGTGCCATCTTGCATGAGCCCCCCTTATCTCCTCACCCACATGTGTTTCATACAGGCCTGTCACCTCTATCCTCTTAAATAAAACTCTTCTGTGGTCTTGTCATGTTCGGGACGTGTTCCTAGTGCCACTTAAAAACTAACAAGAGTATGGACCCAGACTGGCAGTCCCTCTATACAAATGATCTAGGACCCTTCCTCTACCCTCAGACATCTTTCTATTGGTAGCACCACACATAACCTGGTCCGCCACAGACTCATACAAACTGTTCCTCCACCTCCATTCAAGGATCCTACTCCAGCTGGACATTTACATGATGCCAGGCTTGACCTGAACATGTTAAGGCAAATTTCCCAAACCAACTACCCCTGTCTCCTTCCTAGCTTTGGTAGTCTACTCCAGCTGACTTGCCACAGGTGGCCTGGCCCAGCCAGGACCCAATAAGGCAGCTCCATGACTCTCAACCACATCTCCTCCCTCTAGGCTACCCCAAGAAGCCCATTCTGCACTCACTTCTAGGTTCTAACCTGTGGGCTGAAAACACATAGCAAAAGACAAAATCAACAACATATCTACAGATGATCAGGTCTCATTGGAAAGTCACAAACAACAAGATAAGCCAGTACCATTTGCCTCCCCACAAAAGCACTGATCCCAGAGTGATAGTCTCCAAAGACAATTACCTAAATGAAATTCAAGACACAAAACCCAAAAGAATGCCGGGCGGTGGTGGTGCACACCTTTAATCCCAGGCAGAGGCAGGTGGATCTCTGTGAGTTCGAGGCCAGCCTGGGCTACAGAGTGAGATCCAGGAAAGGCACAAAGTTACACAGAGAAACCTTGTCTTGAAAAACAAACAACCAAACAAAAAACTGAAAAGAACAATTATAAACATGCTTAAGTCATCAAAAAGATTCAAAGAAGAGATGAACAAACATACAACTGAACTGAGAGGAAAAGAATCAACTAATGGATTTGGGGAGAGGGTAGATACAGGATCTAGAAGAGGTGGACCCTGTGTTGATGTCACCATACTTTATTGGATAATTCCAAACCCTTGGTCACACAGACAGTGGTAGTTGAACTTTGTGGGACAGAAGATAAGACAAGGAGCTATGAGAATGAGAAGGAGATTTGTGAGGAGAAAGGGGATAGCAGGGGTGAGAGTTAAGCAGAAGAAGGGTAAAAACACAACCAGAATCATTATATACATGAGTGCAATTGTCAAAGACCAAGTTTATTAATAACAATAAGCAAAAAGAAGGTATAAGGAGGAAAGAAAGCAAAGGAGGGGGGATGGGGTGATAAAGAGGGAGGCCCTTAACAGAAGGGAGGAAAAAGGAATTATAGAATTAAAGTGGAGAAGGAAAGATGAAGAAAAAGAAAATAGTTTCTTGCTTAGTGCTTAGCACTCAATTCTCAGCATCATGACTAGTCTGCAAAGACTGCTTTTTGCTACAAAAAAAGAGGTTTCTTTGACCAAGGCTGAAGAAAGCACTAGTCTGTGGGAAACGCAAGTATTTAGGAGGTAGCATAACAACATGCTCACTTAGCAAAACCGAAGCAAAAGGTTCACCCTAGAGACTAGGACCTTCTCAGTCACAGGTGTTTGACCAAATTGCCCCTTCCAGACTGAAGGAACATTACTGAAGAGGCGGGTGGCAAGAATGTAAGTGTTGACAGCTAAGAGGACCATGAAATGCTGTGTTTTAGGAATGAAATAGCAGTTGTACTCATGAACTGCTTAGCATCTGCAGCTGCCTGCAGAGGGCCTGCATAAGACTGGGCCTATTAATATTCATAATGAATGGGGGAGGGGCTTATGGGCCCAGCCCCTTCCCAGGGAGCTATTGTCACTGATGGCTTCCTGGGGAGAGAGTTATTGTCTGCCTTGAAGTAGGCACTGGTGGTTGCTATGTCTCAGTGGATAGCTCCATACCCATGCCCCCTCAGGGAAGTTCCTGGTTAAAGCTAGTAGGTCACAAAATACAAACAAAATACAATGCCATGGAGGAGGACTTGTTGGGTGGAGGAGGGTTGTTGTTAGAGGTAGGAGGGACATATGTCATATATACATGTATGAAACTGTCAAAGAATAAATGAATTTAAAACCAAGAAAAAGGAAAAGCTAAAAAGAAAAAACGATGCTGATTTTTTGTTGTTATTGTTGTTCTTGGAAGGATAATATGCATTACTCTGATAAAGAAATTGCCGTATGTTTTAATTTATAGAGGAATTAACTGTATCATTGGTCTTATTGTGTCAACCTTATGAAAGCATTCCCTTGGGCTGAAATCAATATGCAATGAAAACAGTTTATGACAAGGAAGTGTAATTATCAGGAGACTATAGACTGTAGGAGGAGTCTCGGATCAAATGGTTTACACTTCCTGTTTGATTCAGTTGATACTGTCTGCAGTTGGGAGGCAGAGGCCCTCAATTTTTTGCAGTCATTGTCAGATCCTGTTTCTATGGATATTTTAATCGGCTGCCATTGTGAGTAGTCAATGATGCCATGGGAACAGCATTCTAATAATGTCATTTCTTCTCAGAAGGAGCAATTTCCTTTGTTCCTGCACTGTGACAGACTCACTGACAACTTAAAAATTCCCTCATATATGTCTACATGTGAATGCCATGGTACAGGTCCTCTGTTGCAGAGCTAGTGTAAATAGGAGCATTATATTCCTAAACCATAATCTTCTAGTTAATAGAACAAAGAGGAAGTAAAGTAAGTTAATAGCCAACATGAGGTGCACAGATTGCCTTCGTCTAAACTTAGTCATTAAAATCACATTTAATGTTTCAATGTGTCTTACTTTTACTATTAAACAATTACATGTCTTAGCTGAGAAGAGAACCCACCTTCCCCTAACACTCTGTACATTCATTGTTCTACCTGTCATTTTACTCTGCTCCACAGTGTCAATTCTATACTGTTGAGAATCATTGTTGCTGTCAGACACAGCCCACAACTTGCAGCAGGCTGGAAGGGGTTACCAGCAGATGGAATGAATATTTCAGTAATAAAACACATCTTATCATGATATATTTGTTGTGTAACATTGTCTACATGTTGCTGCCTAAGCAAATGTTATTGTTCAATTGGGAGCAAATATTTTGAAGTGCTTCACAAATTATTATATGTGTACATATAAACATGGTTGATATGCAAACTGGATCAGCCTTTGGAAAGCTAAGAGCTGGTTCTGGGATAGTAGAAGAATTCCTGGGGGGATTTAGAGCAAATTTCTTGCAGATGCTCAAGTATGAAAATGTTCACAGTAGAGGTAAAAGAAGGGGAGCAGGAGGATTAGATACAGTGGTCACCCAGGCAAGGGAAGTCTTCTCTCTTTCTCCAGGTCTCCTTGTAATGCAATAGTACTGGCAGAGGCCAGGACATGTATATTAGAAAATTATTAGAACATTCTATGCCAAAATACTGTTTTAACCCAGGGGCACGTTTCTTGGGGAAGTTTTGGGGTATGGGGGGTAGAGAAGGTTAATGGAAATGATGGTTATTATAAAGCCCTTTGAAGCCATTTCATGGTATGGTGATTACTTCATTGACTGGTACTCTCCTGATTCATAAAGACACCTCATAGTTTCATTTGATCTGTTTGTGTGTTGTTGTTGTTGTTGTTGTTTTTTGGTATATCTCAAGCAAGTTGTATATTATTTTTTTCTTTATATATAAAATGCAAATGAAATGTTATACAAACAAATGTGTCATTAACAGAACATTTTAGATTTCACTCACTGGATTCATTGTGGTTCCTGGATTCAGAATAATTTATGGTGACTTTGGTGCTTGCTGATTCCACCAATTTCAATGTGAAAAAACTCTGAGGCATAGAATCCCTTTGGGCAATCTGTTAGTGCTGTGGTTTCTTCCACTATTTTAAGTATTTGTGTGGGAGACTGGGTCCCAGAGGTGAATGTGCTACCGGCCCAGAGTGAGCTGTTCCACTGTGGACAGGGATGAAAACAAACAGGCCGAGTGTAAGACTCAGACAGCACAGGCTAAGTTACAAATCAATAAGTGTATTCTCAACCAAGTGCTATAGCTATTACTCAGAGGAAATGGATCTTAACAAACATCCATTCTATTTGTTCCCAGACTTATTTTGTTGAGTCTGTCCTTTTGGAGTTTTGCACATCTTGGAGTTTTACTCTAAAAACATTTTTTTTTTTTTTTTTTTGGTTTTTGTCAGAAGACAAAGCTGAATGGTTTTCTTCGACAGAACAGTGTACGTGCACTGGAAATTTCCATGGTGCCAGGGTAGAAATAAGGTACAATGTCTCCCCAGCTTCTGTCATTGCCCCATGCCCTCACATGCCTTTGGATTTCTTCTATATCCAAATGTTATAAAAGTACTAGAGTCAAGCTAAAAGATCATCCTTAATCCCTATCTGAGAGAGGGACAAATCCAAATAGCCAAGACCAGCAAGCAGTCCACCCCCAACTGCTGCCCAGAATTGGAACCATGGTATCTCAAGATACTAATTCATCAAAGTAGCATTGGCCTTGACATCTGAGCCTCCCTGGGCAGTAGTCTTGGGCGGATAAAAAGGCTAATCATGCCTCACTTTGAGAAAGAAAAATGGGAGCTGTGTGTAGTCCTGGTCCATACATCATCACCAT
Organism: Onychomys torridus; assembly: GCF_903995425.1. Lineage (NCBI taxonomy): Eukaryota > Metazoa > Chordata > Mammalia > Rodentia > Cricetidae > Onychomys > Onychomys torridus. Next base: position 39,213,408 of record NC_050455.1, read on the forward strand.
TTTCAGGACAAGTGAAATGTCAAGGCTGAAATACCCTCCGGCTATCTATAAAAGAATGTAAGCCATGTACACAGCCATGACAGAGTTCTGAAATATTACTCAATTGGTTCTCCCCATCAGGAAAAAATATTTTCTGTCCCACATTTATCAAAAAAGGTACTGAATTAAAAGCAGAAGTATGACAACAGAATGGTATCCTGTCCAATTTAATGAATGTGCAACAGTCCAGTCTAGCTAAAAAAAAAAAAAAAATGTATCATATTGAAACTGGAAGGCAGCATGATACTTGATATTTCCACTTTTTTACATTTAATGCTTGTATTATGTAACGCTGAGACACTGTATTTTGTTAATAATTCTACAAATGAAACTTCTTTCCACAGAAGAGAAAACTATTTTAATAAACTAAAAGATATTTTATTCTAATTCAAAAACCTCACGAACTATTAAAAGGTCAGTCAGTAGTCAGATGCAATACGTGGAATTATAGAGAGAAATAACTTTTTAAAAAGTGGTTGAAATATAAATGTTAGTCATTAGCATTTAAACAGGTAATAGAATTATACCTTACTGTCACATGGGAGCCATGTTTAATATTATTACATTGAAATTTTAAGAATATGGGGCTGGGGACAAGATGGCTCAGAAGTTAAGAGCGCTGGCCACTCTTCAGAGGACCCAGGTTCAATTCCCAGCACCCACATGATGGCTAAGAATCATTTGTAACTCCAGTCCCAGGGTATCTGCCATTTTCTGTTCTCTCCATACTTGGTACTCACAGACGCATGCAGGCACAACACCCATACACATAAAAAACAAATATGTAAAAAAGAGTATGTATGTTTATTGTTGAATAATGACAAAATTCTATAAATTTAAATTATTTGAACCAACATTTAATTCATTTCAGATACTTCTATCAGTATTTAGAGTACAATGAAAACTAAATACTTACTGACTTCAATGAATGTCTAACTCATTAAAAGTAGTATATGTTTTTTTGATGTAGTCTTTCTTTCCTCCCTCCCTCCCTCTCTCCTTCCCTCTCTCTCTCCCTTCCTTCCTTTCTGTTTCTTTCTTTTCCTTCCTCCCTCCCTCCCTCCCTCTCTCTCTCTCTCTCTCTCTCTCTCTCTTTCTTTCTTTCTTCCTTGCTTCCTTTTCCTTCCTTCCTTCCTTCCTTCCTTCCTTCCTTCCTTCCTTCCTTCCTTCCTTCCTCCCTCCCTCCCTCCCTCCCTCCCTCTCTCTCTCTCTCTCTTTCTTTCTTTCTCTCTTTTTTTCTTTCTTTCTTTCTATCTCCTTCTTTCCTCCACTCTCTTATGAACAGGATCTCATGCAGCCTAGGCTGGCTTCAAACTTTCTGTGCAGCTGAAGATAACCTTGAGCTCCTGATCTTCCTGCCTCTACTTCCCTACATTGGGATTAGAGGCATGCACCATGAAATCCAATGTATGTGGTGCTGGGAATCAAACCCAAGGCTTTTGGTATCACAAGCAAGCAATCTACCAATAGAGTTATTTCTCCAGTCCATAAATACTACTTTCTAAAAAGAAAAAAAAATAAAGGTTATTTCATAGTTTCAAAAAGTTATCTAAAAATTTTAAAGCTTAGCACTAAACAAAGTTGAAGACTTTGGGCCATCCCTGAAGGATTTTTCTCTATATTTTTATGGATTTAAAAGTAAGAGAAAGCAAAGAGCCTCTATCTTTATACTCAATAGGGAACCAAGGAAATTAACAGCTTAGCAATGTTGTTTATTCTCTCTCTGTCATTGACTTGATGCTAAAACCCAAAATCTATTTACCTTACAACTTATCACTTCAGCCTTCACAGACACAAGAGGGCTCATTTATTAAGCTAAGTTTTTAATGCCAGGAATGGTAGAAGAGGAGGAAAATGATGGTGTTACACTCTTCCTTCTTTTCTTCATTCTAACACCCATAATTCCTTCCCTTAAGGATTCAGAGCTAGTATCCAGAAACTTAACTTAGAAAATCATATGAATAATACTGTTAAACAAGGACAGTTCTTATCAAGTCACAACTTTTGAAAACAGTCAACAAGCAGTATATCATCTCCCAAGAACAATTATAGATTTAGAGTTTAGAAACTATCGTGTAAATTATAGTATCCTCCAATTTACACAGGCTCATCTACCTCTTCTATATTTCCATGGAACTTTCTTATTCCTGAGCTAAGGGATTTTACAACTGGACTAATAACATTCTCCACAAGAACTACAACCAACAAAACCTCCAATGCTAGGTATGAGAAACTTCTTTCAATTGGTTGGTCAGGGTAGTTCATGTGACTTCCAAAACAGTCTAGACTATCGATGACGATGATTCAAGCTGGCTACGACCTGAAAGCCTTCCTGCAGTTTAATGTTCATGGCTCTAGAAAATAGCTTGTAAGCTGCTAAGCAAGGGAGAGAAGCAGTTAAACAGCCCTGACCAGTTGTAAAACCTATAGTCCAGAACAATTACCTGCAGGCAAGATGTGCATAAAGCAGTAATAATGTCACTCACATGCTGGTGGCAACCAGCAGCTTTCTTAACTGAAGTTAAGGCCCACTCAACAGGAATGAAATCATGCCTGGTACTGGAAACCTAGCCAGTTCCCCAGGGCTGGTGAGGTTGTGGACATTAGAAAAGAACCTACTAACAACACTTAGCTAGATCAGTGTAACTCCTTACTATATTCTTAATCTTATCCTTATACCCACAGATAACTGTAGCTACTACCCCTTATCAAAGAAGCCTCTCTATACATCAAATAGAGACCATCACAGAAAACCACAACTGGATGCAATGCAGAGATCTATATCACAGCTCCTGTATCTATGGCTCAGGGAACATCATGGATAGGGGGTGGAAAGATTCTAAGACCTAGAATACGAGAAAGTCTTTTGTAAAACAGTTTCTCCAAAAATAGCAGCACAAACAAGACCAGAACAGTGGCAATATCAATAGACATGCTACTGTGGAAGAGGAAATTTCTGAGGTGCTCTACCCCTTACTGGGAACAGGAGTATTAGTCTCTCCCAGGCATGAACTCCCTTATTGGTTGACCAGTCCTGAGTGGTCAGCTCTGAAGTTATATATGCAAAAACAACAACAACACAAACAGACCCAGCAGGTTCTGTTTTCTTCATATATATTTCTTCATACTCATATGTACATATGTGCATATGTAACAATAATCAAAGAAAAAGAGGCTACCAACTTGAGTGTGTGGGTGGGCATAGGAGAAGCTGGAGGGAGGGTGTCAGGGAGACTGGAAGAAGAGGAGGAGACAAAGTGATGTAATTTTATTTCAATGAAAAACATTAGAAAAGAGACGGTTCTTGAAGGTTTCCTTTATCAGCTGTGTCTGTCCTTAGTATAAGAGCTGTGGTTATGGTTGCAAATATTAACTCTGCTACTAAAACAATAACATCAATTAATCTCCTGGGAGGCACCCCAGAGATAATGTTATCCATTGTAGACCTGTCTAGGGTATACTGAGATGGATGAAATGCAGATTCATCTCAGAACTGGTGGACCCCTTGTGATGCTTCTCCAATAGACCTTTTCTTGACATCCAACTCTTACTTGTAAAGTGTCCTGATCATGAGCCCAGCAAAACTTAAGGTGCAAGGTCCACTCTAGTAGCTCCCTCTTAAGGATAGCCAGTGGGTTTGAACTAGCGAATTGGACAAATATTATTAAAGAGCATTCCAAAGTATAAAAGATTTAGGTACCACAGAAACTAAATGCTCCCATACTGAAATAGTGTCTCACTCTGCTGTAGTTAATAATTATTTATTGTGTTTGATTAGATTGAGGGCATTTGTTTTTGTAAAGTCTAGCAAGTTAACAGTACAAAATGGGTCATTCAGTTCTGTTTTACAGTTGCCAATTTCAAGGCACTTTCATTAGTTAATAATTGAAAATTTCTTTACTTTTCATAGGATCTTATTTCTCACCACTGCCTCGACTGCCTCGACCAGCAAGGAAGACCAGGCTCTTCTTTCAGCAGTTTATTCAGGAAATCTTGAACAATCTTCTGACCCTGGGGAAACCCGCTCACAGCCTTAAGTAATCACTGGGTAGCCAACCCTGATATGCCACGTGGGCACTACCAAATAGGTCCAGGTGTGCGGAAGCAAGCCAGAATCTTCACCTTAGCCAAATATGGAGTTGTTTATCACAGAGCACTCACTGTCTGGAAGGCGGAAGGCGGGAGCAGGCACCATCTTTGAGTCGTGGCTGTAAGCAGCTCTCTACACACCACCACTGATTAAGTAAAACTATCTAATAGCAAGACACCTTTAGAATTCCTGTGTCAAAGTTTCTGTACATTAAAACACAAGTCTTGGGGCGGGGGGTCTAGCCAGCAGCGGTCCTCAAGGCCCTGGCTGGTAGGAAAACAGCCATGGCCTGTCCGGTGCCTTGTGGTGTGGAACGTGTGGGCCGTGTTATGATAAGGAAACACAAGGTGGAGAAATGGGAGAGAGAGAGAAGCAGAATGGTTGATGCGCCCTGGAAAGATGCAGAAAGGAAGAAATGAAGATGGTGAGGAGTGGGCAGATGTTGGAGGTCTGCTTGCCACCTGTGGTCACAGGACTCCCATGATTCAAGCTGGCTACAACCTGAAAGATGTGTAGGCTGGGCTGCCGCCAAGGGCCATGTCTGGGTCTCTGGTCCTAGAGTAGCTAGGGCCTGTGCTGATGTCCATAGCTCCTGTTACCATGATGCAATGCAGATTCCAGTGGGTTGGGCCACCTCCTGGGGCCCTATTTGGGACCACAAGCCATACTACCTCTGGGGAGCTAACTTTCTGGGGATCTGGGTGGCCTTTGCCGCCCCCTGGAGCCCTGGGGACAACCAGGCCTAGGCTGCTGCCAAGAACCATGTCTGGGTCCATGGTCCTACCACAGCAGAGGTCTATGTTGATATCCATGTCCACATAGTACCATCAAAGTACACATGAAGCCTGGGGTTGCAATTTGTGGTCTTGTTGGTGTCCGCAGGCCAGGCTACTTCCAGAGCCATCCTGATCTGAGTTGCCAGGGTTACCACCTGGAGCTAGGATGTTGATCAGGCTGAGCTACTGCCTAGGACCATATTTGGGTCTGTGGCCCAGCTGTAGCTGGGGTCTTGTTGAAGTCTGTGGTCCTGGTTGCCACTAGGGCCCATACAGAGGCCGGGAATCTGGGCCAGACCCTGTGACTTGGCTGGAGTCTGGGAGCCACACCACAGCAGGGGCCATACACACATGGGTGGCCTGTGCTGCCACCCAGGGCCATGGTGTCAATCAGGTCAGACTGCTTCAGAGGACCATGTCTGGTCCAGCTGCAGCTGGGGTCTGTGTTGGGGTCTGTGGCCTGTGTCACCTCAGGAGGCCTTAGGAACCATGAGAGATGAAATCAAAGGACTATACTGAGCCAGCCCTGCCCTTCACTGCCTTGGGAAAGCTAGCCTTATCTCTTGCTGGACACTACAGCAGGAGAGCTGGCCCCTGCACTCAGGAGAGACAGGCCCTACTCCTTACCAGGGTGAGGGTGAACCCACCCTGAGGGCCTGCATGTAGGGGAGCTGACTGAGACCCTAGTGGCCGGGACTGACCAGCTTGGCTACCACTGAGGCTCACAGCTGGTTTTGGGTTGACCAACCCTAGCAGCTACCCCATCTGGGAAAGGAGGAGAAGCAAAGAGACTTCTCTGTTGTTGTTTTTGTTTTGCTTTTTTGTTTTGTTTTGTTTTTGTTTGCTTGCTTATTTTGTTTTCTCTTGTGTGTGGGTGGTGAAGGGGTAAGGGGAGGATATGGGGGAACCAGGAGGTAAGCATAACTGGGATACATGATGTGAAACTCCCAAAGAGTCAATAAAGAAGGTAAAAAATTAAAACAAAAGTCTTAATGTGTACCTTTAAATGTGTACTTTTGCCATATTCTGATTTAAAAATATATTAAAATTAAACTTCGAGTTCTATGGTAGAGAGGGAATTCTAGTTCTTTTTCACATAAGAGAAAATCCAGAAAGGATTCAAATAAAGCAATCTTGAAATAGTTGTTCTATATTCATATTAAAAATATTTCTGATTATCTACTGTACATATTTAAGATCCTGTTTTCATCCATGATTGATGGTATGAAATAATAATGAAACACATTGTGCTATTTTGGGATGATCAGAGTACAATGTCAATAAAACAAAAATCCTCAGGTTTTTGTTGTTGTTGTTGTTTGTTTTGTTTTTGGAGACAGGGTTTCACTTTTTGCCCTGGCTGTCTTGGGACTTAGTACATAGAACAGACTGCCCTTGAACTCAACAAAAGTCTGCCTTCCTTTGCCTCGCCTCTCAAGTGCTTGGATGAAAGGCATGTGCCCTCATGCCCGGCTAAATTCTCAATTCTTGAAACTATAAACTATAAATACCAATATTTCCTGGCCATTTTGAATCTGCATAATAAATTATGCATTTAGTATTCATATATCATACATAAATAAATAATTATTCATAGCATGTTATAGAGCTTTTCCACTTTAGAAATTTCTTGAGTTCTCACTTAAGGAATTTATCTAGCCCTTTGAGAATTTAGGAAAATGTGCAATCTGTTAAGCAGCAGAAAGCAATTAAATCTAGTTAGAGTTATTCATTGAAAGATCCCCTAGATGGCAGGGTACAGGATGAAGTCAGTGCTTGGGTAGAAAATAGAATTTGCAAAAAACAATGTAATGAAAGTAGGAGAAAATAATTAGGACTTAGTTCAAAATTACTTAATTTTCCTTTTGAGAATACTTCAGATTCAATGTCTACATTCTATTGATCTATACAGAGTAGACTGAAGTGATTTCTGGTTATGAACAGATTTCACAGTCCTGTTAGTTTTGTTAATATGTTAATAAATATCACTATGGCAGAGAATAAGGGGTTCATAGCATGTAGCAGGAATCTTAAAAGTTCTTATTAATAAAATCAAACCCGGAGCCAGGTATTGGGGTGAATGCTGGAAGATCAGAGACACAGAACAAGCCACAGCTTCCTCACCTCATCAGTTCCTCGGCTGGTCTTGTTTCCTCAGACTGCAAGCTTCTGAGTCCTCATCCAAATGAATCTCAGCTGAAGTGTGCTGCTCAAAGCCTAAATGCTTAATGAGTCAAAAGCTTCTAGTTTCTGGTCTTCACGCCTTATATATCTTTCTCTTTCTGCCATCACTCCCTGAGATTAAAGGCTCACTTTCTGGGATTAAAGGCGTGTGTCACCAAACCTGGCTGTTTCCAATGTGGCCTTGAATTTACAGAGATCCAGAGGGATTTCTGCCTCTGGAATGCTAGGATTAAAGGCGTGTGCTACCACTGCCTATCCTCATGTTTAATATTGTGGTCTGACCCCAGATAAGTTTATTAGCCTGCAAAATATTTGTGCAGCACTTTATATTTGTGAATTTTTGTTTTACCTGAATCCCTGTCTCAACAGTTCCATAAAAGAACATGATTTTTTTTAATCAGTAAAGATATTCTTTTTCTCCCTTTTAGAATCTAACATTTTTGACGTTTGTTGTTTTATCTTTTCTCTTAATGTAACATCATATTCTATCCCAAACCACTCAAACAGAAATAGAATCGGAAGCTATTAAGCATTATTCTATGTCAAAGTTGGTTCTCAAAACCTATTTGTTTCATGAAGGAATCAAAGCCAGACATGATGTTACAAACGAGGTTGAACATGGTGGGAGGCTGGTTGATTTATACTCTGCTCTTTGAATTCAACTGGCAAAGTGCTGATGACATAAATAAATTACTTTTTACTTTTTTATTTGATCATGGAAAGACATTGAACTCTTTCCTGCATTTAATAAATATGCACAGTTGATAATAATTATGTATTCTGAAGGTAATACTATCTGGGAAGCTACTAAATCTTTGCAATATCATGAATATTTTAGTAACTATGCTCACAGTCTCTCTTGCCTGTTCTAAGGTGGTACATTGTCTCCTTCTACCATCAACTATCTGAAATCTTGCCCCAAGTAGTTCTGAATTTTCATGGACATATAGTCTCATTTTGGAGCCAAATTCAAAGTTATAAACTTTTACCTTAGGTTGTTATTTCATTTACCTCCTCTTTTAAGAATTACACTCATATGTCTCTGTTCAGTATGATAAACACATTTCTCTGTGTCTTTTGTTCTTGGTCAATTTGAGAGAGAGAGAGAGAGAGAGAGAGAGAGAGAGAGAGAGAGAGAGAGAGAGACTTGTCAATATTGTGAATTCTACCTTTGACATTAAAAAGTAGACTTAAGTACTGTAGAATAGTGTTTTTTTGTGTTTGATCCTCGATGATAATTTGTAGCTATGGATTTTTTTGCTTCTGCTTTGCTCCTGCAGCCCTGTGGCCCGCCGCTTGGACCCAAGTAAACACACAGACACTTATATTACTTATAAAGTGTATGGCTGTGGCAGACTTCTTGCTATCTAGTTCTTATATCTTAAATTAACCCATTTCTATTAATCTATAAGTTGCCACATGATTTGTGGCTTACCAGTACTTTACATCTTGCTTCTCATGGTGGCGCCTGGCAGTGTCTCCTGACTCAGCCTTCCACCCAGAATTCTCCTCTCTGCTTGTCCTACCTATACTATACTTCCTGCCTGGCTACTGGCCAATCAGCATTTTATTTATCAATCGATCAGAGCAACACATTCATAGCAAACAGAAAGACATCCCCAGCAGATGATGATGATGATGATGATGATGATGATGATGATGATATAGTGGTCTAACATTCACTTCCAAGCAGATAAATTCTTAGTGCTTTATTTATTTTGCAAACGATCTATTTTAGTATTCTCTGAATCAAGGATGATTTTTTTTTTTTTTTCAGACTAAGACCCTGCTTGGTAAAGAAAGCAGCTACATCTGTAGTGACACAAAGATTGGCAAGAAAATTACTAACTTTGAATGAAAACAGAGGTTTAGAATGGTCCATTGAACTTGCAACATTTTATGGTTGGTTACTATCTGAGCTTTGAAGTAAGATAATTAAAATTAAGTCATACTTCCAAATGTAGACCATATAAATTATTTCCATATGAAATATGGAAGAACTTTTTTCCAAAGTTCAGTTGGGCATGAATTTCACTTTCCTCATGCATGAACTTGGTCAGAGTGTGACACAATATGGCTTATATATGGCAATGTCTGCTAAGAAGTAAGCACACATACATATATACATATATTCATACATACATGAGCCCATTATATGTGGCAATCACTGTGAATGAACATGTACACTTCATGAAAGTATGAGTGTTGAGATCAGGTTAGGTTTTACTTTCTCTTACTTCATGTTGTATGAAACAGCAATTTTTTTCAGGCTTCACCTTATCCCAAAAGACTCCATTTTACAAACATCCTTGGACTCCATTTTGAAGGCAGACTGACAAAAAACACCAAGTTCCTGGCATCAACCATGTAGTCCAGACTGATAAATAATCTATTACTAGGAACAGAGGGTGCCACCTTGTAAGTTTATCATGGTGAATTGAGACTGTAGAGTCAAAAGGGTATATTAAAATCATGTCTGAAAAATGGGCCCCACAATATATCAAACATAAGACCAAGAAAAGGTGTAATTCCCTCATGTGGACCCCCATAAATTAGAGGATACCTAGCACTGTGATGGAATGGCTCCATGTCAACCTGTCACCTGATACCTGATGTTTACGACAAGGGACCTATAGGCAGAGAACTCCTAACCATTTCTGGGGCTTCTACTCAGCTGGAAACCCCATTATTAGTTTGCTTGGGTGCTGTTTGTCTATCCACCTGATCTCCCCCCTTGTACCTCATCTGTTATTCCTGCTCTGGAACCAGTCCTGTCCTTTCTTCTCTGCAGCTGCTTGCATCTTTACTCTGCCATGCTCTAATCTCTATGGCAACAGCTTCTCCCTGCTGTGGGGTTGGGTTTGTTATATTATCATTATAGAATAGATTGCATTTATTTCTTTTTACATATTTTTTTTTAGAATTTTACATACAAGTGCATTATTTACATCATCTCTCCCCTCTTTCTTCCCTCCCTCTAATTTCTACTGTGTCCCCTCCTCAAATTAATGGTTTCTCATTCTTCAATTATTTTACACACACACACACACACACACACACACACACACACACACACACACACACACACGTTTATAAATACAATATCTAACTCAATAAGTTAATTAGCTTTCAATGTTAGCATTCAGTAATGCCAAAGAATTTTAGAGCTCAGATCATCTCAACCTACCATGATTACTGTGTAGGCAGCCAGTCATTCATTTACTTTTACTTACTCATCCTGCTTTATTATAGCATCTACGACAAGCACCCAGGGTTGATACTACCCACAATGATGAGTTCCTCCCATATCAGTCACCAATTAAGAAATGCCCCCTACTGGTTTGCCTACAGTCCAATCTTATGGAGGCATTTACTGTGATGAAGTTTTCTTCTCTCAGATGACTTTGATTTTATCAAGTTTATATAAAACTAGCCAGGACAGTGTATTAATCAGGGTTCTCTGGAAGAAAAGAGCTGATAATTTTAGTCTAACAATGGCTATTTCTCAATGGAAAGACAAAGAATCTGGTTGTTGGTCAGTCCAGAAGGCTAATTGTCTTGTCTTCAGTTTAAGTTGAAATCCTGAAGAAAGAGGATCTAATCCCATCAAAGTAAATCTGAAGTATTAGAACAGATGAACTTGTCAGCAAGAGTGAAGGCAGATAGGTAAAACCTCAAAAGTTTCCTGCTTTTATGTCCTTTTATGCAGTCTGCCACAAGAAGTTATGGCACAGATTTATGGTGGGTTATAAGTGATCTCAACTGATCCAATTAAGAAAAATCATCTATAGCTGAAGTTTTCCTGGTCCTGCCTGGCTCCCTTGGCCCTGTGGCCACTTGGACCCAAGTAAACACATGGAGGCTTATATTAATTAAAACTGCTTAGCCATTAGCTCAGGCTAACTATTGACTAGCTCTTAAACTTAAATTAACCCATAATTCTTGTTTATGTTTAGCCACATGGCTTGGTACCTTTTCTCAGTTCTGCCTTCACATCTTGCTTCCTCTTTGTCTGGCTGGCAACTCCTAACTCAGCCTTCCTGTTCCCAGAATTCTCTTCTCTGCTTATCCCACCTATATTATACTTCCTGCCTGGCTACTGGCCAATCAGCATTTTATTTATCAACCAAATCAGAGCAACACACATTCACAGCATACAGAATGACATTCCCATCAATCATCCTCAGGTGAGTCCAACTATTTGGGTTTTAGTTGATTCCAGATGTATTCAAGGTGACAACTATGATGAACTATTACAGATGGAGATGAGAACAATCTATTTTCCTTAGCCAGTTCTTTGGACACTGATGTGAAATCTGAAACAAACCAAATATCAGCTCCAGCTCAGCTGAACAGAATACAACTCCAGCTGGGAGACTAGTATGTCAACAGGCTGTAAAATGGTTGGATCCATTGAAACACATATCTGAATGAACCTCTAACCATCCACATTCTAGATGCATGGAGTACCGAGACATGTCATTTACTCTAGCTAGGAAAAAGGGTGATTGTAGGATCTTAAATAAGTCTACTAATTAATAAGATGTTTGATAAACACAGAGCATTCAGAATCTCAAATATTTCTACACATGCTAGCTCATTACTTAATCTAATAAATAATTATTTAAAATTAAAATTTGAAACTAAAATCAAATAAAATTGAAATTAAATTCATGAAACTGTTATTCCCATACCATATCACTTTAATACACCTAAGATCTCTAAACTAGTAAACAGCCGAGTAAAAGTATGAATTTCTAAGGAATTTGAGTACATTGTTAGCCTGTATGATTCTGAATACATAGATCTGCAAGATCACTAACCTATTTAACATAATACAGATGACACTGGTCCCACAAATGGATCAAGAAGATTAAATATTCTTAGCCAGGAGTAGTCAAGCACACCTTTAATCCCAGCACCAGGAGGCAGACACAGGCAGATCTCTGTGAGTTCAAGGTCAGGCTAAGCTACATAGTAAGACTTTGTTGTGAAAAAACCAAATAATAATAATAATAATAGTAATAGAAAAAGATTAAATGTTTTCAACACTAATTGCTCTGTAATAAGACTTTATTCAAAGTTTGAACAAGCACATTAGCAGAGGTTAAGAAAAAAACAACCTAATATAAGCAAGCCATATTAAATTCTAGAAGACAATGAAAACAGAACCTTGAGATAATTGGACAGGAGAAAACATGAATGTAAGAAGTATAGGTTTGGGGTCAGATGTTTTTATTGTATAAAAATTTTATAAATGTATATGGTGTGTTTTAATCTAGTTCATCTCCTATTACCTCCCTTCCAAGTCCTCCTCTTTCCCCACCATCACTATACCTTCCCAATTTTATATGTTCTTAGGTTAGTCTTGGTTGAAAAGCAGACAGCCTACACAGATCTTTGTCAGTGGGTGTGGAGACCCACAGAGTTTTCTTACTGAGAACTTACTCAGGGTCTGAGAATCTGAGATTGCTTTACCCAGCAGCAGGGCTGCATAAGCAGATGATTTGGCCATGGGCATGGTTACCAGGTGTTTGGAAGGGTCTACACTTGGCTGTGTGGTGTGCTTTGATCTAGCAAGGGGAAGGTCTTTTGCCCTGCCCCTTGGCATTGTTATAAAAAGAACTTTTGACCTTTTGAATAAATGGAAAAGGCTGTTGGGTATTGACCCAAGTCCTTCTGAAGCTATCCTTTGCTTCTGTCTTTCTCCTCTTCGCTGTCTTTCTATCTAACATTTTCTTATCCTTCTCTCCTCCTCCTAAGAACCCTTGGAAAGGTAGAAGCTGGACTCCCAAGGCCTTCCACAAGTGGAGGGTGGGGGAAGACAGAAGTTATAACATGTAGATGGAAATTATGCATGCAAGGAACATCAGATCAGCATTTCAACAAAACTGAAACTACGCCCAGATACTTTGGGTTAATATATTAACTTAGTTTTTTCAGTCTTTAAAAGATTACTGAAGCCCAATGGAATGAGAAAAACATCAGGGAAGTATGCTACAGGGAGACGATGGGTATTCCTTGCATATTAGTCAGGCTGCAGGTGTGAGTAGTGTTTAAAACGAGCTTTAGGGGAGTTGCTTGTGTCAGAGTATTTTATCAGAGTGACAGGAAAGAAACTGAGATGTCTAATAAAATAATCTCCAAGCAAGAGAAAGAACTGGACAACACAATAGTAGAAATTAGTCCTCACTTTTACAAACATATATTCTTTAGTCATGTACTTTTACCAGGTCTTTAATCAGAAGCAACTAGATATCAGGATATGTATTAAATCTACCCAGAATTATATGCCCACTGCTATGTCTATAGAGGGATTCTAAAGCATGGTGTGTGTGTATGTGTGTGTGTGTGTGTGTGTGTGTGTGTGTGTGTGTGTGTGTGTTTAAGTTTTGGAGGCCAGCTCCCAAATAAATACATGGACACTTATTCTTATAAATGCCCAGTCTTAGCTTGACTTGTTTATAGCCAGCTTTTCTAACTTAAGTTATCCCATTTCTTTTTAACTACATTTTACATCTGGGCTTTTTTTTTTTTTTTAAATTTCTTTATTCTATGTATCTTTCTTTCCCTCTTACTCCATGGCTGGCTGTGCAGCTGGTTGGCTCACCCCTGGTGTCTTTCTCTCCTCCTTTTCTCACTCCTCACTTGTTTCCCTAGATTTCTCCTCCTATTCATTCTCTCTGCCTACCAGCCTCAACTATTTCTCTCTCCTGCCTAACAATTGGCTGTTCAGCTCTTTATTAGACTAATGAAGTGTTTTAGGAAGGCAAAGTAGTACAACTTTATAGAGTTAAACAAATGTGACATAAAAGAATGCAACACATCTTTGCATCATTAAACAAATATTCCAGAGAATAAATGACTATACCACATGTTAAACTAATATTCCATTACAATGGTTACAAATTCTTCCCAATCTAATACGTATTGCTTATATTGTGATGTGCAGTTCTCAACTGGCACTGGCATTTTGTTTATGTGTCTGCTCATTACCAAAACAAATGTAATTTTTTTTACTTATAGACTTCTTTCACATGTGACTGATGTTTAAGCACCTATTTCTAGTTTAATTTTTAGACAACTATTTTCATATCTTTTTGAAATTTTACTTTAGTGATATACACTCATCAAAATACTGTTTTTTTTTTTTCAGATGGCCATGTAAGTAGGATAAAATGAAAGAGTACAAGAGATCTAGCTTAGTACAGACTTTTTTAAGTTTACACAATGGCTCCATTATCTAAAGAAGTGTGTGTATTTGTGTGTATAAATAATTAGGAACAAAATAAGAGCCAGCTTTCAAGTATTTGAGTCATCAACCATCAGTTGTAATTTACATGTGATTGCAGAAATATAAGCAAGGCTAAATATCATTCCTTCTAGTCATGGCATGTTGCTCTGTAGTACCTATAAGACTATAAGATTTAGCTCAAAACTCTTGGTATGATGATGTTTTGTTGCTACTGGGAGGAAAACACTTGATTAATTTATTTGGCAGTGAAAATATTTGAGTGAGTCAGTGATTTCAGATTCTATAGTTGGTATTCTCATGTTGACTTTTTAAAATGATATTTTCCCTATATCCTCATTTGTTGGGCTTATTAAGTAGAATTATATATAAATATGTCTCTGTGTAAGAAAGTGCATGTGGGTGGGTACATACACATGGAGACCAGAGAACAACACTCAAAAGTTATCTCTCTCCCAGTACTACATGGGGACCAGGGATGGAACTCAGGGTTTTGGATTTGGTGGATAGTAGTTCCACCCACTGTGGCATCCTGCTAGCCTTTATTTATTAATTTTTGAAATTAGCATATAAAATCTGGTATTCTGATACATGAAATTAAGTATTCAGTAGATTACTTTAAGGCTATTAGGAACCATGCCATAGTTGAATGCTGTTCTACTTTACTGAATGCTTATATCAAATGATGAACCAAGTAATCAATTCATTAATAATTGGTCAACCAATCAATGTATTGAAGATTAACTGTATTTCAGTTACGTTACTAATTTTTGGTCATTAAACAGTCTAGAAATGAAGGAACAATTTTGTGGGCTAAACTTACTGTGTCATTTTTTAGTTGGGATATATTCAAAATTTCATTCACTTTATTGATTAATTCATAATATTTCCCACATCAATATTTTAGCCAGGATAATTATAGGTTCATAATTGTTATCTTCATAAGAGTATCTCTGACAATCAAAATCTGGGTTGGGCAAACAGATGATAAACAAATCTTTATGCAGTGAGTGTTAAATTCTAGTAACAATAAGGGAGGCTGAAAATGATACAGTGTCCTAGCGTTTGGCAGAAATATTATTTTATACTGTTTTAATCACTTCAAAAACAGATTCTACAATTTGAGTCTTATTTCAGTTATTCACAGCTCAGCTTATATCAAATAATAGAAAGGAGCTAGACAGTACTAGAAAGTAAAAACATTCAAGTTCTCTGTCTGCTTGGGTCTGTGATGAATTTAGAAGAGAAGTACTAATCCAACAATAGTTTGAATATGTAAAAACTCAGAACCACATTGAGTTTTGAATCCCTTACCCACATCCATTTATTTTCCTGGTAACTCACACCCACACGCCTTTAGAGTGGATGATTGTGACTCTTTTTATGCTTGCTTGTGTAATTCTTTAATCAATCACCCAGAAGAGAAGAAACTTTCTGAGGACTTCAAACGTAAACTGAATGAACTCCAGGGGCAAAATCTTGGCTTAGGTCAGTCATCAAACTAAATCTACTGCTCCCTCAATTCCATGGATCATTGCTTGGACTTTCTACCTGGTGACAGTAGTAGGAACCTTAACACTTAGAATAAGATCAAAGAAAGTGTAGTCATTTTTCAAAGATGCATGAAAATGACATTTCTTATATACCATAAAAATAGGGTTTAATTTTTTTCAAAAAAAAGGTAAAATATCAAATGAAAATATAAAGCACATTTTCTTTGTAAAATCAAGACACAATAATCTGTAATGCACTGTGAACTGTTGCACACTTAAAAATAAACAGTCTCAAACTTAATAAAGATGATAATTTAGAGAAAAACAAGATTTTAATTATAAAGTAATTTATTTTTTAGATTTATTTTATTTTTATGTAGGTATATGTATGTGTGTCTGAGCAAAGCACATGCTAAGGATGCTGAACTCTTTTTAAAGTTATTGACTTGAGTTTTTACTTTTGAGATTTTTTTTTTGTTGAGTTCTATAGCCTATTTGTAATAGAGTTCTGTTTAGTTTACCACTTTAATCCACATTTACCATGTGTTCTGTAAACATTTGAAAATTATAATTGAACTATAGATGTCATAGATTTAAAAATAAACTTTTAGGGAGAGGCTTGGGCCTGTCTTAACTTGATGTGCCAGACTTTGTTGACTCCCCATGGGAGGATTACCTTCTCTGAGGAGCGGATACTTTGTATTTAATATTATGTAGGGAACAGTTCTTTGAAATTTTGTATGGAACTAATTGTACATGAAAGATTGATCTTCTAAAAATGAAAAAAATGATCTGCATTTCTGGTAAATATTTCACCAGTTTTTATAAAAACATAATCATAACTTTTATTGTCTTATTAAATTTAGATAGCAAAAAGAAGGCATTCTAAATTAGAGATTTCATTGCCTTCATTTAATGGCTAAATAAATTACTACCTTCTCATAAAAATTATGTATTATTCCATGCACTATGTTTATAATCCTAAACAGGTAAGTTTAATTTAGAATATTTTAGAAAAGTACCTGAGTGGATATTTCTGAAATATTAGCCATTATCTCTATAGGTATAGATTATAGGTCACTGTGTTTATGCATTATACTTACATATCACATGTATTATAGTTTCCAAATTTCCTAAAATACAATGCATTTTTGTTTAGGTAGCTCCTCATACACTGTAAAATTTTAAAACTCTTTTTAACATTTACTTTGCTACTTCCAATGACTCCCTTCCCAGGTCACGTTTGATGTGTGAGCTACATTATCAGAATTAGCACATTAAATTGCCATCAGAGGGCCCGAGGGCTGAAATTACATAGATCCCATCAGTCCTCTGCTCTTGGTTTCAATCTGTCTTAGCTTTTGCTGTAGTTATCAGCTGATGAATCTCTAGTGCTGGCTGTTTGGTACTAAAGGCTGAATCATTAAGCAAAGAAGAGTGATGACCAGCTTCCATCAGAGTCTACTCACAAAGTGCGTTCGGTCTCCACTGTCCCCAGTGACACTCCTCCTCTGGGCCTCCTGCATTATCCACGAGACAAAGACATTGTGTTTTCTATTTTGAAATAAGAATGTATGCTTCTCTACAAACAAAACAAAACAACAAAATCTTCTTTCTCTTACTGCTGGGTAATCCAGTATATTACAGTGAAGCTTTGCCTCTGCGACTACTGCAACCCTGAGAATGTAGCTTTGATATCAACCTTCTTGTACACATTTTAATTCAAGATGTAGTGTCTGATTTACCATGCAACCCCTTTTTTCCTGTATTTTCAACACAGCATAATGTCTACAGGCTACTTCCCTGAAGCATTGTTTGTTTTTCCTGCTTTGTTTTTTCTTTGTTATTCCTAGAGACAGTTCTTTGAATCCATATTACATCACCTTTCATTTCTTTGACAGTTTTAAGAGAGTCTTTTCAATATTTTCTCCAGTGTTAAGAACCCTCTTTTTCTTTGTATTTCATGGCCATTCTTTGTGGTCTTAACACACCATATGATTCATGATTCTTAATTTTCTTTAAAACAAATCCCAGCTTTTAAAGGGAAGCCAATATTCATTCCCCAGAAATTTATGTCAACTCATTTTTTTTTTTCTAGACTCAATTCTCTATCTCCTACTCTTTCCTATATGACAATATAAAACCAGTGGGAGTATCTCCTGGCTCATCTCCTCTATGTCTTTAGTGGTCTTCCTTTGAAAAGTGCAATAAAATACTTTCTCTTCTATCATTATTCCTAGCTCATCTCCATTTGTTTGGAGTCCCCAAAGAATCACTCCCTACCAGGGACTCCAAGCCACCACAAGTGGCTAGAACCTAGGGAGGCCACCCACCCATGTCTTCCATTCACCTCTACATTCTGGTCTCTCTAGAGTACTCTTAGATCTGCCTGTATGCCCACATCAGCTCCTTCTATTATCCAACATCCATCAGCTTCACAATCACTGCCATCCATGGCCGGAGCCAGGGTATCCCACCTCTGCCTTCATTTGTGGAGCTAGACTCCAAGTACTACTTAAGAGACCTCCAGATTTAGTCTCCTTCCCCAACATGCTCGCCTATGACCTACCCCATGCACTGCACAAATATGGAATTGCTTGGAATCTGAACCTAGAGCTCCAATCTGAACATTTTATCTGGGACTAATGAGAAACTGAACTCTAAACCTAGAGTTCTTCTTTCTATAAGACAGAAAACCAAGAATTATTCTTCTAGTCAGAACCTGTCAGATGAGGCAACTAAATAACTCAAGACCACTCAATAAAGATGGCACTGATATCTATACCGAGAAACATTACAGATGTCAGAACGTGAGATGCAAAGATCCCTGGGACAAAAAACAAAAACAAACAACCAAGCCAATATGCCTCTTCCCAGAAGTCAGCAACCAATTATGTTCCCAGAAAAGCCATTAGGGTGATACACAGACACAAAACAATGAATTGAAAACAACAATTATGAATATGTTCAAGGACCTTAAAGAGGATAATGAGTAAGTGTTTCAATGAAGAATGTGAAAACACAAGCAAATAAAGAAAATAATTCAAGATAGGAAAGTAAACACACACACACACACACACACACACACACACATACACACACACAAACAGAAAGAGAGAGATAAAGAGAGACAGAGAGATTGGCATAGAGACACAGAGAGAGAGAGAGACAAAGAGAGACAGAGAGAGAGAGAGACAGAGAGAGCACAGCAAACTGAAACATCAACATGAATAATCTAGGATGTGAAACATAAAGATCAGAGGTAAGCTTCACCAAAATATTAAAGCAAATAGGAGAAAGAATTTCTGGTCTTGAAGACAAGGTAGAGGAAATGGGTTGTTTAGTCAGATAAAACATTAAATATTTAAAAGTCAAGGCACAAAACATTCAGGAAATCTAGGATACTGTGAAAAAAAAACAACCCAAACCTCTCAATATGTGTAGAAGAAAGAGAAGAAACCTATGACAAAGGCACAGAAAATATTTTTTAACCAACTCATAAAAGAAAAGTTTCCTAATCTAAAGAAAGAGTTGGCCTATCAAGGTCCAAGAGACATAAGAAAAACAAAATAGACAAGACCTGAAAAGAAACTCTGTACAGTGAGACACAGTAATCAAAAGGCTAAATGTACAGAACAAAGAAAGGACATTCAAAACTGCAAGGAAAAAGTCCAAGCTATATACAGAGGCAGATCCATTAGAATGATGTCTGACTTTTGAATGGAATCTCTGAAAGCCAGAGGGCTTGGATTAATGTTCTACAAGTAGTGACAGACTCAGGAAGTCAGTTCAGACTACTTCACCTAACAAAACTACGAGTCACAAATGATGGCAAAAAAAATTTAATGATAAAATACTAAAAATTTCTGAAAAGTAAGAAAAAACACTACAACACAATATAGAATTTAATAAATGCTTCTCAATGATAACTGTTAATATTAATAGTTTCAACTGCCCAATAAAATGATATAGACTAATTGAATTAGAAAACAGGATCCATTTTTTTCTGCATTCAAAATACACCTCATTATCACAGACAGATATTACCTTGGGATGAAAAGAACGGAAAGATATATGCAAGCAAACTGAACCAAAAAGCAAGCATTCATAACTATTTTAATATATGACCGCATAGACTTCAAAGTTATTAGAGATAAAGAAGGACACTACATTCTCATTAAGTGAAAAATCCACCAAGGGGATATTATAATCTAAATACGTATGCACCAAACACAAGGGCACCGTGCTCACTATAGCAACACTACTACAGTAAAAATCAAATACTTGTCCTAACACAGAGATTAAAACGTATAAAAGGAAGAATTTCAGGTCTTCAAGATAAGGTAGAAGAAAATGAGTTGTTTAGTCAGATAAAATATTAAATATTTAAATATCAAGGCAATGATAGTGAATGCTTTCAATACCCTACTGGCACCAATAGATAGGTCATCCAAACAAAAACTAAGCAGAGACATACTAGAGTTAAATAATATCTAATAGACATCTACAGAACATTCCACCCAAACACTAAAAAAAAAAAAAAAAAAAAAAAAATAGATTTTTCTTCTCAAAAGTCCACAGGATTTTCTCCAGAATTACCACATATTAGGACACAAAGCAAACCTCAGCAGATAGTGGAAAATTGAACTAACACCATAAAAAGTATCTGACTTAAAGATGGACAGCAACAACAATAGAAATGACGGAAGCTAAACAATTTCCTACTGAGTAAAAATTGGGTCGAGACAGAAATCAAGAAGGAAAACCATGTTATGATGGAAGGAAAAGGAAAACGTAACATACCCAAAGCTACGGGAACCAATGAAGGGAGCTCCATCTCCCTAAGTGCCCACATAAAAAAACTGGAGACATACAATATTAATAAACTGATGACACTTGAAAGTTCTACAAAAACAAGAAGAAATAATACCCTCCAAAGAAAAGACAAGAAGAAATCAGCAAACTCGGGGGATGAAATCACTGAAATAGAACAAACACCGATACAAAAAATCAATGAAATGAAGACTTGGTTCTTTGAAAAAATCTGCAAGATTGACAAATTAATGAAAGGAGAGAGAAACGTGGGCGGGGGGAGGAAGGAAGGGAGGGAGAGAGGAAGAGAGAGAGAGGATCCAACATTAATAAACGTTGAGAAGAAAAGGAGAACATTACAACAGACACTGAAGAAATTTAGCTAATCTTAGAGACATACTTTGTATTTGATGGGTGGTGGTTTAATCCTAGAACTTGGGTGGCAGAGGCAGGTGGTTCTCTGTGAGTTTGAGGGCAGATTGGTCTACAGAGTGAGATCCAGGACAGCCAGGGCTACACAAAAACTCTGTCTGGAAAAACCAAAAATAACAACAACAAATAACCAAAGCAAAACAACAACAACAACAACAACACAAAACCTTCTGTATTCAACCAAAATGGAAAATCTAAAAGAAATGGGTCAATTTATGCATACATGTTCTACCAGAGACAAATCAAGATGAAATAAATAATATAAATAGATCCATAATTCTTAATGAAATGGAAGAAGTAATTAAAAATCTCCCAACCAGAAAAGGCCCAGGACCAAAAGGAATCAGCATAGAATTCTACCAAATTTTCAAAGAAGGAATATTTGCAATACTCCTTAAATTACTCCACAAAATAGGAGCGCAAATGAACATTTCAAATTTTTTAATAGATACAATGCTTTGTTAGCATGTTTGCCTGCACACTGGAAAAGGGCATCAGATTTCATTTTAGATGGTTGTGAGTCTCCATGTGGTTGTTGGGAATTGAACTCAGGATCTCTGGAAGAGCAATCAGTGCTCTTAACCTTTGAGCTCTCTCTCCAGTCCCATTTCAAATTCTTTTATGGAGCCACTATTATCCTGATACCAAAACCACACAAAGACTAAACAAAAAAAAAGAGAGAAAATATAGACAAATATCTTAATATCATACTTATAAACTGAATTTAAGCTGTATTATTAATATGATCAAGATGGCTTTATCCCAGAGATGCAGGAATGGTAAACCAATAAAATAATCTATCATATAAATAGACTAAAAAACCTTATGATCATCTTATTAGATGCAGAAAAGGTATTTGAAGAAATAAAATTCTCCTTCAGGATAAAAGTCCTGAAAAGAATAGGGATACAAGGGACATAGCTGAACATAATAAAGGTAATATGCTTGCTGTATAAAGAGAGAGAAACACAAAGAATTTTTATTAAGATCAAGACAAAAGAAAGATGTCCACCCCCTTTATGCCTATTCAATGTAGTACTTGAAGTCTTAACTAGACCAATAAGATAACTGAAGGATATAAAGGAGATAAGGAAGAAGTCAAAATATTTTTATTTGCAGATATGATTTTATATTAAGGACTGCAACAAAAAACCTTTTACAGATGTCCAGCACTTCCAGCAATGTAGCAGGATACAAAATTAATACCTATAAATTTGTAGCCTTCTTATATACAAATAGCAAATGGATTGAGAAAGAAGTAGGGGAAATAGTACCATTTATAATAGCCTTGAAAAATACCTTGAAAGAAAGTGAAAGACTGATATAATAAAATTTTTATAACAATGATGTAAGAAATTTAAGAAAACACCAGAGGATGGAAAGATCCTCCATGGTTATTGATTTGTAGAAAAAAAAATATTGTGAAAATGGCCTTCTTACCAAAAGCACAGACTCAATATAACTCCCATCAAAATTCCAACAAAAATTTTCATAGAAATTGAAAATCAACATTAAACTTCATATGAAAATACAGCAAAACAAAATAAAGAAAAACAAAATAAAACAAAACCCAGGATAGCTGAAACAATTCTAAATAATAAAATTACTGGAGGGTTATCACTATCTCAAATTTCAAGTTGTATTGCCAAGTAAAGAAAGGATGTGGACTTGTATGCATGGAGAGTTGGGGAGGAATTGGGGGAGGGGAAACTGTAATCAGAATATATCACATGAAATAAGTCTATTATCAGTAATAGGATAAAAACAATTGTATGAATAGTGTCTTTTGGGTAGTGACCAGCAGGGGGCTCCACACAATTTTCTTATCCCTGGTAGGGCTTGTGTGGATATGTTCATTGTGTAAAATCCCACTAAGCTTAAATTTTTTGACATACACATTTTTCTGTGTCTGTTATCTTTACGGCCAGAAGTCTGACAAAGAAAGCAGAAGGCAACTCACACCTGTTTATTATAGCTCTGACTCCCCCATGGTGGTGACCTCTGAGCAGGTTTTATCTCTTATTTCACCTGAAGCCTTGGTTCGTCACTGATCTCACTTTGATAAACATCAGGCATTTACCTTTATTCTTTCATGGATGCAATTAGTAAACATATTCATTCATTCATCCAACATATATTATTGAGAATGTATCCCAAAGCCCCCTTCATATGATTAGACTCATATTTAAATAAAATAACAAATAGGTAAATTATTATATATTGTACACTATATTGTGACAAATGCTTTTGAGGAACAATTCAATTTACTGGAGTGTTTTAAAATAGAGTTATTTTCATGCTGCCTTGAGGTTTCTGGGCTTATGTGGAAGTCTGATTGGAAGTATTGCTATGAAAAGCAGTTCAGCAAGCTAACCTCCCACCTAGATTCATTCACCAACTCATATTTTTATCTCTTACACATAAAATATTGTCACATAAAGTTCCATTTGAGCAAAGCACTGTATAGATTAAAGTGAATTCAGCATATCTTTTGTGTTCTAAAACATTTCAGCTTCCCAAATTGATAGAGCATTTGTAGTTAGTTTGTAGATGTATTTGTCAGTGAAACATACTTTGTATTTTATGTTTCTGCTCCATCATTATAGGGCATAAGCACAGGTACAGTTTATTGTGTTGGATAAACCTTATTAGCTCTACCTCTAATGACTGTTGAATGACCTTTGTAAAGACAGCAGTGTTTTCTGTGTGCATTTGTTGATGTCTAAGTAATGGACTCATTAGATGATTAGGAGAATTCTGTCTTCAACATGATTTGCTTTTGTGCACAGCTGCTTAACCATGTGAAAAGAAGCTGGCATTCTTCTGAACCCAACACTTACTTTCAACAGTAAATGCTACCTTGTTTCTCTGAACTCCCCTTAAACTAATCTGGAGGTGCAATGATTACAGGTATGAAAGACACAGAAAAATGAAACAACAGATTCATTTTAAAGGCAGAAACTGTCCATACTGAACAGCAGCAAGAGTTATGAGGAAAGACAGTTGTTTGTCTATGTATGCCTAACTGAATCAGGGGTTTGAACAGTTTCCTGTGATTAATAATGATATCAATGATATAAAGGATATTATGTGTTCAAAACAGTCTAGGAGTCATGTAGCACATGTTTTATCAAAGATTATCTTTTCCATCAGAAAAATTTATCCCTAAAACAGATTTAAAGGACTATGACTGGCCAGATGATGGTGGCACACACCTGTAATCCCAGCACTCCGGAGGCAGAGGCAGGTGGATCTCTGTGAGTCTGAGGCCAGCCTGGTCTACAGAGCTAGTCCAGGACAGACTCCAAAGCTACAGAGAAACCCTGTCTCAAAAAACCAAAAAAAATGACTATGGATGTATATTATATATTATTATATATAAATTCATCAAAAAACGTGAACTTCTTGCTACTGTGGATGGTTTACTGTTTATTCTTCTAATTGGTGGTGGAATCTTGGAGAATGGAGCCCCAAAATGAGGGAGATTAAACTCTCATGTAACAGCCAACTTGATTCAGAGAGTCATAAAATTTATACTCTGAGGGTTAAGAAGAATCACATGAGTAAAGCGGACAATCTGAAGGACAAGTCGCATGTGGCAAAACACGTTTACATAGAGGCATATAAAAAACAATAGCCAGTTGAATGGAATAGTCTGAAGTAAACTCACTCCTATCTGATACACCTTAGAGGGGCATCAAAGCACATTCCAAGAACACTCTGTGGTTTTAAAGAAAGTAGGTCACAAGACTCTCAACATTTCTTGTAGTTTTCTCACAAGCTCTAAGAATTCTGATTGCATGACTCTATTCTCAGACCGTGTTCTGACAGTTAACTGGTTAGAAATAGGGTGTTGAAAAAAGAGAATCTGGTAAGAAGGAAAAATACGTGTATACTTGGTAAATATAATTGGAAGTGGGAAAGGACAGTAAAGTAAAAACAGAGAGAATGTAATTAAAGCGAATATTAACTTATATTTTAAATATCATTCATATGTGAAATTAGTACAGCTCATACATTTGAAGACAGTGTACATTGATACAGATTTTCACAAAAGTACTAGCAGAAACATAGTAAATTTTTTTTTTTGCTATTTTCTGAGACTTTTAGAGAAAGTCAATTGTTATTTGCTTTTTGTTTTGTGTAAAGAAAATGTGGCCTAATCTACTCTAATTTTTATGTCTTATGGTAAATGGTGTTTATAGTATAGGGATAGGATTTTTCCCTTTAGGAAATATTTCATAAGTAGATATTAAATGTTAACTTGAATATGCAAGTTACAGTAAGGTTAGAAAACCTAATTTGAGGTCCGCCCCGGAACTCCCATCTGGACCAGAGGTGAGTGACTGGGTTATAGTCAGAGAGGCAACTGCACCTGGGTCCCACCGCTGGACACAGGCCACCCCGGGAGGACCTGCCCAACTTGGCCCCAGTTTCTGGCCAATCAGCAGGCACAGGGGGAAGGCTCCCCTTTTCCAAGACTGCAGGCAGACACTGCAGTCTCCATACCCTGCCCCCACACCCATCTGCTGGAGACCCCAGCCACTTCCTGAGAATCAGAGACCAGCCCCCAGCTTCCATTCTGCCCTGGAACTCCCATCTGGACCAGAGACCAGAGGAAGTCCCATCTGGACAAGAGGAACTCCAATCTGGACAAAATAAGGAGACCCCAGGGACTTCCCTCATGAACATTGATGTAAAAATACTCAATAAAATTCTGGCAAACAGACTCCAAGAACACATCAAAACCGTTATCCACCATGATCAAGTAGGCTTCATCCCAGGGATGCAAGGGTGGTTCAACATATGAAAGTCCCTCAATGTAATACACCATATAAACAAACTCAAAGAAAAAAACCACATGATCATCTCACTAGATGCAAAAAAGGCATTTGACAAAATCCAACACCCCTTCATGATAAAGGTCTTGGAGCGATCAGGAATACAGGGCACATACCTAAACATAATAAAGGCAATCTACACCAAGCCAACAGCCAACATCAAATTAAATGGAGAGAAACTCAAAGCACTACCACTAAAATCAAGAACAAGGCAAGGCTGTCCCCTCTCCCCCTACTTATTCAATATAACACTTGAAGTGCTAGCCAGAGCTATAAGACAACATAAACAGATTAAGGGGATACAAATTGGAAAGAAAGAAGTCAAGCTCTCCCTATTTGCAGACGACATGTTAGTATACATGAGTGACCCCAAAAATTCAACCAAGGAACTGATACAGCTAATAAAAACCTTCAGCACCATTGCAGGATACAAGATCAACTCAAAAAAATCAGTAGCCCTTCTATATATAGTAGACAAACAGGCTGAGAAGGAAATCAGAGATACATCATCCTTTACAATAGCCACAAATGATATAAAATACCTTGGTGTTACGCTAACTAAGCAGGTGAACGACCTATATGACAAGATCTTTAAGTCCCTGAAAAAAGAAATTGAAGAAGATGTCAGAAAATGATAAGATCTCCCATGCTCATGGATAGGCAGGATTAACATAGTAAAAATGGCGATCTTACCAAAAGCAATCTACAGATTCAACGCAATTCCCATCAAATTACCAACACAATTCTTCACAGATCTGGAAAGAATAATACTCAACTTCATATGGAAAAACAAAAAACCCAGGGTAGCCAAAAGAATCATGTACAATAAAACAACCTCTGGAGGCATCACAATCCCCGACCTCAAGCTCTACTATAGAGCTACTGTAATAAAAACTGCTTGGTACTGGCATAAAAACCAACATGGGGACCAATGGAATCGAATTGAAGACCCTGACATTAACCTGCACACCTATAAACATATAATTTTTGACAAAGAAGCCAAAAATGTACAATGGAAAAAAGAAAGCCTCTTCAACAAATGGTGCTGGCATAACTGGATGTCAATGTGTAGAAGGCTGCAAATAGATCCATATCTATCACCATGCACAAAACTTAAATCCAAGTGGATCAAAGACCTCAACATAAATCCAGATATTCTGAACCTGATAATAGAGAAATTAGGAAGTACTCTTGAACGCATTGGCACCGGAGATCACTTTCTAAATATAACACCAGTAGCACAGACACTGAGAGAAACAATCAATCAATGGGACCTGTTGAAACTGAGAAGATTTTGTAGAGCAAAGGACATGGTCAACAAGACAAAGCGACAGCCTACAGAATGGGAAAAGGTCTTCACCAACCCCACATCTAACAGAGGGCTGATATCCAGAATATATAAAGAACTCAAGAAATTAGACATCAAAATGCCCAACAGTCCAATTAAGAAATGGGCTATAGAACTAAACAGAGAATTCTCCACAGGGGAAGTTCAAATGGCTGAAAGACATTTATAGAATTGCTCAACATCCCTAATTATCTGGGAAATGCAAATCAAAACGACTTTACACCTGTCAGAATGCCTAAGATCAAAAGCACAGAAGACAGCTTCTGCTGGAGAGGATATGGAGCAAGGGGAACTCTCCTCCACTGCTGGTGGGAAAGCAAGCATGTACAGCCACTTTGGAAATCAATATGGCACTTCCTTAGAAAATTGGGAATCTATCTCCCCCAAGACCCAGCTATAGCACTCTTGGGAATATACCCAAGGAATGCTCAATCATACCACAAGGGCATTTGCTCAGCTATGTTCGTATCAGCTTTGTTTGAAATAGTCAGAACCTGGAAACAACCTAGATGCCCTTCAACTGAAGAATGGATAAAGAAAATATGGTACATATACACAATGGAGTACTACTCAGCAGAGAAAAACAATGACATCATGAGGTTTGCAGGCAAATGGATGGATCTAGAAAAAATCATCCTGAGTGAGGTATCCCAGACTCAGAAGGACAAACATGGTATGTACTCACTCATAGGGGGATACTAGATGTAAAACAAAGATGACTAGACTGCTACACAACTCCAGGGAGGCTACCTAGAAAATGGGACCCTAGGGAAAGACCCAAGGATCACCCAATGACAGAGAAATGGATGAGATCTACATGAACAACCTGAACGACAGTGGGAGTAATGAAGGGTAAGATTTGAGGGACAGAAAGCTAAGGGGAGCAGGAGATCCCAGCTGGATCAAGAACAGAAAGGGAGAATGAGGAATAACAGACCATGATAAATGAAGACCACATGAGAACAGGAATAGGCAGAGTGCTCGAGAGGTCCCCAGAAATCCACAATGATACATCCTCTGTAGTGTGTTCAAAATGGTCGAGAGAAAGCCTGATCTGACCTAGTCTGGTGATCAGATGACTAGACACCCTAACAGTCATCTTGGAACTCTCATCTAATAACTGATGGAAGTGGATGCAGAGATCCTCAGCCAGGCCCCAGATGGAGCTCCAGGTGTCCAACTGTTGAGAAAGAGGAAGGTCTATAAGAGCGTGAATTGTTGAATCCAAGATTGCAACAAGCACAGGGACAAATAGCCAAACAAATGGAAGCACATGAATTATGAACCAAAGGCTGTGGAGCCCCCAGCTGGATCAGGCCCTCTGGATAAGTGAGACAATTGAATAGCTTGATCTGTTTGGGAGGCACTGAGTCTGTGGGACCAGGACCTGTCCTTAGTGCATGAGCTGGCTGTTTGAAACCTTGGGCTTACACAGGGACACTTTGCTCAGTCTGGAAGGAGGTGACAGGACCTGCCTGTACTGAATCCACCAGCTTTAAATGAATTCCCAGGGGTGCCTTGATCCTGGAGGACATGGGAATGGAGGGGATCGGCTGGGGGGAAGGTGGGGGTGGGGGTGAGATGGGGGAGGACTAGGGAACCCATGGCTGATGTATAAAATTTAAAACACATAATAATAAAAAAATTATAAGAAAAGAATACCTAATTTGAAAATATTAATGTGATTTCTCTTCTTATAAACTATAATTTGTAGCAGGATCCATTTCTTGGTACACAGAACTGCATTATTGAACATTTCTGAACAATTTCAAGTTTTTAACAACCCAGGGGAACAATAGGACTTGACAAAATGAATTACATTTAATGATTATAGTTTTTACTCCAGTGGAATACAAACAGAGACCTGATAATGGGATTAATAGTCAAGAATTCTCAGAAAGATATTACTAAAAAAATTTTTACGAAATGTGACTCAGCTGAATTTTAAAGCACTTGTGAATCCATGGCCCCACAAAGACTCACCTTTTATCTGGTGGTTAGTTCTTAAGAGTGGTACTCCAGTCATCATCATAAGCAGTAACTGAGAATTTGTTAGAAATGCAAATTTTTAGGCTCACACTACACCAGTCAATCAAATCTTCCAATGCTCAGACCTAGAAATCTAGGCCTTCACATGCCTTTCAGATGATTCTTCTGTTTGAACTGTACTACAACAGACTGTGAGCTACAGAACTTTCTAGTCATGTATACATTTGGGTAAGCACACACAGACACACAAGTCTTGAAGAATCAGCTTCCTAATGAACTATATTGTAATTGTCAAAAAAAAAAAAATACACCAGGACCCCCTTCCCCCAAGCCAGCTCTATATCCTTATGTGATCTCAGTAGTCAACTGAAAGCATTCTCTGGGAAGTCGACACTTTCATTCTTTCTATGCTACTTTCTGCAATCCAGTCCATATGGCAGGCTCTCTTTAAGGTGTCTTCACCCTTAGGTGTCAACAAACTTCAAATTTGGTGGAGGAAGAAAGGGCGAGAATTAAAATAATTTTCATAATATAGTCAATGATACATTTAGAAAGGAATGTGGTAGAGCCTCTTTGAGTTATCTTGGAATGGTATTTTAGAGCCTTGTTTTTGAACTTTCATCAAATACCAGAACAATGAGACTTAATGCTGAATTAATAAAATGTAATCTATTAAGCCTAGTATTACTTTTTTCAGAATTCTTTCTCCCCTATTGAGAGAAGTCTCATTTCTTTTATAATAGTACTTCCTGGGTTAATATGGAATATCTTTCAAATTATCTTGTACTGGTAAGAAAAAAAATGATGTTTCTTCAGTGTGTAATACTTAAAAATGTAACTGTGTAATTTGTCAGCACTTTTTTCAGTTCTTCTTGAGTCAGGATCTTCAGAGTCCTACCAAAACTGTTGCAGTGCTTTGCTCAATCCACATAGGTTATTTGAAGTTCTTTTGTTTTTATCATGAAGAATATAGGCTGAGTCATAGACACAATGATAAAGCCACAACCACACCAACAAGGATGATGGCAGAGAGGATTATAAAAGGACGGTTACCTTGAAAACCTGGCCAGGGCTTTGCAATGGGTTGAGAACATAAGCCAATTAAAAAAAAAAAAGTTTAAATAATGTTTTACATTATAATATAATTACATTACTATCCCTCCCCTTTCTCTCCAAATCCTCTTTTGTACCCCTACTCTGATGCCCTTTCAAATTCAGGGCCTCTTTTTCTGTAATTGTTATGAACATACACACACACACACACACACACACACACACAGAGAGAGAGAGAGAGAGAGAGAGAGAGAGAGAGAGAGAGAGAGAGAGAGAGAGAGAGAGAGTTGTAAATATGTAAATATTAACCTGTTCCGTTTGTATAATTTTCCTTATTTGTTTTTGGTGCTGACCATTTGGTACTGTATAACTACTTGTTGTGCTCTTCCTAGGAAAGCCTATTTTTCCTGCTCTCAGCATTCTTTAGTTTTATGTAGTCCTTTGTTTAGGGTTCTTACTGTGTTTATAACTTGTATGCCAAATAGATTCAATAGGTAATAACATAATTATTTTAGTTAATATACTTCCATTGAGTCTTAGAATTCAGCATTGAATATCCAATGAATTAAATCTAAGTAATTAATTCAATTTTATGATAAAAGTTAAAATTAGGGGTGTGTATAAGTAAGTAGTGCCTACTGAAATGTGTTTCTGTGTGTGTGTGTGTGTGTGTGTGTGTGTGTGTGCGCGCGCGTGCGCATGCAAAAAAAAACCTCACTATATTGAAAAAGCACACATTTAACTTGGAAGCATATTAAAATGTTTAAAACTTCAAATTTTAAAAAGATCTGATTTTTTATATATTGAATATAGTCTTTTCAAATCAAGCAAAACATTTACATCCTGGAGAAATTCAAAACTAGAAATGACAGTCTTAAAAGTCTGCTGAGTACAGAAATATCTCCTCTCTCAAAAGTTTTATTTCTTGATTTAACTGTGAATAGGTTAATTAGCAATCAGATACCTAAGGAAGTTTTGTTCTTCTGCTAATTACATTTTCCTCATCATGAAATGCTTAGACCATTACAGGGTTCTTGCCTCATTATATGAGGGCTCCTCATTTCTCTCTCTTTTGAGCTCTGAGTCTCTGCAAATCATTAGAATTAACATTTTCTGTGAATCATTGTTAATATTAATTAAATGCTTAAAGAACATCTCAAGGATCTGTAGAAATGAAATTGAATTAAATAAAGGACCAACTAAAGAAATTTCAATTTGTGTAAAAAACTCCTTTATGTGTGCCTTCTAATAATTATTTTTTCAAGTAATGGGCATTTCTAAAGAATCTTCATTTCATAACCATCCTGGAGAAAATAAAATAATTTAGTTATTATGGAGCTATAATAATAGACGAACATGCAAGTTGCATAGCATTTTAATTCTTTCATTTAAGCTCTAATCATATATTATCATTAGCATCCCAACCATTTTATGTAGTTTTTAATTACTAACAACTAATAAAATAAATCATTCTTTAAATGATAAAACACAAAACATCTGCATCAAAGAAGCTTGAATTTTAATACTGTAAATGAAGGAGGAAAAATATGCTTTTAAATAATTTTGTCCTTCCTCCCCAATGATTGAAGACTAATATAAATATTGTGAATTTCTTTAATCACGGGAAAATTACCTGAAAGAAAAGGAAAATTAACACATGCAAAGTCCCTAAATTATGTACACATTGGACTAATTATAATTTCAAAGATTTACATAATTCCTAAAACACTAATTTGTTTCTCTAACTGCTATGCTTATATGCTTACTTGTTCCTTTAACTGGTATACTTATATGCTTACAAGTTGAGGCGAACACTTCCTTGATATCTGCAGTTTTCCCAATATCTTGACTTTTTATTTTTTAACTTTACCTCTGCCACCTTCAGCTTTATCTTTCTACTGCAGGTGCTCCAGGACCATCTTCATGAGTGAAAACAACCTGCTTCCTGCATTTGTGCTAGGAACCACTGACATCTCTCTTCTCTCATATGAAATACCCTCTAGCTGCTCAAGGTTCACTGGGTTAAATCCTGTCCCAGTTAATATACTACACACAAATTCACATACATCTCTGTGTTTCTTGGAGATTGGTAATAGTAATTACAATGGCAGTTTTAATTATTGAAGACTTAAAGGGTTTAAAAGACTGAGCAAATTCATTTTAATTAAGTAAATAGTACCATCCTTTAAAAATTAAGATATTGTTAGAGAAGTTTCAGGCTTACATCAACTCTAGCAGACAGTTTATAGAGTTCAATATACTACTTCTTAGGTGCTTAGTTTCCCCATTACTGACATAATTCCTTCATGTGTGTGGTGGTTTGTAGAAAGTGGCACCCAAAGGGAGTGACACTATTAGGAGGTTTAGTTTTATTAGAGTAAGTATGGCCTTGTAGGAGGAAGTGTATCACTGTGGAGGCAGGCTTTGAGGTCTCATATGTGCTCAAGCCATACCCAGTGTCTCAGATCACTTACTTGTTGCTTGCCTATCAAGATGTAGGACTCAGCTCTAGCACCATGTTTGCCTGCATGGCATCATGATGATAATGGACTAAACCTCTGAAAACATAAGCCACCCCAACTAAATGTTTTTCATTTATAAGAGATGCCATGGTCATGGTGTCTCTTCACAGCAATAGAAACCCTAATTAAGACAGAAGTTGGTACCAGGAATGGGGTATTGCTCTGAAAGACCTGACTCTGTTTTTGTTTGGAGTAATATGGACTTTGGTACTTTGGGTTAGGAAAGCAGTGGAATGCTTTAAGCACTGCTTAATGGACCATACTAGTAGGAACATGGAAGATAATGATGCTGAGAATGCTTTGAACTGTAGAGTGCTGAGTCAACAGGTTTCAGAGGAGAAGAATTACAGTATGTGGCCTAGAGATCATTATTGTGATATTTTGGTGAAGAAAGTGGCTGCCTTTTGCTCTTTTCAGAAAAGTCTGCCTGAGGTTAAAGTGAAGAGTTTTGGAATATTTCCATTGGCAGAGGAAATCTCAAGACAGCCTAGTATAGAGTCTGTCATGTGGTTATTAGTGGTAACTCTAAAGAAGATTTATAATGAAGTGGAGCAAACTGAGCAGGGTAAATTACAAAATGCAAAATTTAAGGAGAAAAGAAGCACCAGGAAGTAGAATGAGCTAAGCCCTGTGATAAGGAGATAAACAGATTTAAAAATGGATTAAGGAGAGTGGTGACGTCAGTGCAATCCCATCCAGCTAAGTTCCCAACTTGTGAAAAGGAATTTTAAAAAAGCTTAAAACTAGTTGTGATGGTGTACACCTTTAATCCCAGCACTGGGAAAGCAGAGGCTTGCAGATCTCTGAGTTTGAGACTAGCTTAGTCTACAAAGCAAGTTGCAGAACAATCAAGCTTAGGCAGTGAAACAAACTATGGAAAACAGAAAGATATTGAAGGTGTAATTAAACAAGAGTGACAATGTTCAAGTCCCAGTAAGCAGCAGAACTTGGTAGCTTCAACCATATGGATCTGGAGTTAAGGATAGAATAAAAGGGCTAATAAAAGAATTTGCCAGTGGTGATGTATTATGTCCCCCAATATACTTTGTCACCAAGTAAAATTTACCTGAGGATCAGAGGTAAAAGCCAGCCACTATTTTAATATAGAAGTCAGGCAATGGTAGCACACACCTTTAATCCTATCACTTGGGAGGAAGGAATCTGTCTGGATCTCTGTGAGTTCAAGGCCACACTGGGAACAGAGCCAGGCATGGTGATACACTCCTTTAATCCCAGCACTAACCATAGAGATCTGGAGGTCTGTACAGACAGACAGGAAGTGACAGAGCTGGGCAGGAAGAGGAAGTGATGTAGTTAGGGCTGAGAGAGCAAATGAGAGAACAGAACAGAAAAGCATATAGGTATGGGTAGACCGGAAGTAGCTCCCTTTGGAAGCTGTGGAGGTGGTGAGGTGAGGTTAGCTGTGGCTTTCTCTATTCCTCTAATCTCTTAGGTTTTCACCCCTATATCTGGCTCCATGTTTTTTATTTAATAAGACAGTTTAGCAATTTGTCTACATTTGCCTCTGTGACTAACAAAAGCCACTGGGGCCAGACATATGTCAGGGGTGTCTCTGAACAGAGGCCTAGAGGGGTCATGGTATAAAGCTGTGAAGTTAAAGCCTGGATTGTCTTGAAGACTTTAAGATGTTGGAGATGTCAGAGCTATTGGATATGGGATACCTGCTGAGGAAAACTGCTGACAGGGAATGGAACCAGCCCAGTAGAAAGAATTGTGGTACAATCAACAAAGCTGATAGGAGTTAGAGATTTGAAGAGTATTTTGACATCAGGCAAAGAGATGCAGAGTTTGGAGTTTGCCTAGCTGTTTTGGTCTTGTTTGGTCCAGTATTTCCTTACTATGCTCCTTTCCCTATGTTTTGGAAAGATGATGTATATCCTGTGTCATTAAGTAGTATGTAATCTACTTTTTGATTTTGATTTAATAGGGATTATATCTAAGAAATTGCATGAATCTCAGAAGAGACTTTGAACCTTAGACTTTTGAATAAATTTGAGACTGTTATAGACTGTGGGGACTTTTGAAGTTGGACTGAATGCATTTTTTCAACATTATATGGCTAAAAGCCTTTGGGAACCAGGGAGTGGAATGTGGTGGTTTGGAAGAAAATGGCCCCTGGAGGCAATGACACTATTAGGAGGTGTGGCTTTCTTAGATTGGGTATGGCCTTGTATGAGGAAGTGTGCCACTGTGGAGGCTGGCTTTGAGGTCTTCTATATGCTCAAGGAAGGTGTCTCAGACCACTTCTTGTTGCCTGCCTACCAAGATGTAGGACTCTCAGATCTAGCACCATATCAGCCTACATGGCACCATGATGATAACGGACTAAACCTCTGAATATAGAAGCCACCACAATTAAATGTTTTTCTTTTATAAGAATTGCTATGGTCATGGTGTCTCTTCACAGCAATAGAAACCTTAACCAAGACAATGTGTTTTATTGGTACAACTGATAAGCCAATTTTGACACACAATTATTAACTGGATCACATAGTTTTCCTTGGCATTTTCTCTGTGGCCAATGGGTTTTGCTAAACCCCTAAGGTTGTATATATACCATTTACTTCATAGTTATGTGGGCTTGATTGACTACCCTCAAATCTGTGTTCCACAGTTTAACCCTCTACTATTTCCCAGAACACTCTTGAATCCTTTCTGACCTTTATTTTATTTTATTTTTGTCTCTATTGTACTTGTGCCTTTTCCAGAATGCAATATATTTAGATCCTACAGAACATAACCTTTAGAAACTGACTTATTTAGCAATGTGCTCTTAAGTTTCCTTATGTTGTTTCGTGTCTTGATAAAGCTGCAATTCTTTTCATCTCATCCCATTTTTCAAACAGCATCCCATTGTATGCATGTACCCACTTATTCTAAGCTAAGAACATGTTTTTGCCTAGTTTTTTTGGCAGTTATCAAAACACTGCCATAAACATTTGTGTGTTGGTTGCTGTGTGGAGAAAACTTTTCATCTTATTTGGGAAGATAATTGGGAGTGCTTTTGTTTGATTCTCTAGCAAAATTATGTTTCACTTTTTAAAAAGAAAAAAGTAGAACTGTTTTTCAGTGTCACTAAATTGTTTTACATTCCCATAGACAAGCATCTGTTGTTTTCCAGTTGGTATTGATAGGAGTTTTTTCTCTAGTTTATAGGAATTTAATCATCCTAATAGATATAATTGTTTATAAGCCAATAAGCAAATTTTCAAACTGTTCATCTTTAGTAAGTGTCTGTTGTGGTCTAATTTTTGAGTTGGGTTGTTTTCTTGTTGTTGAACTTCAGGAGTTTTAAGTGTTCTTTGTATATTTTGAATACAACTTCTTTGTTGGGTGTATACTTTGGTGAAGATTTACTTCAAAGCTGGGTGGTGGTGGTGGTGTATGCCCTTAATCCCAGTACTTGGGAGGCAGATGAAGGTGAATCTCTGTGAGTTCAAGGCCAGCCTGGTCTACAGAGTGAGATCCAGGACAGGTACCAAACTACATGGAGAAACTTTGTCTCGAAAAACCAAAAAAGAAAATAAAATTCAAATCTGGAGCTTTTTTCTTTCTTACTATTGTCTTTAATTCAGCAAAAACTTTAGCTTTAATGCAACCCAACATCTATTTATTTATTCATTCATTCATTCATTCATTTATTTATTCATGTTTCATGCCTGAAAAAACAACTGTCGCTCTAGGACCTAGGCCCTGGGACACAACCAGTCCACAGGAATCCTCATCCATTGCTGCCCAAGTTGCCAGCCAGCAGGGAAGACTCCTGTGGGCAGGATCCCCCACCCAAACCCTTCATCAGACCCTGAAATCTACAAGACCCATGCCTACCCAAAACCTACCCATCCCCCTGAGACCACAGTGGCTTCCTGAGACACCAGCTCCAATAGGACCAAGAAGTGAGTGACTCTTCTCCCATCCAGAGTCCCATCTCTAGGACTTAGGCCCTGAGACACAACCAGTTCCCAGGAACTTCCACTGACCTCTGGCCCAGTTGTGGACCAGCAGGGAAGACTCCTGTAGGCAGGCTCTCCAACCAACCCCCCCCATTGGACCCTACAGTCTATAAGACTCATGCCATACCCCAAACCTACACATCCCACTGCAATGCTAGTGGCTTCCTGAGACACAGAATCCACCAGCTCTCACTGGACCAAGAGTGGCATCCTGAGACACAGTATCTGCCAGCCTCATTGGACTAAGAGCTCTCATTGGACCAATAGAGACTTCCTGAGACACAGAATCAGCCAGTTTGGATTGGACAAAGAGCAGGTCCCTGAGACACAGACACAACAAGCACAGATTTGACCAAGAGCAGCTCACTCAGTCATAGGCACCTCTTGTACCTATCTGAGGAAGAGATGGGTAGAGCCCAGTGCAAAAATATATACAACACCATAAAGAGCAATATGGCATCACCAGAACTTAGTGGTGTACAACAGCAAGACCTGAACATCATAACATAGAAGAAGCAGAAGAAAGTGATCTTAGAAATAACTTTATAAAGATGATAGAGATCTTCAAAGAGGAAATAAAAAATTTCCTTAAAGAAACTGAGGAAAAGACAAACAAAAATTGGAAGAAATCAATAAATCCCTTAAAGAAGGTAAAGAAAACCAGGAAAAAACAATTAAACAGGTGAAGGAGACAGTTCAAGACCCGGAAATTAAAATAGAAAATGAAGACTCAAACTGAGGAAATGTTGGAAATAAAAAAATCTGAGTAAACAAACAGGAATTACAGATGCAAGCATAATTAATGGAATACAACACATGGAAGAGAGAATCTCGGGCATAGAGGATACAATAGGAGAAATAGATTCATCAGTCAAAGAAAACATTGAAGCCTAGAAAGTCATAACACAAAATGTCCATGAAAAGGCCAAATCTAAGAATAATGGGGATAGAAGAAGAAGAATACCAACTCAAAGGCACAGAAAATATATTCAACAAAATCATGGAAGGAAACTTTCCCAACTTAAAGAAGGAAATAGCTATGCTGTGGATATCAATTACTCTATATGCTGTGAATGTGTTGCTCTGATTTAGTTGATTTTAAAAAATGCTGATTGGCCAGTAGCCAGGCAGGAAGTATAGTATAGGTGGGACAAGCAGAAAGGAGAATTCTGAGAACAGGAAGGCTGAGCAGGAGATACTGCCAGCTGCTGCTGCCATGAGAATAAAGATGTGACATATTGGTAAGCTACAAGCCACATGGCAACTTATAGATTAATATAAATGGGTTAATCTAACTTTTAAGAACTAGGGAGCAAGAAGCCTTCCATGGCTGTACAGTTTATAAGTAATATAAGTGTCTGTGTGTTTACTTGGGTCTAAGTGGTTGTGAGCCCAAGCAGGACTAGAGAAAACTCCAGTTACATACCCATGAAGATATGAGAAGCTTATAGAACACCAAATAGACTAGACCCCCCCCCCCAAGGTTTCTTCAACACATAATAATTAAACCACTAAGCATAATGAATAAAGAGAGAATATTAAGAGCAGCAGAGGAAAAAGGCCAAGTGACTTATAAAGGCAGACTCATCAGAATAACACACGAATCTCAATGGAGATTTTGAAAGCCAAGAGGGATTCTATGAGCAATAGTATGAAAATCATAATGGAGAAATCTATATACAAAGACAACCAAACCAAACCAGTGGGAACTCATGAAATTTAGATCAACAGCTGTGGAGCCTGCATGGGACTGAACTAGGCCCTCTGCATAGCAAGACAATTATGAAGCTTGATCTGCTTAAGGGGACCACTGGCAGTAGGATCAGTATCCATTCCTGGTACATGAACAGGTTTTTTGGAGCCCACTACCTTTGAGGGGACACCATGCACAGCCTTGAGGCAGAGGGAGGGGCTTGGACCTGCCTCTACTAAATGTACCAGGCTCTGCTGACTCCCCATGAAAGGCCTTACCTTCTGGTATGAGGGGATGGGAAGTGGTTTCAGGGATCTTAGATAGGTATGGTGTGTTCTGTCTGGGCCTCTCTAAACATTTTATTAGGTCTCTCGTGTTCTGTAAACTACATGCTACTGATGTTTTTTGAGTGAGCCTGTCCCTTTTACTTCTTACCAAAAAATATTAACAGAGATGTCTTCACTGCTTCTCATAGGCTCAGTCATGTTTCATGAAGTGTCATATCCTATCAATGTCACCTTGTAAATATCCTTTAAGTGATCTGTTTCTCTTTCTCAGTCTTTAACAATTGCCTGTGTAGCTGAATTACCTCTATTCTTCCTGACTTTTCTCTAACTCATTCTCCACACTGCACATCCAATTATCATGTTGGCAAACCTTAGTGTTCTTCTGAGTCTTCAGAATTGTGGCTCCTCCTTATAACCTCTCAGTCTTTATATTCTCCCTTATGCCTTTCTCTAACCTCACCTCCCTAACACTGTCATTCACTCTTCATATTCCAGTCACTGGCTTCACTATACACTCATTAGAATTGCTATCCAAGTCCCCACTAGAGCTCCTTATCTGATATCAAATTATTATTCATCTTAATATGTACCTTCTAACAATTCCAAGTTATAAGCCTGCTAATGCTTTTCTTTGTCTTTTTCCATGTCAAACTTCTATTTAGCAACATTATCACTTTATTAGTCTGAATCTCAAACACCAAAGTCTTCCTAATCATCCCTCTTAAACACCTAACCAAGTTCCTCAGCCTAAATACCCAATGTCACTGCTTCTTCTATTCTCACTTTTTCTTTCATGCTCAGTTCTCTGCAGTCACAGGGACGTCTCCTAGTTTCTTATTTCCTTCAACTTTCCTTTGAGCATCAATATGAAAGTGCCTCTGAAGACTAGTCTAATTGCGTCATTTAATCTCTTAAGAACTTCCATGAAAACACGAAGCAAAAACTAGATCCTTAGTCTGATACTCATAACACTTATCCATGTAACTGAGATATTTCCAGACTAACTCCTTGTTCTCCAAACTCAAAGCTAAGACTTCAGTTGAGTTTGGTATACACATATACTATTGTTTCCTATGTTCACACATGTCTCAGTCTTCTACACGGAGACATTTCCAGTCCTTTCCTTAAGGACTTTTTAATTACTATCATCTTTCTTAGAAGCTTTCCTGACAATGAGTTCATGAATGTGAATAAATACAACACTGGGAGATTTTTTGCCTCTTCTTTGGTGGGTGTATAATCTTTCCTATTTCTATTTATATATTTAACATACTATTTTTCCTAATAGATAACAGCAATCCTAGTAGGTAAGTTAATTTCTGTAAATATGCATGGCTGTAATCAAGGTGATTGGGAGAGCACAGTAATATATGTGTTACATGTGCTAAGAAGCCTTGTGGTACAACTTTAGATGTGGAATGGGTCCAAGTCTTCTCTTAGGAAGTCTGTTGCCTCTCTGGCCCATGTACATTCTCTTCCCAAGCCAAGTTACTTTTTACCATACCACTATGCTTTGTCTATTTCATATTGTTATCCTTATTTAAAAGTGTTTATATGCTTAGTATTTTCTCATATTCTAGATGGAATGATCCTCAATGGTAGGAAATTGGTCTTTTCACTATCTTACATAGTATACATGGTTGATAATCAGCAACTATTGAATGAATTAATAAATAGCCAAATCAATGTCTATTCAGATCTATTTTAAAAATATAAGATGGAGATGACTATATCTCAAATAAAGACAATCTGATGGGTAAAGACAATCTTACAGTAAAGTTTAGATGGGATGCTGAACTGTGCTTTCTGCACCCAAGAGGGTCAGCAGT
Organism: Onychomys torridus; assembly: GCF_903995425.1. Lineage (NCBI taxonomy): Eukaryota > Metazoa > Chordata > Mammalia > Rodentia > Cricetidae > Onychomys > Onychomys torridus. Next base: position 39,254,022 of record NC_050455.1, read on the forward strand.
CTCTGGCCATGGATACTGAATTGCTAACCCTTTCCCTAGAAGCTTAGGCCCTAGAAGAGGCATGCCATGACAGACTATTCTTTATCTTCCCTGCTGGTGGCATCATTTCCCAGTTGAAGGTATAGTGGAAGCTGCTGCTGCTGCTGCTAAAGCCAAGTCCAGTGAGATAAACTGATGGGAAACGAGTTGGCAGCAAAGATGACATCAAGTAGGAAGAAGAAACACAAGGCTCATGATAGAAAGACTTTGGCATCTATTTAGTTCCTGAAAAATGACAGAATCCCTTGCTAAAACTGCTCCTTTACCAGAAATCCAAAATTAGTGTTAGGCAATCTCCATTAGCCCATTCACTCTAAATTGTGAAGCTTCCATTAGCCAATTCACTCTAAATTGTGAAGCTTTGTGCTCTAGTTTCATACCCCAATAAATTAGCATTCACAGTTTGTTGGGATACCTGAGTAGCTTGGCTTAGTGTGTGTGTGTGTGTGTGTGTGTGTGTGTGTGTGTGTGTGTGTGTGTGTGTGTTAATGGGTATGCATGTTATTAAATACTTTCTGACAAGTATATACTTCAAAGTCTATATGGTATAGACTAGTCTCATTATCTACAGTGTTCCATAGAGTCACATTAGAAAAAAGTGAGCAATTACTCTTAGAGGAAATACAGGGTTAGGTAACAACAAACCTTCAGTCACATCTTTGTCTTTTTTTTTTTTAAGATTTATTTTTATTTATTAAGTATACAGTGTTCTGTCTGCATGTGTCATTGCAGGTCCGAAGAGGGCACCACATCTCATTGCAGGTGGTTGTGAACCACCATGTGGTTGCTGGGAATTGAATTCAGGACCTCTGGAAGAGCAGTCAGTGCTCTTAACCACTGAGCCGTCTCTCCAGCCCCTCACATCTTTGTCAAAACAAAACAAAAAATAAACACATAGCCTTGCTTTATGTATGTTTCTCTTTGATGACACCTTATTTAATATACTATTGACTTGTTGACAAAGAATTTACAATCAGTAGCACTACATACAAGCCAGCCTGTGTAGAGCATATCTGACTCATATTTTCTTCATAAGGATAGCACATGCTTCTCATGTCTTGCAATACTATAAACAGTGGGTTTCAACCCTCCTAATGCTGCAGCCCTTTAATAAAGTCCCTCATATTGTGGTGACCCCCAACCATAAAATTGTTTTTGTTACTACTTCATAACTGTAATTTTGCTACTTTTATGAATAGTAATGTAATTTGTGTTTTCTGATGGTGTTATGTGACCCCTGTGAAATGGTTGTTTGATGATCCCCAGAGCAGTTGAGACCCACAAGTTGAGAAACACTGCTATACACCAATTTAAACAGAGATCCAGCCAACCAAAACACAAACGTGTGGAAAGGCTGAGAGAACAAGACTGTACACAGGTTTGGATATACAGGACAAGAAAGTGGCATAAGATATTTTTTCTCTTAAAATTCAGTTTCTAATTAATTAAATAACTTTTGTTTTCACTTTAATTAGACTTATGGTTTAGGAGGAACTGAAAATATATACACACTAAATATATGTAACTACACTTGCTTGTAAATTACTTTCTATTTCCAAGAATAGTAATAGGAAAAAATAAACAGAGCAGTAAGTCACCTTTCTCTAGCTCTACCCAATGCAAATTAAAACGTCTTTTTTTTCAGGCCCCATCTCTGAATTTTTGTTTTTTTGAGTATTTTGGAATGATTGTCATGATACACTGCTTTTTCTTTCTTTCTTAAAAACGTGCAGAAGATATTCCTTCACCAAATTAATGTGTAAGGACACTAGTAAGATGTCCCCATTGGTCTGGAAAAGAATTCACAGAGTAGACCAATGAACAGGCCACTGAGAATGCTAAGGTGAGTTTACTGAGTGTCAGTGTGAAATAGGTTCCCATCCAGGGGCAGTCAGCAGCACTCACACCATCAGAGGTGCATGTGCACCTCAGGACTGAAATAAAAGGATTAACAATAAATTGCAGAGTCCTCTGGAAGAGTGACTTCAGCCAGGAGTGGGCAGTGCTCCCGTATTTTGTGTTTCAATTCCTTTCATGATTTTACTCTGGCAGATTGTAGCTGAATTCCAAAGGCTAAGCCAATCTATAGAAGCATAAAGGTAACAAGAGTGTCAGTCCAGTCCTGCCAAGCTCTCAGTCTCACCAAACAGCTATCAAAAGTAAACAATAAACAAACACATTTACTTGGGAGGTGTAACATCAGGGACTGGAGAGATGTCTCAGCAGTTAAGAGTGCATTCTGTTCTTGCAGAGGATCTTTATTTGCTTTCCAGATCTGACCTCTCTCAGTTTACAACTCCCTGGAACTCCAGCTCCAGGTAATCTGAAGCTCTCTCTGGACTCTGCAGGCACTTGCACTCATATGAACATAGCCCCACACAGACACACATACATACATGTAATTTAAAGATAAAACACATCAGTTTGGGTATGGTGGTACATGCCTTTAATCTTAGCACTCAGGAGGCAGAGGTTGTTTTATCTTTGTGAGTTCAAGGCCAGCCTGGTCTAATTTACTCTCTCTCTCTCTCTCTCTCTCTCTCTCTCTCTCTCTCTCTCTCTCTTCATATCTATATATCTACATCTATATATTATTTGTACATACAAGTGTTCTGCCCAGATTAGGACCCCCAAAGAGACCACTAGAGACTGAGGATGTCCAGAACGCAATAGTAAGGTTTACTTTTTTGGCACAGTACAAGCTAGCAGGGAAACCTTGTCTGAAGCACCTGGCACAGCGAGGCAGGGAGGAGAGTTCTTCTTTCTTGAGGAGGTTAGCTTTTGAAGGCAAAAACCACAAAATTCTTCATAGAGGAGGGGGTTAGCACAGGTCCATCCTTGATTGGTACAGTTTTCCCGGGCCTGGACTTTATCTTATTTTAGTTTGTCTGTTTGCTCTGTCAGGAATTTTAAAGCCCATCTCTGAAGTCTGCACATGCTATCTCAGGGGAAGGGGCATCTCGTGGTTAGTCACCACCAGACATCCTAACTTTGTACTTTTAGAACTCCTGACTTCACCCTGTTTGGGAATGGGGAACTGACTCAGTTCTGGTTAGTTTAAGATGTCCCTTTCCTCAGCTCTCCGGGACTTAGGGGGAACTCGGGTGGGGGGTCTCTCATAAGTATATAATTTAACTTTATATTTATATGTATAAATTATATAAACATACATATTATAAGTATGTAACAAAATAAATCTTTTTTAATGTATAAAATTCCTATTCATAAGTAGTTTTTCTGAGATAAAAACATTCTTCACTATAGATTAGGACGTACATGGAAGGTATATGATGTAGACACACACATTCAGTAAGACACTGAGTAAAGTTCCAATAACACACTCAAGCTAATGAGCACACAGAATGACCATCTCATTCATCAGTTAGCACTGCACTGTTAATGTCAACTCTGAAGGACTAGAAACAATGTACACTATATACATATAATATAGATGTACACGTTTATATACATATATAGATATAACCATGTGTGAATATGCAGTTTATATTTTCCAAGTGTCAATGTTCAGAAAGACTAAAATGAACAAGAAAACGTAAGTAGGATTTTTATTTTATTTAGGAAAATGATATAATGTACATGTATGAATATATATCTATCTATGAACATACACATGATACACACGTGTGATCACACAGTGGGCATATTCACGTGTATATATACATGCATGCACACTCCCTTTGTTGTATATCTAGTCAGCTTTATTTTAGATGGTAACAGCAGATCATCAGCCTGGGCTCTCTGTCATTTTCTCCTCATTGTCAAACGGGGTACAAACCACAGAGGAGGCCAGGTAAATAATGGAACAGACAACTTTATAGCCTGCCGGGATAATGAAGGTTACAATCTGGACGCTGTTGGTCTTTCTAACTTTTCCTCTCAGCAATGTGGATCATAAACCAGTCTTGGGTTCCACAAGGCCCAGAGCAGCAGGTTCACTCTTTACCCTCAGTCATAGGCAGGCAGACCAAACAGCTGAGGCTGGAAGTCCTGTAGGGAACCCAGCACCAGGGTGGCTTTTTTCGTCAGGTCTGTGCTCAAGTGTTTATCAGGAACCATGACCACCTGCATCCCACAGGCCAAGGCTGCCTCCACACCATTTAGAGAATCTTCAAAGACGAGGCAGTTTTCTGGAGCTGGGGGAGGAGAGAACCTCTTCGCACAGGTAAGAAATATGTCTGGGTTTGGCTTGCCTTTCACTACCTCGGGATCATCTCCCAGAACGATGTGATGGAACAAACCAAAGAACTCCTTGTGTCTACTGGTCTTCAGTTGGAAGGTGAAGGACGCGGAGCTGGTGGCCAGGGCAAAGGGTAGGTGCTTTTTCTGCAGGTGGTGAATCAAATCATTAGCTCCTGGCATGAGGGAAGCTGTGGGCAACAACCCCTTCAGCTTTGCTTGGCTTTGTTCCAATAGTTCATCTTTGGCTATGGGCAACTGCAGGGATTGTACTATAATCTCTGCGGTTTCGAGAGCCGTCCTCCCCATGACCTGGGACTTGACCTCCCAGGTGTATTTCTTCCCATAGCGATCACATATTTCTTGAAACACCTCGGTGTATAAATCTTCAGTATTCAGAAGCAATCCATCCATGTCAAATATCAGGTGTGTAACCGGCCGAAACTGGGGTGCAGGAACCGCCTCCGCCATAATGGGGGTGGTGGAGGGGCGGAGCCAGGAGAGGAGCGCATGCCCAGACAGTTTGTCCTACGTATGCGTGTTTTGACCCTCTGTGACGTATTTCCATGGCAAGCGGACAATTCAAGAAGCCTAGAGAGTCATGAACTTAACAAAATCATCTGATACACACTAAGAAGCGAGAAAGCAAATAATAATTTAGGGGAGAAAGCTAACATCATAATGTTTTATTTACGAACACCTGGGTCTAGTCATGGATTTGGCTGGGTGGTAGAAATGAATTCATAAGGAATGAAGAAGGGAGTAACTTCTTCCTTAGTTGAATAAAACAAGCCCTGCACTTTGATTCACAAAATAAAACAACATATGACTATCACTTTAAAAACGAAAAGATGTTAAATGTCTTAAAACAGAAACAGATCTCTGGGAAATTAAATTATTTTTTTATCAAAAATTAGATAAAGGTAGTCATTTCTGGTGAGCTTTCATTGATTTTTCTAAAGAGTCATCAATTCATTGAGGAGATTAATGTCGGAACAGAACAAATTCTCTTAAAAAGCTCAGGGATTTTCTGACCACTCCTGATACAGATAACACGTAGAAACTCAATCTTTTAATATTCAGCAGCAATGAGAATTTTGAAAGGATCTGCAGACATCAGAGCCCCACATATACCATTAACCAATAAAGTTAAATTGATTACTTAGGCCCCAAGCAATCCTAAATGTGACTAGTCTCAGGGGACTGGAGGGATGGTTCAGTCATTAAGATTACCTGCTACTTTTCCAGAGGCCCTTAGTTTGATTCCTATCATCCACGTAACTGCTCAAAAAAGTGTTTAACTTCAGTTTTCTAGGATCTGACACCCTCTTCTGGTCTCTGCAGGATCTGCATGCATATACACATGGTGCACAGACATACAAGCAGGCCAAGTATCCATATACATAAAATAAAATAACAATTAAAAAATGAACTGAGTGCTCTTCAAAGACTACATCATAGCAGGGATAGGTAGCAGTCACATCAAACATTGTAGAACAGTGACTTGATCATACAGTTCTCTGATTCTTGTGTTATGAATTATGTACGAAATAGTCATAATAACCAAGCAGTAGATTTTCAACAAATAAAAATCTATAAAAATTGTAAGGTAAAGGATGCGTGATATACATAAATCAACTCCAGGCAGTTTGAAGTTATTAAAAAAAAAAACAAACCAAGCCCCAAACCTAACCCCAACCAAGGCAATCACCGCTCAACAGAATTATTTAAATTGGTTGCAAAATTAAATATGTAAAGTAAGTCTTCAAAAGGACCAAGAGTCAAAGTGGAGTGCCACTAGTTAGTGCACTAATGAATAAATCATAATAAGAAAACATTAAATACTATGCTAATATGCTAATTACACACTAAATATATCCATCAAAACATTACAGTAAAACCCATAAATCAGTAGTTATGTGTCAACTGAAACTTTAAAAAAATGAGTATGTATTTACATACACACATGCATACCAATTGCCCTTTTGTCAATTTCTGAGATCCTCAAAAAGCCATGAAGGAGAATTGTATTTGAAAAGTAAAGTTTGAAAATGCATTTGTATGAGAAACTAACAGTATATAAAAGAATCTTTACCCCAAACTAAAGCTTAATTAAAAATTATAAAGATCATTGAAATTCTTTATGATATAGTAAATATTCTTCAAGTCATAATATATCAGGTAGCTGATGCAAATTGTTAAAATAAAGCATAGTGTGTATAGTATTATGCTCATTTTCCCAGTGAGGAAACAAGGGTAAGATATGAAGGTTATAGAGATGATAAATATGGGGGCAGTATGTGGTTGTTTAGTGCCTTAGGTCTGACTCTGACCAAGACAACAAACTTTTTCTCTGATGTTCTGTGTAGGGAAGAAAAGCTATTCCTGGTACTTAACCATAACATTCTACCTTCGTGCAATACTTCTCCGCCTGTTTAATTTTCTTTGCCTTCTTTCAAATCCTATTATTTTCCTAAGGTCCTTTACTTTTATCTGTTTTATTAATCCCAATCATTTTCTACCTGTTGCTGTTTTGTTCTCTAATAAGCTGTTACAGGGAGCTAAAATCCATTTTACCATATCAATTGAATACTTCTGTAATTCACATATGTCATTAATTCTTCTAAAGCTTGCTGGATAATTATTTAGGCTTTGTGTTGTTCTTCCATGTTGTATAAGATGCTGAGTTAGTGAACTTTGGTATTTATGCCTCCATCCTGCAAAATCACAGCCCAGGTTAGACTGAACTGGGTGAGCCACAAATCACCAGGGCATTAGCAAAAACAGCCACAGACTTACAGCTGAATAGAGTAGACTAACAAATAGAAGTTGAAAATTAGAGTTATAGAGGCAATATTGGCTCAGAGATTTGCTTTGTTGGTCTGTGCTTTGTTTTAAAATAAGTTGAAAATATTTATAAATCAGTAATGTTATGCAAGTGTACCTGAATTTCTGGTTTCTCTTATAAATTTAAACTTGACAATGATATTCCTGTATTTTTCAGAGCAATGATGAAATTATATTGTAATAAAGTTTTCAAGGTCTTTTTATTTCAATCCTACATAGCCTGTTAACTCATGTATAACCAGGCCAGCAAGTGTAAATGTGTATTTATTTTGCTCATTGCTTTGTGGACTCCTAATTTAAATACTCATGAGCTGCTGTACCATTCCCTACACATGCAGTGTAGAGAATTAAGAACTTTCTTCTGATTTTCTTTGTAACTTGTAGTTTTTAACAGCTATTTCAAACTGGTTCTAAAACTAACCTGCTTTGGAAATTCACTAGTTACTTTTTAACTGCCAAGAATGACACCAAAGAACACTGGAATTGACATCTTTGCACAAAATAGGAAAGTGAGCCCAAAACATACCATGACTGTCAAAATCTAGAGCAGATACAGTCCTTTAAAAAAAAATAATGAAAGGTAGTTAGTATAATAAAATTTAATCATTAATTTCCAAGGGTTTCCTTTTTGTATGTGAGTAGAAAGTCTGTTTACTATTAACATGCTCAGTTAAAAAAAAAACAACACACTTAAAGCCAGGCGGTGGTGGCAAACACCTTTAATCCCAGCACTCAGTAGGCAGAGGCAGGCAGATCTCTGTGAGTTTGAGGCCAGCCTGGTCTACAGAGTGAGATCCAGGACAGGTGCAAAGCTACACAGAGAAACCCTGTCTTGAAAAACCAAAAAAAAAAAAAAAAAAAAAAACCAAAAAAACCAAAAAACCCAAAGAAACAAACAAACAAACAAACAAAAATCCCAAAATCAAACAAACAAAAAACCCAAAACAAAAAAACAAAACACCACACACTTAAGTGTTGACTCTCCAAGGTTTTACACAGGTAGAACTTGGATGTGATAGCCTGTGTGTTCACAGTGGATGCCAGCAGACCTGTCTTGAAGAGATATTTCAGATTGACACAGTGTTTTCTATTTGGATTACACACTACAGGTATTTTTATAATACCCTATGATAAAGAACGTCTAATGCAGCATAGTAGCTAAGAAAAATACAAGGAAAGTCTGAACCATGACCTACATCATCACACAAAGAGGGGGAGAATTCAAAAGGCAAGGCTGAATGTAGAGCCAGACAATTTGGTCCCAAGATTGCTCCATATTATCTACTAAGAGTTTTAGAAAAATAAAACATTGAAATTAAAATCACATGTACTGGAAAAGTTTACTGTGGCTTTTAGAATTCATAGGGAACAATATAAAGTTTAAGAACTTTAAAAATTGCCACCTGTAGCTGGAGAGCTTCTCTCCAGTTCCCACCAAGTGGCAGTCCTGCAGCCCACTTATAAAATAAACACACAGACTCTTAGATTATTTAAGCTGTTTGGCCTAATGGCTCAGGCTTCTGGCTATCTACTTCTTACATCTTAAATTAACCCATTTCTATACATCTATACCTTGCCACATGGCTCCTGGCTTACCAGTATCTTACATGTTGGTACTCATGGTGGCGACTGGCAGCGTCTCCTGACTCAGCCTTCCTGTTGCCAGAATTCTCTTCTCTGTTTGTCCCGCCTATACTTCCTGTGGGGCTACTGGCCAATCATCATTTTATTTATACATTTATATATCCACAGCAGCTAGCTTTACCAATCAACCTTTGGATTTCTTTGGAAGGACCACAGTATTTCATGGCTTCTGTACACACACACACACACACACACACACACACACACACGCACACACTCATTCTGGAAAATTCTGTACCTCCACTGGCATTTGCAGTTTTCTTTTGCATTCTCGTCCCATACTGGTTTCTTACTGGGTCATCTTTCAATCATCCCCTCAAGCAAGTGCTCTCTCCATCTCTCCCACCAGAGCACTCAGTGTTCCCGATGTCTCTGGCCCTCTGAAGAAGTCTCTATGTCTCCCTGAGATCCTTCCCAGAACAAGGAAAGCCAAAGCAGAAAGCTACCATCCTTTTTCTTTTTTTCTGATCTTTGCTTCTAACGTCCTCCAGTTGCCTGCCTAACCCAAAGTTAAATAAAAATAACTACCTAAAAACACATATTTATTTCTCTACTTCTAAAACTGGAATCAAAGTCATGCCAGGCTATATTTTCCAATGAAACACTGCTCACCTGTCACACTATTCAGTTTTGATGAGGCATGCCTTGCAGAGCCTGAAACAGTGACATGGTGAGTGGATTTACTGAGGGACCAAGGGGGTCCATCAGCGACAGAGAGACCTATGACAGAATAAGAGAGGGCTCGGGGTCTAATAGGATGCACCCAGCCAAGATCTTAGCCAGAGTCTGATTTTGAGACATCTCTGGAATACAAAGCAAGCCAGAGTTGTTCTGGTCCTGAGGCAAAGGGGGCAAGGGAGGACTGTGAGGAGTTAGCTCCAAGTGCCCACAGCACTTGGGATGTACATTGCAGGAACAGTGGCATGGAACAGACTGAGTGCTCAAGGAAACTGATCTGAAAACAATCTATTTCAAATTTAAGTTCATCTTTTATTTTCTTCTGCAACATGGATATAAAATATCAATTTTCTCTAGGGGATACAAAATCTTATACTTTAAATTATTGTTTAAAAAAGCAGAAAATAGAAGATATTTACCACAAGACTCTTGCACAAGTCTTTATTTCATAGAAAAATCTGCTGTGAAATGGGAATATTTTCTTTATGAAAATCTCTTGTGAAATGGTAGTATTTTCTTTATGTGATGAAATACTTTGACTAAGGTTTCACAGATCACACTTGATAGATCTATGATTTAAGCCCAAGTTTACCTATTTTTTCATAGTAAGTAGGATATAAGTTTTCATTACCAAAATATACCCAAGTGAGTTTTTAGAACTGAATTAATGAAATAATGACTTCCTAGCTACTTCAGCATGTGGCAAATCATAGCTGATTCATATTATCTGCCTTGTTTTGAAATACAAATTGTTAACATATAATAAATGTCTGAATGAATTTTTAAACCCTGTGTTTGAATATTTTAAATTTTGTTTTCTCTCCCTTTATGTTAGATAACAAGGTTATCAATGATGTGAATTCACTGCCCATGTACTTCAGTCTTGTTGATCACCAGCAAATACTTTCTTTTCAAAGATGGGCTATGATAGGGCATATATATTTTTTTCTAGTAAAGAGAATGATCTGGAAATTTAGCTTCCAAATGACTTGGTAAGTCAGAAAGTCAGTGAAGTATGTTAAATAGACCCAGAGGAAACATTTTCCTTAAACAGCCTTCTCTAGAACACCATTCTTCAAATGATGTCCAGATTAGATCAGCTGAATTAGGAGTCCCATTTTCTGAATGAAATTTTGAAGATGAAATGATGAGGTTTTCACTCCATTACTGTCCTCTTAAAAAGAAAAGCAAGTAGTCCTACTGTTCGGTCTTCTCTGGCATTTGGTATGAACCTGTTACAGTTTCAATATGGTTTTCCCAGCTGATACAACAGTTCAATTCTCAAGTCCCATAACTGCTAGTATTCACAGGATTGAAATCCAGTTTGACCAGAGCATTTAGGTGGGGATGTTGAAAAGAGATTAGATATAGAAGATTGAATTCTGGTAGCTTTTTTTTAGAAGGACAGAGACCAAGAAGAAGAAGAAGAAGAAGAAGAAGAAGAAGAAGAAGAAGAAGAAGAAGAAGAAGAAGAAGAAGAAGAAGAAGAAGAAGAAGAGGAAGAAGAAAATAATAAGATGCAGACCCAAGCAGCTGGCCAGCAGGTGAGAGACCTGCTGGCAGGCCACACCTTCAATGCTGCCACCCACTGGAGTCTGTTCCCACAAGACCCACTCGGAAGCCCACCCTTACCTATCTCAGCATTCTCACCTATCTCTGCATCCTCACCTATCTCAGCATCTTCATCTATCTCTGCATCCTCACCTATCTCAGCATCCTCACCTATCCCAGCATCCTCCCCATGGACAACCCTCTTGTGAAATGTTAGCAGACCCTATAGGCACAAGTGCCACCCATACCAGTTGGAAGAACAGGTTAGTGACTGGTCCCCCAGTAGAACTGCCCCAATCTCCAGGTTATAAGCCCCAAGGCACATTCTGTAGCCCTCCCCTCCCATCTCAGCGTCAGCAAGGCAGCTGTGCCCTGCCCCCAAATCCTGTGGAACTCCACTGCTCTGGTGTCATCCCCAGCAGCCTGCCAGCACTTGAAAGATCTGTGGGCAGGGTACACCACTACCACCTCTGCCACTCACTGGACTGTTGCCATAAGACCCACTCTGCTGTCTAATCACACCTACTTCACCATTCTCCTCTCAGACAGCCCTCTCCAGCAACATCAGCAGACCCTCTAGGCATAAGCACCACCCACACCAATTGGAAGAACAGCACTTCCTATGGGCACAAGCACCACCTACATCATTTGGAAGAACAGAAGGGTAAACATCAGTGGAAGAATACATTCAACATACCATGTTTGTCTTTCTGAGTCTGGATTCCTGGGAGGAGGGAAGATGGGATCTGTGATTGGTATGTAAAATGAATAAAAAATTTCTTAATAATAAAAAAGGAAGAAAAATACATTTAACAACATAGAGGGCAATATGGCACCACTAGAACCCAGTGGTCCTACAATAGCAAGACCTGAAAATCCCAACACAGATGAAACAGAAGAAAATGACCTTAAAAATAACTTTATGAAGATGATAGAGGCCCTTAATGAGGAAATGGAAAATTCCCTTAAAGAAATCAAGGAAAAGACAAACAAAAAATTGGAATCAATAAATCCCTTAAAGTAAATAAAAACAAGAAAAAACAAACAAACAAAAAGTGAAGGAAACAGTTCAAGACCTGAAAATTGAAATAGAGGCAATAAAGAAAACACTAACCAAGGGAATTCTGAAAGTGGAAAATCTGGATAAGTGAACAGGAATTACAGATGCAAGCATCTCCAGCACACACACACACAGACACACACAGACACACACAGACGTACACACACACACACACACACACACACACACACACACACACTACCACAACCAGTAACAAAACAACAAAATGAAAAATTAATATCCCTTAATATGAATGGACTCAATTTGCCTATAAAAAACACAGGCTAACAGAATGGATATGAAAACAGGATTTATCTTTCAGCTGCATACAAGAAACACACATCAACTTCAAAGATAGGCATTACCTCAGAGTAAAAGTTTGGGGAAAGATTTTCCAATCAAATAGACATAAGAAGCAAGCTGGTATCCTAATATCTAACAAAATAGACTTCAAACTAAAATTAATCAAAAAAAATGAAGGACATTTCATATTCATCACAGGAAAAATCCATCTAGATGAAGTCTCAATTCTGAACATTTATGCCCCAAATACAAGGGCACCCACATTTGTAAAAGAAACATTACTAAAGCATAAAACACACATGAAACCCCACACACTAACAGTGGGAGACTTCAGCAGCCCACTCTCACCACTTGTAGGAGTCACGGACCAACAGTTAGGGAACCTACATGGGACCAACCTAGGCTGTTTGTGTGAGTGTAAGAATTGTGTAGCTTGGTCTGTTTGTAAGGCTGTTAGCAGTGAGATTACAACCTGTCTCTGGCCCTCAGCTGGTGTTTGGGAACCTGTTTATGCAGGGTAGGAACTTGGTTCTGCCTCAACTTGATGTGCCATGCTTTGTTCAATCTCATGGGAGACCTGCCCCTTTCTGAATAAAGACAGAGGATGATTGGATTGGGATTGGGGATGGAATGGGAGGAGAGGAGGGAGGAGAATCTGTGGTTGGTATATAAAATAAATGAAAAGCATGTTAATAAAATAAAATTAAAGAAAGAAAGTTACTTTCTATGAAGTGATGCAACCAAAGAGGACACTGGCCAAAGCCTATGCCATACTGTCTCAACTTACAGCCTTCATGGTTGTGAGTTTCAATAAAATGAAACCAAATCAATCTAAAGTACAATACCTCTTTCATTGCTTAGTATCCTGTTTCAGGTATTTCATTATGAGTGAAATGTGAATGGGTTAATGAGATGGCTTAGCAAATAAAAGTGCTACTCACCAGGCCTAATAACTTGGTGGGAGGAGAGAATGCTTCCCCCCAAATTGTTAAGTGACCTCTGCAAGTGTGCCAGGGTAGAAGCATGGTTATTACAAACCCAGCAATTAAAAGTACTTTTAAAAAATTTTTAAAGTCACCTATTATATAAGCAAAATATAACATCACAGTGGCATTAGATTTCTGATTAACTAGTATTACATGGATAGTAGTGCATTGTAACACAATTGAAGAATGTATGCAAATAATATTTTACTATTGTTTCACTGAACATAGACCTCAACATTTAGTATATTTTCTATTTGAATGTTAGAAAACTTAGATGGAATGACTTAGGAATAGCCCAACATCCAAACATTCCTCATAAGCCGTTAACATGCGTACCAAAACCACAGTCGATTGAGCCTAAATATGCTGAACAGCAGTCACAGTCTTTGGCTCTAGACTTTATTGATACTAAACAGTTTGAAAGAGAATAATCAACTGTAGTAAGAATAGGGTCAGGTTTGGGGATGTAGCTGAGGGGATGAGGAGCTTTGCTGGCCAACATGATGCCCATTAGTGCATTAGCCAGGCATAGTGACACAGTCTTGTAACCCTAGCCCTTTGAAAGGAGCAGGAGCATCAGAAATTCTAGGCCATGAATACCGAAGCATCGAGTTCCAAGTATGTCTAGGCTACATGAGACCTTGTCTTAGGAGGAAAACAAATAGAATAGGAGGAACGAGGGGATGCAAAGGACTCTAATCCATGCTGGGTGCGCAGAAGTCACAGTACCAAAATAAAGTAGCTGAGAGGAACAACAGAAATGCTATTGGTCTGAAGGGATCCCTCCCCATCACTGCCTGCCAGGAAAGAAGAGGGCATGGCATGGCACCATGTGTTATGCTTGCTTACCAAGTCTCATTAAGAACAAAGTCTTATTAAATAGTAGACCATTATTTCCAAAGTCTTGTCTTCTGTTTTAAAAAAAATGAACAAAACATGACTACTACCATGAAATAGTCCTTCAGAGTAAAATTACTACAGCCTTTCCATAAGGCGCAATGAGGATATGAAGCCATCAGTAATACTTGGATAGATTATGCATTTATTAAATATATTGATAAGCTGTCAAGTTTTCCTAGGTCCTTTCAGTGAAAATAATCTAACATTAAATTGACTCTTCCAGTATAACAAATTCTTAAAATTTGCAATACTGTTCTCATTTACTTTTAGAACCCAGAACCCTGTATGAGATAAAATATTTTTTTCATTAGTAATATTATGAATGTAAACCAGACTCTAAAAAATTAACTGAAGTTCCCACTTAGTGCATTAATATGTACTCAATCTTTCTTAGTGTGGCAAAAACGAGTAGGATAATCACAAACAGACACAGTTAATGCATACATCTTAAAGACTATAACAGAGTGCTGACACTATTGTCATTGTTACTCTCTAATTATCCACCTAGGCAGATCCACAGTCTCAGAAACACCATACACAGAACAGGGTGCTTTTACAAGGCAAACAATGCAGCATTTATTCTCTTTGCAAATCCCATTTGTGCTTGTTGGCTCTTGGCAATCAACACAAACCTAGACATATCTGGGAAGAGAGAATCTTAATGAAGCAAACAGCTCCATAGGATTAGCCTGTAGGCAAGTTGATGGGGGTATTGTCTTGATTTAATGATTGATGTGGGAGGGCCCAGCTCAGTGTAGGCAGTACCACCCCTGGACAGTATCCTGGGGTGTATAAGAAAGCAGGCTGAGCAAGCCTCAGAGAGCAAGGAGTAAGCAGAACTTCTCCAGGTTTCTGCTTCAGTTCCTGTATCCACTTTCCTGTCTTGAGTTCTTGCCTTGACTTCCCTCAGTGATGGACTGTTACCTGGAAGTGTAAGATGAAATACGCCCTTTCCTCCCTAAGTTGCTTTTGGTCATGGCTTTTATCACAGCAACAGAAGCATAACTAACATATTGCTTCTCCGACAATAATCATAATCGCCTAAAATCATTCTGAAGTAGATCTCTTATAATGAAATATATCAAAGAGAGTTGCGTGAAGTTACTTGAAGAGAAACGCTAACTGTCTCAAACTAATATGATGTTACAATTCTGGGCTGTTTCAGAGAACACAGGGGTAATTTTTACAAACTGATCACTAGAGGAGACTGTGTGCTGCCAGTGTCAGGATTACACTGTGACAGAGTCCAACATTCTAGTGCCATATTTTTATTAATACTCGATAAATGCCGCTGATTTAACTTATGTTATTTAACTTAATTATAATATTTCATTTACTTATCTTATAATTACATTATGTGATGTCCTTTCCAGCATTATGTATATAGGTCAATGAAGAAATTCATGTGTGTAAAACCTGAAATAGATATTTTAGATAGTTAAAAATGGGAACTCATAACTTCTGTTTTCAAGGAATCTGGAAATCATAGAGTTTACTGATCCTTCCCATGGAAATTAGAGGCACACACACACACACACACACACACACACACACACACACACACACACCTAAATTAAGTGTAAGAAGAGATAAAAGATTTTAGGCAGATATTTAATAAATGACTACATATTAAATGGTGGTGCTGTATATTAAAAAAAGTCTACTAAAATACTAAGGAACAAAGAATAAAAAACTCAATGAGTATTACTGAGTTGATTAAAAATAAGAATAAGCTTGTAAAACCTCCATGAGGAGAGCAAGTTTGAAGAGACACAGAAGAGATGGATGGGCTGCTAAAGTAAATTTGGTTTGACTATTCAGTTATATCCATATGTGGAGATAATGGGGATGTGATTATTTATGTTACAACAGCATTTTCTTAAGAAAGAAGTTAATTATAACTGCTTTTGCTGACACCATTTTTCAAAGATATAGGATCCAATAAGTCTGTACATTTAAGAGGAGTTGATTTTTAGGATAAATATCTTGTTCTACCCATACTATTTTAAAACAAAGCACTTTAAATATACTTAAAGTTTATTATTTCAATAACACATATTTTGATACTTTTCAATTAGAGGGACTAATAGGTTTACTTTTTAGAAATGTTTACTGGGAATAGAGTAAAATATACTCTTCATCCCATCATTTATTTATTCATTAACATGAAAAAACTAAAATTTATTGACTTCTGTTCTCTCTTTTAAGAATTCATTCTTTCTTGAACTCATTTGTCTACAATTAATTTTCTGTTGCTCTAGGCATTATATTGGTCACTGAAAATATAAAGATTAAAAAATATAGTTATGTCCCTAAAATAAATCACATGGTTGTCAGAAGACATGGGAGGGAATATGTCAGTTGAATAATGAAGGTCTATCTGAACCAAATATGAAGGACAGATAGGAAATGGTTATTCATTTAAGTTCTAGTAGAGGCACCCATGGACACCTGTTACCATATATACAACATATCAGCATCTGGAGATAAGGTCTGATGGGAGAAAGAAAGCTAAAGAATTCAGACACAACTTACTGGAACACATTGGAGCTGGAAAGAGAAGTAGGCATTATACAAACACATGAGGTCAGAGTGAGGATGAAAATCTTTGGGGATGTGAGGAACACACTGAAAATCACAGTAGTGAACTTGAACATGGCATTGGTGGAACTTGAGAGGGGGATAAGAAACTATTGTAAGAAATGGAGGCATATAATTACAAAGAAGCCATGTTAACTGGACTAGTAAGATCCTAGTAATCTGGACTTCATCCTGATTGCTTGGTTATGCATGGACTTTGAAACATCATAGGTTCTGGAAGGACTTCATTATCTTACTGTTTAAGAAAGATCATCCAAAATCAGTGAGGAAGATGGATTGAATGGGTAACAAATTAAAGCCAAGGAAATCAGTAAAAGAACTAGAGAACATTCAGAGGTCAGAAGGGCAATGAGACAAGAGAGAGGCAGAGTGGAATACAGGCATTATTGAGAAAACAAATTTGGTTAGGACTTACACATTATTTCATTTTACTGTTATAAGAGGGGAGAATCAGGGATGACTGTCATTTTCTTTGAGTCTTAGATGAGCTGGGTTTTACAAAATAACAACCAAAATCATTTAGTTGTAAACATTAGTTGTAAAAATTAGTGTAAAATGCACTTTTCCCTCTTATTTATGTAGCTGCTATTGAGCTTGAGCATCACTAGGTTTGACTCACAGTATCAGGTTGGTTCCAATTTTACTTTAAATGAATCTGCCTCCTTGGATCAGCAGCCACCAGAGTCATCTCATGATGAAAGGTAGGACACAAGGGAGCAGACTTGAGGGCCTTTTTGATTAGCATATGTTTATTGTACAAAGTAATATTTCACTGTGATGTTTTCATTAATCTATATCCTTTACATTGGTCATAATCATCCTTATTATCTCTTGCTATTCCCTTTTCCACTTTGACCCCTAGATTTCCAAATAGTTCATCTTCTGTTTTCATGTTTTATATTTAAGTCTTAATTCCACATATGAGAGAAAACCCACAATATCTGTATGGCTCAGTCTGCTTAACATCATGAAGTATATTTCTCTCCATTTTTGCTCAGATGACACAATTTAATTTTTCTTTATGGCTAAATAAAACCCCACTGTGCGTATATCCTACATTTTCTTTATGCATTCATTTGAGGGTAGACACTTGAGCTGATTGCATAACTTGTCTAGAGTGAACAGTGCCAATCTCTTTTAAACTTCTGGCTGTGTCAAACATTATTGCACTGGCATAAACAAATCACACTGGCAAAGCTGAAAGTCAAGAGATGGTAGGTTAATGTTTTCTATACAGCCAAGGCAAAGGTGAATGTATGTGATACTTCTAGTCATTGAAGGCCTCAAATGTAATTTACCATAAGCCTTACATAGCTGGTCATGGGATTCCAGAGATAAAAGATGATAAAAATGCATAATTTGAATATATAAAAATGAAAACTGGCTTTTACCATATTGAAGTGACTCCAGCCATTCAAACAGTTGCAGTTTAATAGACAGTTGGGAATATAAACTATGAACCATTAGAATTATATCTATACTGGGAACACAGGTCTGGAAATTGTCTGTGTTGATTCTTGGAAGACTGAGGAATAAAAACAATGAGAATCTTGGGGAAGAAGTCCAGTATTTAAGGGATAAGCATCAGCTGAAAAAATGGTAGAACCTTGGAAACATAAAATCAAAGAGTGATTGTGCATACTGAGACTATGTAGGGATGAAGAAGGAAAGTACTCAAAATTATTAGCTGGATTTTAAATTAGAAGTGTATTACCAGAGCCAGATCAAGAACAGGGTCATGTCCACATGCTTGTTCATAAAGCAAATCTCAACAGATTAAAAAAATTGAAATAACCCTCTGTGTCTTATCAGACCACCATGGCTTAAAGTTAGATATCAACAACAACAAAAATTAAAGAAAACCTACAATCTCATGGAAACCAAATAATGCCCAATTGAATCACCAATGGGTCAAGGAAGATATGAAAGATGTCCTAGAATTCAATGGAAATGAATGTACAACATACCCAAATTTATGGGACACTATGAAAGCTGTACTAAGAGGAAAATTCATAGCACTAAATGCCCACATAAAGAAGTTGGAGAAATCTCACACTAGTGACTTAACAGCACAACTGAAAGCTCTAGAACAAGAAGAAGCTTTCTCACCCAGGAGAAACAGATGCCAGGAAATAATCAAATTGAGGGTTGAAATCAATGAAATAGAAACAAAGAGAACAATACAAAGAATCAATGAAACAAAGAGTTGGTTCTTTGAAAAAATCAACAAGATAGATAAGCCCTTATCCAAATTAACCAAAAAGCAAAGAGAGAGAGAGAGAGAGAGAGAGAGAGAGAGAGAGAGAGAGAATCCAAATTAAAAAAATCAGAGATGAAAAGGGGGACATAACAACAGACAATGAGGAAATCCAAAGAATCATCAGGTCATACTTCAAAAACTAGTACCCCACAAAATTGGAAAATCTGAAAGAAATGGATGATTTTCTGGATAGGTAGCCCATACCAAAGTTGAATTAAGACTAGGTAAACTATTTAAATAGACCAATAACCCCTAAGGAAATAGAAACAGTCATTGAAAGTCTCCCAACCAAACAAAGCCCAGGACCAGATGGTTTCAACACAGAATTCTACCAGATTTTCAAAGAAGAGCTAATACCAATACTCTTCAAATTGTTCCACACCATAGAAACAAAAGGAACATTACCAAATTCTTTTTTATGAGGCTGCATTTACCCTGAATCTAAACCACACAAAGTTGCAACAAAGAAAGAGAATTACAGACCAATTTCCCTCGTGAACATTGGTGCAAAAATACTCAATAAAATACTGGCTAACCACATCCAGGAACACATCAAAAAAATTATCCACCATGGCCAAGTAGGCTTCATCCCAGGGATGCAAGGATGGTTCAACATATGAAAATCTGTCAATGTAATACACCATATAAACAAACTGAAAGAAAAAAAACCACATGCTGAAAAAGCCTTTGACTAAACCCAAGACCCCTTCATGATAAAGGTTCTAGGGAGATCAGGAATACAAGGAACATACCTAAACATAATAAAGGCAATTTACAGCAAGTTGACAGCCAACATCAAATTAAATGGAGAGAAACTCAAAACGATTCCACTAAAATCAGGTACAAGACAAGGCTGTCCACTCTCCCCACACTTATTCAATATAGTACTTGAAGTTCTAGCTAGAGCAATAATACAACAAAAGGAGATCAAGGGTATACAAATTGGTAAGGAAGAAGTCAAGCTGTCTCTATTTGCAGATGACATGATAGTATACATAAGTGACCCCAAAAATTCCACCAGAGAACTCTTACAGCTGATAAACTCCTTCAATAAGGTGGCAGGATACAAGATTAACTAAAAAAAAAATCAGTAGCCTTCCTATATATAAATGAAAAAGGGGCTGAGAAAGAAATCAGAGAAACATCACCCTTTACAATAGCACAAGTAATATAAAATACCTTGGGGTAACTCTAACTAAGCAAATTAAAGACCTGTATCATAAGAACTTTAAGTCTCTTAAGAAAGAAATTGAAGAAGATATCAAAAAACTGGAAGGATCTCCCATGCTCATGGATAGGTAGAATCAACATAGTAAAAATGGCAATCTTACCAAAAGCAATATAAAGATTCAATGGAATCCCCATCAAAATCCCAACATAATTCTTCACAGACTTGGAAAGAACAATACTTAACTTTATATGGAAAAACAAAAAAACCTCGGATAGCTAAAAGAATCCTATATAATAAAGCAACCTCTGGAGGCATCATGATCCCTGACCTTAAGCTCTATTATAGAGCTATAGTAATAAAAACAGCTTGGTACTGGCATAAATACTGACATGTGGACCAATAGAATCAAATTGAAGACCCTGACATTAATTTGCACACCTATGAACTTATGATTTTCAACAAAGAAGCCAAAACTGTACCATGGAAAAAAGAAAGCATCTTCAACAAATGGTGATGGCATAACTGGATGTCAATATGTAAAAGATTACAAATAGATCCATATCTGTCACCATGCACAAAACTCAAGTCCAAGTGGATCAAAGACCTCAACATAAATCCAGTTACACTGAACTTGATAGAAGATAAAGTAGGAAGTAGTCTGGAACGAATCAGCACTGGGGATCACTTCCTAAATATAACACCAGTAGCACAGACACTAAGAGTGACAATTAATAAATGGGACCTCCTGAAACTGAGAAGCTTTTGTAGAGCAAAGGACACAGTCAATAAGACCAAAGGACAGCCTACAAAATGGGAAAAGATCTTCAGCAACCCCATATATGACAGAGTGCTGATCTCCAAAATATATAAAGAACTCACAGAGCTAGACATCAAAATACTGAACAATCCAATTAAAAAATGGGCTACAGAGCTTTACAGAGAATTCTCAACAGAAGAATCTCAAATGGCTGAAAGGCATTTAAGGAATTGGTCAGCATCCTTAGTCATCAGGGAAATGCAAATCAAAACAACTTTGAGATACCATCTTATACCTTTTAGAATGGCTAAGATCAAAAACACTGAAGACAGCTTATGTTGGAGAGGATGTGGAGCAAGGGGAACACTCCTCAACTGTTTGTGGGAATGTAAACTTGTACAGTCACTCTGGAAATCAGTATGGCGGTTTTTCAGAAAATTGGTACTAAGTCTTCCTCAAGATCTAGTTATACCACTGTTGGGCATATACCCAAGGAATGCTCAGTCTTACCACAAGGACACATGTTCAACTATGTTCATATTAGCATTATTCATAATAGTAAGAACCTGGAAACAACCTAGATGCCACTCAACTGAAGAATGGATTTAAAAAAATATGGCACATATACACAATGGAGTACTACTCAACAGTAAAAAACAGTGATATCATGAAATTTGCAGGCAAATGGATGGAATTAGAAATATAATCTTGAGTAAGGTAACCCAGACTCAGAAGGACACACATAGTATGTACTCACTCATAAGTGGATACTAAATGTGAGGTAAGGGATGGCCAGACTGCAACCCACAACTCCACAGAGGCTAGCTAACATGGAAAGACCCTAGGAGGGACACATGGATCATCCTGTGAAAGAGAAGTGGATGATATCTACATGAGTGGACTGGGTGTGGGGGGTTGCAGAGGGCAAGGGGTGGGGCATGAGAACATAGGGAAATAGGTCAAACTGGAACAGGGACAGAGTGGGAAGGAGGAAGATACCATCATAGATGAGGATATTTAGGGAATAGGAAGAGGCAGGGTGCTGGGGAGGTTCCCATGAATCCACAAGGATGACCCCACTTTGGTCTGCTGACAGTGGTCCAGAGGGTGCCTGGACTGGTCTACTCTGGTGACTGGTCTAGCAAATAACCTAGCAGTCATCATAGAGCCTTTGTTCAGTGACTGATGGAGGCAGATACAGAGATCCACGGCCAGGCACCAGGCTGAGCTCTGGGAATCCAATTGATGAAAGAGGAGAGATACTGCAGGTGAGGGACATTGAGATCATGATGGGAGGACGTGCAGAGATGACTGGCCACACTAGTGGAAGCCCATCAACTGTGGACTGGTGGCTGTGGAGCCCCCATGGGACTGGACTGGGCCCTCTGGATACAGAAGATGGTTGTTTGGCTTGAACTGTTTGGGGGGGCACCCAGGCAGGGGATTGGTATTTGTTCCTGGTCTACGGGCAGGCTTCTGGGATACAGTGCCTGTGATGTGACACCTTGCACAGCCTTGGTGCAGTGGGAAGGGGCTTGGACATGCCTAAGCTCAGTGTCCTGGGCTCTGCTGACTCACCATGAGAGCCCTCGATTTTGGGGATATGGGGATGTGGTGTGGCTTGGGAAAGAGGGCTGGGGGGTGGGAAGAGGGGGATCTGTGGATAGTATGTGGAGTGAGTAGACAATTTCTTTTCTTTTTTTTTCCAGAGCTGAGGATTGAACCCAGGGCCCTGTGCTTGCTAGGCAAGCGCTCTACCACTGAGCTAAATCCCCAACCCCAACAATTTTTTAATAAAGAAAAATGAAAAAAAAAAAAAAAGAACAGGGCCATGTTAGAAACCATACTAGTTTCTACAGAGATCACAGTTGACATCTATGAGGCTAACATGTCTGCTATTCTAGTAGCTGCCATTCATTTCTTTCCCCAATTCAGTACAAGGTAATTCTGTTCCTAGAACATGGCTTGTGTAGGTACAATTCTCTATATTATCTCTGCTGAGATTAGCACCAGGTCTAACACATTATCCAAGAACTGTTTGCATGTTTCCCAAATCCACTATTGTTATAACTACAATCTACTTTCATATTACAGACAGACTAATCCTGTAAAATACGAGTCAAATATTCATACTACATACTTCCTCACCACCAATGTTCTGGCATGGGAAGTCTTACAGTTTTACCCCTCGCGATCTCATGTTCTACTAAGGTCATATCAGGCCAAAGTATTTCATCTGTGTTGTCTGAGGGTACACCTTCCAGGTACTCCATCACTGTCCCCAACTTCAAATCTTTGTACCACCCATCCTCTAGTTCTTCAGTGCTTTCTCGGTCAAAATCCAATGCTATAAAATGTGAGATAACATTCACCTTGTGCTTCTATTCATTTCATATTGCCATATTTTCCAAAAATTGACAGATCTAAAAGAAAATTTCTTTAAAGTAGAAATGAATAACCTGTTGTTTATTTTTTGTCGCATGAACTTGTTGAATTTTTATTTTGCATATTTTAGTATCTGAGTTCTTTTTTTGTCTCCTATATCAATACAGCTATACTGCTGTATTCATAAATAACTTTCATACTAATAACTATCCACTGAATACACACTTTGATCCTTTGATACTGAGTTTAAAAATAATCAGGACAAAGGAACTAAAGATATTATACATAAAAACGTATTGTAAAAGGTGCATATAACGTATTTTGAGCAAATGCAATTCTCCATTCTCTCCCCTCCACTCTACCTACCACCTTTCCCTATCAACTTCTTTATAAAGACAAAAACAAAAACACTGAGATCACTTAGTGCTGCTAGTGTATGCATAGGCGAAGGCCTAGACATTGCAGTATAAGTAACCTACCAGGGCCTACATCCTTGAAGAAAACTGACTCTCCTTTCCTCATCAATGACTAGTTGCCAAAAATTCTTCAGCTGCAGGTAGGATTCTGTGAAGCCCTCCCCCATTCACACTGGAATTTTGGTGGGTATGATCTTGAATGGGTCTTGTACATATAGTCACAGCCATTGTTAATTGTATGTGCAACGGCTCGGCCATGATTGAAAAACAGTGGTTCAAGGCACTCCTCCACTACATCTGGTTCTTACAATATTTCCACTTCTTCATCTATGATGATTCCTGAGCTTTGTGAGAAGGAAGCGACATGGCTCTTTTTAATTCTATCGAACACACTCTTACCATCCAGCCTGGGTGGCAAGTGCCTTTACCTGCTAAGTCATACTGTTGTTCACCATAAAACTGTCTAAATTCTTATGGCTTTAAAATAAATTGTTGTATGAATAAAAATACACATGGAGTAAAAGCTTCATAGTAACCAAAAGGAGGGATGGTATAGTATTGGAGAAAATCATAACCTGCATCTATTTTTCTTTGTGTGTGTCTGGGTATATAGATATGTATATTTGATTGCAATTAATTTAGCATCCAATATGCAACTGAATTGGGGCTGGAGGGATTACTATTGGCTGATATTGCTTGCTGGGCAAATGTGAGCCCTGACTTTGAATCCCAGGGCCCACGTAACAAGCTGATCATGGTCCTGTATAGGACTGTAACCACAGTATTAATGGGATCTAGGACAAGAATATCTCTGGGGCTTGCTGCCTGGCAGCTTAGCCCAAAAATGTGAGCTTCTTGCTCAAAGTAATAAGGTGGAGAAAGATATATGAGGATATTCAGTGTCTTCCTCTAGTCTTACAAAGCATACAGGTTGCATACACTCTCATACATGTGCACACACTCCACACAATACACATATACTCACACATAAAATAAAATCAACAACAAGGTTCTGATGGGAATAAAATTTTCTTTTGCCTATAAAACAGAAGCTAGCAGAAATAGTGAAGGAGAGCAGTTACTGAAACTATGGACAATAACATATTCAGAGTGTGATGGATTTACTTGCTGTTGATAGACCAAGATACATCTTTTTCACTTACACTGTTGAAAAGAATAACTATGAATGTCCAGTTTTTCCTTTCTTCAAATCTCCATGCTTTCTATTGCATAACCTGTATTCCTTGTTTTATATTCTATGCACATTTTCCTCTCTCATTAGGGAGTTTGATATAGCATCTCTATTTGGCCTGGGAAGTGCTCCTCATGAAGATGTATCATGTTTCTTAAGTAACTTGTTAAAATTAGTATTTGAAAAGAAGTTCATTTCCAGTTGTTATAAATATGGTTACAACAAATTATATATAAACATATATGCATAAAATTATATATTTGTATACATGTATATGTAATTACATATATCTTTGCATAGGCCTTTGAATATTTTTATAAAAAAATTATTCCTGTGGTTAAAGTCATTAAATAAAACTTTATGATTTGTTTTTAGATATTTTCATTTATTCCAATTTGCTTCATATATTTGAAGTATAAAACATAATTGAGTCCTATCATTGTTTCCTTCATGGGAAGTACTTCAATAAAAACTTGTCATATGGATGTTACTGCTTCAATTCATAAACAGTTGTTGTTGATGAGCAGGCAGCCCGGAGACTGTCCAGAATTCTCAAGGTAAGTTATGGTACAAAATGCCTGTTCACAGTGGGGAAACTAGGAAATAACTACACAAATGTTTTATTTATCAGCTAAGACAAGCACAAAAGCTTCATCTATGATTCAGAGGGGAGAAGAAGCTTTGCTTTCCCCCCATCAACAATCTCTCTCCAGGTGCCAAACATGCTTGTGTATCTTACTCCTTTGTAATCTGACTATGTCATGATCTAGTTTGGAACAGCACTGAAGGGATAGGAGTCCAATAGTGACAGAATATGCATCATCCAGCAGATAAAGATATGGGTTTCCTAAGCATCCCCTTCACAGTGTCATAGATACTGAAGCAGACAGTTCCATGGATCATAATATCCAGACAAGTTAAAGCCTTGAGGCAGCCCTTAATCCCACCAGATCTTAACCTGTGAGTCACCTGTGAGTTGCCTATATCAACTGCTAGATAGCTGCAGGTAAAATCAAGAGGGCCCATGAAAAAACACAAAGATATATCCTGGTGGTCAGATTTTCTGAGTAGTGAACAGTCAAAACTGGGTTTTCTTGTCTGTACCACTCAGGAAAATCCACTCGTATTTTTCCTTGAGAGTATAGTTGAATTCTTGGGTTCAGGATAATCTAATGGCATGGTACACCATAAGGGTAGGACCTTAATTTTTATGGATACTAACAATGTAGTTCGCAGTGTTCTTGTACTGCATATCTGCCAAGATTTGCTTGTGAGCATGCTGTACCTGCAGCAGAGACTTGATGTATACAGCAGGCAATGCTGTCTTGTTGGAGATGCGGTGGCCACCCTACCTGCCAGGAAGTCCTTGATGAAGGACATAGTGATATGTGGCCAAAGAAAAGGGAGGTAGAAGAGTGTGAGACAGGACTGGGCAGGGATGGGGGTGGGTGGGGAACTTAGCTGTGATTCTCAAGCTCTGGGGAAGAACTGAAGTCTCATGAAATGTTTCCAAAATTGTTCTGTCTCCAAATGTCTTTCCCTTTGCTCTTATGGATGATGGGTGTTACTTGTTCAAAATTCTGCCAGTTTGGTAGATGAAAAATTGAAGGTGGCTTTGATGGTCATTTCTTCAGTTACTAGTAAATTTCAAGTGTATGTACCAACATTTGTCCATTTAGATTTCTTCCATGAATTTGATTTTATTCCAGGAGTCTATTTTTCTACAAGAACAGCTATCTTTTATTCATAATTTGACATAGTTGTTTTTGTGTTTATATTTAAGAGTAGCATGAAATAAATAGTTGTTTCATTAACATTTTTATGGTGAAATGTATTTGTTATGTCAAATAAGAGTGAATAGTGCTTCCAATTAGACTGGGGGGCACCACTGATTTTAAGAGCCATCCCATTTTTAAGGATAGTAAATTGTGAAAAAATAGTGTATTGCTATAGTACATGGGTTAATGAGGCAAAAATATATTATATTCAAATATTTCAGGAAAACCTAATAAATATATGTAATTTTGTTATGGAAATTGGCTCACAGGACTGTGGATGCCAAGAAGATTCATAATAAACTATCTGACTGACTGAGAACTCAGGAAATCTAGTGGCATTAACTTAGCCTGAATCTGAAATTCTGAGAAGTTAGGGGGTCAAAATTAGTGAGAGAACAAAGGCCTGGCAACCGGGCTGCAGCTGGGGCCAGTCTTGCTTCAGTGAGGCAAAGAGAGGATAGGTCTTCTGGCTGGTTGCAGGAATGTATCCTTTTTCTTTTACAATTGTCTTGTACTTCATCTTAAGATGGCTGTACCACAATAGATGGCAAGAATGATGACAAGCGGACAGAGAATGAAGAAGTGTCTTTCTAAGTCAAAGTTAAGGATCTGAGGGGACATGTTTGTAACATTTAGATAGTTATTGTTACAGACAAGTTTAGATTTAGGAGATTAAATGGGGGGGGAATTCTGTGGTATCAAGTAATTTACTGAACAACCTGGTGATGCTAACCTAAGATAATCTGATGCTATCTTATAATTAGAATATAATATTATTGAAAGGCAAACATTGAAGGAAAATTTATTCCAAACCAAAGACCTTCCAAATTATTTGTAAACACAGTAAAGTGTATAGGAATTTGTAAATGTCAAATCAATGTAATTATTTCCTTCCCAGATGATTCTTAAATCATGGTATCCCCATTACTGAAGCAATGTACCTAGCACATATTAGACGATTGATGTGCAAGTGTTCAGTAAACAAATGAATGGTTATCACCATCTTGTTTATTTAAGAAAATGAATGATACAATAAACAGCAATAACAGAAAGTATTATCCTGGAATCTTCCATACTCTTCAAACTTTGGATCTACAACTAAGAAGTAAATCCAGCTCAGGTGAAATTAAAAAAAAAATTTAATACTAAAAAAGAAGAAAGGAAGAAGTCAGAAGGAAGCCATATATGCACTAATAGTGAGGCCTTCACATGATGGGGCCAGAGATCTGATTTTCATTTCCTTTCTACCTTTCTTACTGAGAACACTTAATGCCATCATGTCATCAGTTGCCTTGAACTAGAACTAGTAGATAGAGTTGACAATAAATCACTTTGTTGTCATGAATATTTTGGACTAAAGTAGCAGAAATAATTTAGGTTAGTTACTTGATAATGAATATTTAAGAAGCCATCTTTCATTTCCTTTCCTCACAAAGTGGAACTCTTTCATTAACTTCTCTTGGAACCTTGCTCATTTGCATTACGTCTCACTAATATAGAGTGAAACCAACCATCACTGATTACATTATGATTAACTTAGCTAGTTTGTCATTCCAACAGTGAAGGATGACATGGTAATGATATTCCTTAATTAGTTAAACATTTCTCATTTATAAATTTGAAGGTATATTATGTCTCAATGAATTTAAATGTGTTTTGACCCAAAGAGGCTAATTCGCTTGTTCACAGATGTGGGCAGTTTGAAATTGCATTTATTAGGGGGTTACTGGGTCAGGGAGAATTATCACTTTTCTCTCAAAGGAAGACCAAGACTGTGAGAAAGTGTTGTCAGAGTCTTTAGTCTGAAAAACTGTGGCATTGACGAAGTGAGAGAGCACATAGTGAGAAGTGAGAACTCTCACTGGCATGGAAATACTAAATTGTGCTATTTTTTTTTTTTTTTTTTTTTGGTAAATTGTTATCCTTGGTGCAACAGAATTTTGGAAATGATTCTCACAACTCTGTAAGGAAGTCTTGATTTATATTAGGTAGGACTCTCTTTAATAAACTGACATCTGCTTTAGAGAGGGCTTTGCCTGGAGTCACATTACTTCACTGGGCAACAAATATTGAAGAAAATATTATAATTTCTAATTATTTTTAAAAATAAAAATCACTGTATCCACTCATTCATCTTAGGGTGGCTATGATCATTCTAAATATATGTGTGAATATTTATATGCGTGTGTGTATGAAAGATATAAGTATTCAGATGTATAAGGACTTCACGTTGTATCTTTACCAAGGGTTTGCCAGAATCTTCTGCTGCTTGGGCCCAAAGGTTCAGACTGTGGCACTGTGAATGTCAGTATTCTTACCAACGGGGCTGAGTTTGGTGGTATATATGAAGGAGAAAAAGAACACTGTGGGTGACAGAATCTGGAAGTGATAAGTATAGGTAGTACATGAGAAGATTTACCTACCATCAACTACAGCAAGGGCCTTCTTCAGGCCCAAGGAAACAGATTTCAAGGATGATGAAATTGACATCAATTAGGCATTCCTGCAGCTGCTCTGAAGCCCAAGGAAATTTCCATTTGATCTGAAGAAGTGATCATTTTGAATATTTAAAAAAAGAACACAAAAGAAGCCTGAGCTACAGTGTGATAGTAGGTCCTTGAATATACATATTTCCTACCTTTATATGGTGCCTTCCAAGTCACAAAATTCACCAGTTAATCCAATAAGAGGAATTAACTAATTCAGAAAGGAATATAAATTCAACTGTTAAGTGCATGGCCAAAACTAAGCATGGTTTCCTTTCATTTATACTATTTACAAACTAGATGTTTGAAGGAAACAGCACCTTGCTTACCAGGAAGCACTGCTGAAGTGCATTGGCACAGCCTGGCTTTTCAGCAGAATAATCCATACATCTGTCAGGTTCTGATGGGATGTTTCCAAATCCCTTCTGTTTACAGCGTAGTTTGTTAATATTATTTCCCACATAAGAAAGTATGTGTCAACCAAAGGAATGACACAATCTGATGCTGTTTGAATATTTTATAGTAGGAGGTCCTAGCATTACTTTTGTCTACAAAAATTGAGATGTTAGAAATCTGTGTCTCATGTGATGGTAGCCCTTGTAAATTACAATAAAAACGGAAATCCATAATTGCTGCATTAAAAAAGTGTGTGTGTGTGTGTGTGTGTGTGTGTGTGTGTGTGTGTATGCACACATGCATGTGCCACAGTGTACATGTGAAAATCAGAAGATGACTTTTGAGAGAAGCGCTTTTTTTTTCTGCTACAGGTTCTGGTAATCCAATTCAGGGTATCAGGCTTATAGAGCAAGTGCTTTTGTCTACTGAGAGATCTTTGCCATACAAACCCTTTATTTAAAAAAAAATGCATTCTCTCTATCTTTCCTGCATGATTTACACACCCTTCCTGTCCTTCCTGTTTTCCCTTTTTATTGCCTTCTTCCCTTTTTCTTTCTCTTTGCTTAAAAAAATCAAGCTTAAGCCTTACTTGAGGCTCATTTATCCTTTGATGTGACTGATAAAGTCATAGTTCTTACAGTCTGACTTCTGGAAAGGTTGCTCTTTAATCTCAGTCCATATTCTATGATTACCCATAACAAGATCAAGATGCACACTAGGCCATTTCAATATGCATGCCCAGTAATTCAATGACTACATATTTTTATGACCCTATATTTCTTTTATCTATCACATTTTGTAGAACACTTCTCAAATTAGTAAGTCAAAGTGCTCCTGTGGAGGGGATATATACACTAAAAGGTAAACAAACAAACAAACAAACAAAACCACAGTCAGTTTTATGGTTTCCTAATGATATGAAAGAAGAAATTAACTAATGTTTTTCAGATTATTTGCAAAGACAATAGAATAACATTAGAATCAATCCTCACAAGAATAATGGAAAGCTTTGTTGGAGAACTTTAAAATTACATCAGTTAATAAGTTTGGAGATAGACTATAATAGGTGAGAAATTTGTTAGTCCAGGATCACAGTTGTTATTATATTGAAAAGCTAAAACAGATTCAATGTGTTAATGATAGGAAGGCCAGCACTGAGGTCTGAAGCATTACCCATTCTAACAGGTTGCTGTGCCCCCATCATAATCTGGTCCCATCTGCCACAAGGACTCAGTGTCTGTGAACTAGGTCCAGCTTGGCTATAGTTTGAACATGAATGGGATATTGTTGTGTTAAATAATTGTTTAAAGCACATTAAATTATCTCAGTGAATTTATTCAGATGGCCACTATGTCATTGTCTGTGTTGAATTCAGCTTCTCAGATTTTTTTTTGGTTTCTAATTTCTGGAATCTGAAGCACCTTGTTTTCAATTACAGAACTGAAATTCTTAACAGAATATTCATCCTACATCATAACTGCATTTCCTTAGGTCAGAAATATATTTTCACAGAGTTCAGACTTGAACAAAACCAGAAATTCCAGCAGAGAACTGCAATTGTTAAATGAAGATTTACTGTGAAATTTCATCTTGAATTGAAGCAGGGTTTCCTAGAATTTATCCAGAAATTTCTAACTATTGAAGATGATACATGTTCATGATACATGATGAAGATATATATGACTTGCAAAAATGATGTAGAAAAAATTCTGCATCGGGACAGTGAGAACAGATTGACAGCATTTCTACTTCACTTATTTGAAATTTTTAGATTGATTCTTCTTGTCAATAATAATTCAACCACTTCATCATGGATTAATTGCTCTGTCATCATTATAAAATGACTACATGCTTAGGAGGTCTTAGCTATTAGCTAGTTGTCTGCAGCCTTCACAGTGGATCCTCAAAGACCATATCTCTATTGATAAAGCTATTTTCTTTTTCTTTTCTTTTCTTTTTTTTTTCCTTTTTTTTTTTTTGAGAAAGGGTTTCTCTGTGTAGTTTTGGTGCCTGTCCTGGATCTTGCTCTTTAGACTACACTGGTCCAGAACTTACAGAGATCCATCTGGCTCTGCCTCCCAAGTACTGGGATTAAAGGTGTGTGCCACTACTGCCCAGCTTAATGTTTATTGTGTAGGAATTTAAAGCAAACTCAGTAATTCTACAGTAACTCATGCCAGAGACAAAATTACGTTCTCTTGACTTCAATCAACCATTTGTTGAATGTTTTCTGAATCTGGAGGGAATTTACACATAGTTAAAAGGTATGGGACATGCATTTACTGCTCTCTGGAGAATTCTTTCTCCTTTTCATATATGCCAATGGGAGTCTAGTTCCAGGATCTTTGCCTGAAAGTTTCTCTTCCAGAAATGCAGATGTTTCTCATTCATACATTAGCTCAAATATTATTACTGAAGAAAGCCTGTTTTTGCTCACATTGAAACTGGGTTGCAGTCATTGTCCATCATAGTATCTCACATCATGTTCTTCACAGCATTTCCCGGCATCTGGAAATATCTGCTGACTCATTTCTTTATAAGTCTGTGTCTTAACCTTAAAATGTAGACATTTCTTAAGGAATATTTAATCATTACTTACTTTAAACAACCTTTACTGAAATGATGTTCAGCCCAGAACATTGGCAAGAAACTCAATCAAGTCCAGTTAACATGCTTTCAAAGGAACGTCATAGATTTTGAAATAAAACTTTGAGGACAGTGTAAATCCAGAGCAGACATTGACAAAATTTGTATTGATGTGGAGAGAGTCTAGTTAAAAGCCCCCAATGGGAAAACAAAATAGAAAGACTGGAAAGTATGGTTTAGAAACTCTCATCAAGCAAGGCTAGAGCCTGGTCCCCTCAGTCTTCACTTTGCATAAAACTTTAATTTCTCTTTATGCTTTTAGATAGTTTGCGTGTATGTCATTGCTAAGAAAAATAGAGAATAATTATTTCTAAAAAGGTCAGGTAAAGTGTTTCTGTTGAGTTCTGGATATAAATAAGGGTAATGAGTAGTGGATTGGATCCGATTTTCATGAAAAATAGGAAGTAGAGTCCTGCATTTAATTGTTCTGTTTGGTTTCCTCGTTAGGTGACAAAAATGAGTATAGTGATTAGGGTAGCTTCAAATAGGATATAAAATATAATTAGTTCATTTGCAGAGAATGTTATGATTAGTAGAATTTGTAGTAGGTTTTGACTGGTAAGACTAGTCCAGCTGCAGATATAGGTAACATATTTATTATGCTGGCATTAATTCTACACTTTAAGAAGTTGTATCTCTTATCACTTATTCCTTCAGAATTTCAGTTATTATGAATTGTAGATATAGTTGTTTATAGATTAAGATCTTAATTGCTATATTGTCTTTTACCATGTATAAGATGATATGACATTTATTTTATTTTAGAAAAAAATGTAAAAAAATTAAAATTAATTAAAATGTAAATGAAGATATTTTGGTTCTATTTTATTCTATTCCCTTGTAATTCTTTGAAGACAAGTAAATATATTTTTGTAAGAATATATTAAAGTATATTTTTTATTTCATTCGGTTATACTCAAGAATTTTTTAAATGTAAATGAAGCTAAAAAGGGTTCACATTTCTTTTGTTTCATTCATCTCATACATGAATGAAAAAGTAATTGAATGGAAAAGAAAAATAGGTCTTAGGCATAATTTAAAATTTAGACAAGAATTCAAGTAAATCTGTCTAGAAACCAATAGTAAAAATAATATTTCCCCATTGCTATTAAGACTAAGACTTTTCATTTTCCATATTCATATTGGCAATGAATAGTTAATTTAGGAGGAATAAAGAAAATTTTATTTTTAAAAAATGATGTATGATAAAATACCCTTTGTAAAATAATTCATTTTTAGAAATCCCCAAGATTGAAGAAATAGAGAAGTGAACACAGATGGTTGACACGCTGGTTGACATAGTACTAGTTTTCACAGTTCCCTCAACTGACCTGCAACTGCTCACATGAGACACAAAAAGGCTATGTGATCTATATATTAAAAGTATTTTAAAGTATTTGCAAGTAAAATGATGTCAGTAAACTTGGTGTTAGCTGACGTCCTTTAGAAAGAAAAGGTGTAGTTTACTGGGCATGAAAAACTAGCAAAGTCAGTAGGGTTAATATATTCTGTTAGCCACAGAGAAACTGAAGAAGGGTTGGGAAGGAATGAAATCAATAAAGCATATATGTCATTAAATGATCTGTCCCTGTGGGTCCCTGAATCTCAGTATTCCACTTGGGGAAATAGCTTAGGCCTGGAGACCATCTTAGAGCTCTTCCCCCAAAGTGCACGGAAGCTAAGGTATTTATATCACAATCCACTCAGCCACTGTTTGAGTGGTATGGGGTGAGGGAGAAGTAGTAAGTCTCTGATGCTTCAAGCTGGTCTTGTTTGCAGGCTTCCAACTCAAGAGAATGCTTCATGCAGAAATGCAGGTGCTGACAGCTGGAATAAGACATAGAGACAGCACAGGTAAAGGCCATGAACAAGCACTGGAATCATTTGGACTCATCTTCCTTGTTCAGCTAGGGTGGTTGTAGTGGATACACATTGCTAGAACTATTCACAAGATCTTTTGTAAGAGAACTGATGTTGGCTTCCCCATATCCTAGTGTTAATTACTGGCTATATGTAATTCCTAAGATTTGAGTACATTTAAAATTGATGGCATACTTTCCATTGGATATTACTTCTAATTGTTAATAATAGTACAAACAATTCTAACTTGAAGCAATGTTTAAGTAAACAGAATAAACTAGTGGGACTGATATGAGAACAATGTCCTCTGTACTAATTAAGGCTTATGCATCTTTATTACTCTTTCCTTTTGCTATTTGATGTAGCATCACTATTTTGTCCTATAATTTGGCAAGCTCTCTCTAGGCCTTGCTAGATAAGCATCTTGTCTTCCCTTTATGAAATCAGTGATTACATTCCCTACCCTAAATCATCTATCTTTGCCCACTTTCTTATGAAAATTATATTGCACATCAACTACATTAAATTGTAGAAATAAATTTAGGTGCCATGTATAGATTTTGAGCAGTAAAAACTCATCATGTCTTGGTTCAGACAGCATGAATGCAACAGAGACTCTTTTTTTTTTTCTTCAAGAGTCACTGTGTCCAAGTAGCCAGAGAGAACAACAGTCTATTATCCTGCCTATAATGGCTCTACAAGGAAGTAGAAGAAACATCAAGAAGAAAATTATGTGAGTCAGAGGGGAGATGTGTTAATGAAATACAGGGAGGTCTTAACACTTCCTAATTTGAAAGGCCCCAACACACTTGACCATTATAAAGTTCTATAATGAGTTTCTTCACCTAGACTAATGGTTCTCAACCTGTGGGTTACAACCCCTTTTTTGTGT
This sequence comes from Onychomys torridus, assembly GCF_903995425.1. Taxonomy (NCBI): domain Eukaryota; kingdom Metazoa; phylum Chordata; class Mammalia; order Rodentia; family Cricetidae; genus Onychomys; species Onychomys torridus. Next base: position 39,289,067 of record NC_050455.1, read on the forward strand.
TGAATGATCCTTTCATGGGTCTCTCTAAGACCATCAGAGAACAGAGATATTTACATTATGATTTCTAATAGTAGCAAAATTACCATTATGAAGTAGCAGTGAAAATAATTTTATGGTTGGGGGGTCACCACAACATGAAGAACTGTATTAGAGTTGCCACATTAGGAATATTGAGAACCACTGATCTAGAGGTATACATTTTTTTCCCCAATTTGAAAAGGGATACCATGGAATAGAAGAGCATAGGTATATACTAAATTATTGTCAAATGTCCTTTTTTTTCTGAGCGTAAAATATATCCTTGGTAGATATCACTGTGATACTCTTCCAATGAGAGTATCTTACACATATCTGGTCCCTATTTTAGCATAAACAATTTCATGAAGGGTTCTTGTTCCTTCAATTATAAAATGATTTTAAAACCCCAGATGTTGACTGAAAAGAAATACAGATTTTATATACTAAGATTATCTCAGCTTCTAGAGGACACATCAAATATGTGCATGTTTTAAAATGGGATACAAATATTTATTAAGATAAACTGAATAATAACTGCATGCTCACTTATCTAGAAAAATCAAGCCATATATATAGTAATATGAGAATTGCGAACTCTCACTACCACATGAAAGCCTCACTAACTACAGCACAGTGATTACTCAAGAGTTTCCTTTGCTTTAGTCTTACAGTCTTTCTCATTTCAGAGGTTAATTTGCTCTGTCCTTTGCTTTCCTAAATGTTTGTCCTTAGTTCGTGTCCATTAAGATTTATACTATTTGCTTTAAGTTTTTGGGAGTTATTACAGATGCTTAGTGGCAGTATCATACAGAACAGTATAACACTCTAAAACACCCTGAGCTCATCCATTCAATACTCTCTTCAAACCACTGGGGCTCATAGATTATTTTAATGTATTTTTTTTTTTTTTTTAGAACACCACACATTTGGAACCTTGTAGTATAAACCCTTTATAGACTGGGTTATTTCACTTGTAAGCTTTGCTTTCTGTCTGTACATCTCTCTCTCCCTCTCTTTCTCTGTCTCTGTCTCTGTCTCTCTCTCTCTGCGTGTGTGTGTGTGTGTGTGTGTGTGTGTGTGTGTGTGTGTGTGTATGTTTGTATTTTGCAGAAAGGTGCACTTGTGATACTTAAATGATTAATTATGATTTATTATTGATATGATTGGGGTTATGCTAGATTAAAAACAGTACCTATTGCATTGACAAGAGTTGCTATAGACTAGTAAGTTAATCTGAAGAAATTTTAAGGAGAATGGAGAATGAAAGGGGTAGACACTTACAGTCATACAGCCACAAAACCACAACCTTTCACACACTCAAATATTAAAGATGACAGAATTGGTTACTTACATACCACTATCTCCAATATTTGATATTTTGTTCCATTAGCATTCTGGTAATATATGAGTAAAAATATTCTCAGACATTATTACAGTCTAATCATTTTAATGAAAATACCACCAATTAGTTGAAGCAGAATGGTCTTTTCAACTACTCTGACATCTGTTATTGAACTACTTGAGCATTATCCAGGGGACAGAAATGGCTGGGCTGTGAGTTTGGTGGTGGCAGGGTTGGAGAGCTGAGGGTGTCTCACAGGAAGAGTGAGAATGCCCAGAGAATCATGGGAAGCATTCCCATAATCCTGCCAGTATCTGAAAGAAATAGATAAAAACTTGAAAAGGGGAAAGCTATACTTTTCTAAGTAACTAAGAAAAACAGGGGTAGACAGCTTCTGCAGTACATGATGTTAGTGCTGCCAGTGCCTGCACTGAAGGAAGAGTTCTGGGAAGGTGTTTAGGGATATGGATAAAACAACACCATGCTCTTTGTTTGTGGTTCAATTTCTGATAGAGCTTCCCATTTGACAGTTGATGAGCATAGTCTTTAATGCCCATATTTACATTAGCAATTTGAACTTCCAAATTTTCACTTCCTGTTATACTTTGGTTACAGGGTTCTGGGGCTTCTCAGACCTCTGAATTGCTTCAAGCAACAAAGTAATTAATACTGTACCCCAAATGTGTAAAATACACATTTCTTTTCAACACATGGAACATTCTTTGGGACATATGATGAGCTATAAAATAAGCTTCAATGATATTTTAAAAAATAATAAAATCATAATGAGTATTTTTCTTTTTTTGGACAAAAGGTAAGAAGTCTACAATGAAAATTCAGAAAAATATTGGAAACTGTAGAAATATGAGGGGACTAAACAACTTTTAGTTTAAACAACAATAGCTTAAGAAAAATCAAGATATAAATATGAAAAGAATGAAATGCAATGAAAATGAAGATTTGGCATTCTAAAACCTAAAATTCACAGCAAACAGTGAACAGTGCCTCCATAAAACTGTAGAATGTTCACAAACACTAATTACTACATCTCATAGAACTGGACAAAAACAAGGAAAACCACATCTGGAATTACAGGAGGAAATAAAAGATAAAACCCAGGGTAGACATAAATGAAATGTATGACAGGTTGTAGACAGGCTGGAAAAAGCCAAAGACCAATGAAACAAAGAACCAAAGAAACGATTCCCAGATCACATAAATCTTCAGCTCAACTAAAAAGTAGATTGAGGAGATCGAAAATTAGCAATGAAAAGAGAAACATTGTACTGGACACTATCAAAATTCAAAACTTGATTAGAGATTGTTATGAACAAATGTATACCAATGAATGTGGTAACGGAATGGAAATGGAAAACATGTAGAAATGTACACCTTATCAAGACCAATTCATGAATAAATGGAAAACCTTAACACATCAATAAGAATTCCATCTGTGAGGAGAAGCTTTTATTGAAAAGCATGTCCAGGGTTGCCTGGCTTTGGTGTTGAATCCTAGTAAATATAGACACATTACAACAACTCTCCTTGAGTCACTACAAAAATTATTTTCTTTCAGTGAACCATGCCCTAATCCTAAAACCAGATAAGAAAATAAACAAACAAAAATGGGGAAACTACAGGCTGAGGTCCTTGATAATCAGAGATATAAAAATTCTCGAAGAAATACACACAGAGAGGGGAGAGAGAGAGAGAGAGAGAGAGAGAGAGAGAGAGAGAGAGAGAGAGACTAGAGTGATAGCTTAGTTAGTAATGTACATGGTGAATAAACATGAAGATGTGAATTTGGATGCTAACACCTATGTAAAATGTTTGGCACAATGTCACACATATTGTAATTCTAATGCTTCAGAGGTGGAGATAGTCAGATTCCTAGATCTCACTGGCCAACCTTCCTGGCCAGTTCAGTGAGTGCTAGGTTTAATGAGAGAGTCTGTCTGGAAAAAATATCTTGGAAAGTTATTAAGGGACACCTGATGCTGACCTTTAACCTCCACATACATACTGAAATGTGCACACTCTCACATAAGTATGTACATTCACTATAGACAAAGATATGTTTGTAAACCATGTCCAACAGAACATAATCTTATTTACCATGACCAAGTGAGATTTATCCTTGTATCATGAATAAACATGCTACATTATATCAACAGAATGAAACTAAAAAAAAAATAATATGGCTATTTCAACTGATACAGAAAAGGCATTTGATAAACATCGTTTCATGTTTAAAAAAAACCCTATAAACAACTTGAGCATGTAAGAAATGCAGCATCAACATAATCAAGGGCATTCATACAGTTCCAACCACTAGTATTAATCTGTATGAGGAGAAATTGAAAATGTTCTGTATTGTGGAGTATGAGAGGATATTCATTCTCCTCATATTTTTCTACTGTGCTGGACGTCTCAGCCAGAGTAGCTAGGCAAGGCAAAGTAAGGGATAATAAAATTGAAGAAATAAAAATCAAATTGCCACTGCTGATGATAAGATAATGTATATTGAAAACCCCAATATTACATCAAAACTATTAGAACTTACAGGTGAACTTGTTAAAGTTGCAGGACAGAAAAATCAACATACATGAACCAGCAGCATTCTCAAAGGACATTAGCAATGATGGGACAGACAAAATAAGTGGGGGGAATGAAGGGCAAGGTTCGAGGGAAAGAGAGCTTAGGAGAGCAGGAGATCCCAGCTGGATCAAGAACAGAAAGGGAGAATAAGGAATAACAGCCCATGATAATTGATGACCACATGAGAACAGGAATAGGCAGAGTGCTAGAGAGGTCCCCAGAAATCCACAATGATACATCCTCTGTAGACTACTGGCAATGGTTGAGAGAAAGCCTGATCTGACCTAGTCTGGTGATCGGATGGCCAAACACCCTAACTGTTGTGCTGGAACTCTCATCCAATAACTGATAGAAGTGGATGCAGAGATCCCCAGCCAGGCCCCAGGCGGAGCTCCAGGTGTCCAACTGTGGAGAAAGAGGAGGGACTGTAAGAGTGTGAATTGTTAAGACCAAGATTGGAAAAAGCACAGGGACAAATAGCCAAACAAATGGAAGCACATGAATTGTGAACCAAAGGCTGTGGAGCCCCCAGCTGGATCAGGCCCTCTGGATAAGTGAGACAATTGAATAGCTTGATCTGCTTGGGAGGCACTCAGTCCGTGGGACCAGGATTTGTCCTTAGTGCATGAGCTGGCTGTCTGAAACCTTGGGCTTACACAGGAACACTTTGCTCAGCCTGGAAGGAAGGGACTGGACCTGCCTGTACTGAATCCACCAGGTTTAAATGAATTCCCAGGGGAATCTTGACCCTGGAGGGGAGGAGAGGGGATAGGGGGAGGGTGGGGGTGGGGGTGGGGGCAGGAGGGGGGAGGACAGGGGAATCCATGGCTGATGTGTAAAATTAAAACACAAATGAAAAAAAATAAAAATTAAAAAAAAAGATGTGGTTACAGCTTATCTTCTGTTCTATGGAGGAACCTGCATGACTCCATTTTAAAACAGCCACCACTATGCTGTATTTTTCAAAATAAGTTTTTATTTACTGTGAGAATTGAGTTTCTTTCTGGTTCCTGGAACCAGACCTTCCCCAACCCATGACCTACATCTGTTTTTGAGAATACCCTTGACCATCCCTGATCCTCACAGTATCCTCCTAATCAAATGGTGGGTGGCAACATGAGATCTTTCAGGTTTTTGTATTTACTTATTGCCCCATTGTCTCCCTTCTGTAAAACTACTCATAATATTACTCCTTAAAAGGGGGCCAAGAGGTGAGTTTAGGGATGTTCTCTTTAATCTGATTTAGGAGTTAGTCCAGGGCCAGCTCTTGGGTTCACCCCAATAAAAATCAAACTTGCTTCAAATTTGGCTAAAAAAAAAAAAAAAAAGAAAGCAATTCCATTTACAATATCTATATCAGATAAAATACTGAGGAATGTTTAACCATCGTTGAGAAATAGCTGTATTTATCAAACACTCATAAAGGAAACTGAAGAGCCCATAGAATGTTGAACAGTGTATTGTGTTTATGAGTTGCAAGGATCAACATTTATTAAGATGTCCTTGGTAACCCAAAGTGATGAACAGATTCAATACATTTCTTGCAAAAGGCTAATGGAATTGCTTACAGAAATAAAACAAGTATCCAAAGTTTGTATGTAATCAACCACAAGCAGCTAAAGCCATGTTGAGCTAGATAGATGAGCAAAGCAGGAAGCAATACACTATCTAACTTCCGAGCCACCACACAGCCATGGGATTCAGGGAAAAATGCTTCAAATATCTGTTTTTATATAAAAATAGATCCCTAGGTGAACAAAAGAAAATAGGATCCAAAGTAAACTAATTTACCTTCCAGAAACTGATTTGAGACAAGGGATCTAAGAACACATTGAAGAGTGGGCAGTCTTTTCAATTAGTGTTACTAGGAAAATTGGATGTTGACAAGCAAAAAACAAATCCAGATTTTTATCACACACCATAGACTTAAATGTAAGACCCCTAATTATGAACCAAGTATAAAGAAACATGGGAAAATACTTTAAGACATTGTGGCAGTCAAGGATAGTTTTTGGACAAAAATCTAGAAGCACAGAGAACAAAAGCAAAAGTGGACATGGAATTACATCAAATCATAATGCTTTGGGCACCACAGGAAGAGCTATATTGAAGATAAGGTGCACAGACAACTGATAAATGAAATAAAATACCTTCAAGGTATGCATCTGACAGGGCTCAATACCCTGAATGTATCTAGAACTCTAAATCTCTATAGAAAATAAACCAGAATTGGACAATGCGGTTAAGGTAACATTCTCAAAGAAGATATACAGGCAAACAGGTATATAAGAAATTCCTCCTCTTCACTGATCATCAGGAAATTGAGACGCAGTCCACATGACATACTTCACCCTAGAAAGAATGGCTGTTATCTCAAAGATAAAAAATAACAAGCACCAGCCAGGATGAATATAAAGGAACTTCATACACTGTTGATAAAGCTATAATTTAGCAGAACTTGATAGAAAACAGTATGGAGTTTCCTCAACAAGTTTAAAGTAGAACTATCATATCACTAAATGAAGTAAAAAGCTTTAAACTTATGCTCATGCAGAATAATGTTGGAATTTTATAAATGGCCATTGTTATGTTGATGGTGCATTGCATTTCTTTTATACTTAATTTGCTCAGTATTTCTGTTGTGAAGGGAGATTGAATTTTATTGAATGCCTTTCTACATCAGTTGAGATGGCCATATGATTTCAAAATGTGTTCAAAAGAAATTTGATCAGTGTGTGAGGCATGAGGATTCTGAGTTTGAGGCCAACTTTGGCTACAGGATGAGTTCCAGGCCAGTCTGAGCTATGAAGATCAGCCTTATCTAAACAAACAAACAAACCAGATCAACATATCAAAATTACATATGTTTTGCTATTTTGATTCAATCACTATTCTTTATAAACAGGAATTGAAAACAAAAATGCCTATCAACTGATAATGGATAGAGACAATATGATACAAGGACACAAAGGAATAGTAATCTTGTATAAAAAGAACAAAATACTATTATTTACAGCAACATGGATAAAACTGGAGACACTATCTCAACTCAACAGAAGTTAGAGAAAACAAAGGTTATAGGATCTCATTCATATGTGGAATCATTAAAATATGATTCCACAGAAATTGAGAGTAGAAGCTGGTTCTTAGAGGTGGGGGAGGGGGACTAGAGGAGAAGGAAGAGGAGAATGAGGAGAATTGATGTGTACTAATTTACTCTAACTAGTAGGAAGCTTCTCTGATATGCAACTGCATGACATGGAAACTCAATGACAGTAATACACTGTCCATTTCAAAAGACAGGATTTTGAAAGTTTTAGAAAAAAAATGGTCAACAAGGAAGTAAATGTGGTTAGTTATTGAAACATTAGGCCTGTATACATGTATTACATATTACATGGTACTTCATTAATAAGTACATCAATAACTTTGATGTTTTATGTAGTTCAAATAAATTACAAATTTAAATAGTACTAAGTAAGATTATATTTGATGATAATATATTTTCTTATACAAGGGAAATGTGAAACTAAAGGTAAACTCTTGGTAAAACTGGGAGAACTTTAAGAAATTATAAAGAAGGAAATAAATTTAATGGCTACTAAAATAGCAAAGATTGATTGGAGGAGGTATATAAAAGGTACAATCAGCCGGGTGGTGGTGGCGGCGGTGGTGGCGGCAGTGCACACCTTTAATCCCAGCACTAGGGAGGCAGAGGCAGGCGGATCTCTGTGAGTTCAAGGCCAGCCTGGGCTACAGAGTGAGTTCCAGAAAAGATGCAAAGCTACACAGAGAAACTCTGTCTGGAAAACAAAAACAAAATACACAAACAAACAAATAAGAAACACAAAAAAGAAAGAATGCTCTGAAAGCATCTCCTAAGGTAGCTGAGACAATTTCCCTAGAGCTTCAATGCCTGCTTTTTTTTTTAATTAAAATAATTTTGTCAGAGTATCGGAATGATCAGTTCTATGGAAATTTTGAGATCAAGAGAGGGCAAGGCTTTAGTAACATGAGAGCTAGGTAAGAGAGCCACACAACAATTATGTGGAATTGCATGTTAACTAATGGAATCCTCAAGGATCTAGATTTATCTTATCCTTCTGCTCATCCATTTTTTGTTGGTTTCTCCCATCCTATTGACTATCTCATGATCTAGCAGCCTTACTGGAACATTCCATATCTTTGCATTCCAGATGGAAGGAAGACATTCACAGAATATGACAGTAAACTCTACAGTGAACCAGGTATTTTATGGCAATCTTCCTTGAAGTTCCATTTTTAATAGCTCACTGTTGATTTTGTCCCCTGGCTACATTTGGCTTCAAATGGACATAGAAACTAACATACATTTAGAAATTTAGATGTGTATGTCAACATTTCTCTGTAAAATTCTTGAAGCCAAAACCCAGAGTGATGTAATTCAATTAAAAAAAATAATTGGTATATAAAACACAATTTTGAGCCAAGTCAGAAAAAAAAGCAGCCACCCAGAAAGCACATTTCAAGCCAACCTTCAGACAATAACAAAGAAGCTCAATAGGAAATTCAGCAAAAACCGCAAACAGCTGACAAAAGTCTATATAGAGCTGACATTTAAGCAAAAGTATGTTTACAGTCACTTTTGAAAAATACTCAAATTAAAACTATGCTGAGATATCATATTCTACTCATTAGCTTGGCCATAATTAACAAGACTGACTTCTCAAAATTGATTGGAGTGGGAATGCTCGTGGGATTTCAGTCAGTACAACAACATTGAAAGAACACTACAGAAGGCCATGTCTATCCTATGGATCTTTACATATAATTTTCAAATGCAGTGCTAAGCTGTTTACTATAATTTGTATTCATGTTAAAGGGATTGGCAAAATAATATAGCACAGCAATAAAAATAAGACAGGTGTTTTTATGTGTGTAGTACACTGATATTTGTGTAAATGAAGAAGAAAATATTTATACTACAAACACATGTATAAGGGTGAAACAAATTATGAATATACCTAGAAGGCTTAGGCAATATGGTAACATGCATCAGGTAGGGAACCTGAGTGGATTCACATTAGATAAAGAGACAGAGGGATAATTTTCTCCATATAACTTGCTACAACTTTTGAATTTTGAACCATGTAAACACACTATATATTGAAAAAGAGGGTAATTTATGGCAGTTAAATCTATTTTAACCAGACTAATGGAATTGGAATATTAACATATAATGTTCAATATTGGAGAAATCATGCTTTAAAAATCTGAAGCATTCTAACTGTGTCACAGGTTTTATGTTAGTTTTCTCTATCTCATGAAAAATGCAGGCAAATTGACTAGAAAAAAATTATACTAAAATTTTCATCTACTTTATAGCAAAAGCAAATGCTCAGTACAGAAATCAATAACATAAAAACTATAAATGTCTCACAGTAAGTGTCCCAGGGTTTAGTGACATTGCTGTTTTATATTTTTCCTAAGAGGCAAACAAGGGGAAATGTTGAAAGCAAATGAAGCCCAGAGAGTCACATGCCTGTTGAACAGCCTTCCCCAAAAGGCTGTTACTGTTATAACAATCAAAGTAGAGGAGCAAGAGATAGAAAGGAGGTACAAATAGAATCCCTTTTAGAAATGGTACAAATAGGATCCCTTTCAGAAATGGTGTTTTCTAGAATACATGGGCCTCTAGACCATGACTGGGCCTTGAGGTGGGAGAGAGAGCATTTGACAGAAGATGATGTAATAGATGTAATATACTTTAGAGGCATCTCTCTTTAAGTCTTTTAAGGAACTTCATTAAGAGTGAGAAACAGAGAGAGAGAGAGAGAGAGAGAGAGAGAGAGAGAGAGAGAGAGAGAGAGAGAGAATACAGCAGCCGTTGGAAGCATGATAGGATGGGAAGGACAGAAGCACTTCTTCAGAGAACCAGAGCAATGTTCCTGAGGAGTGCCCAGAGCAATCACTAGAAAAAAGGAAAAATCTGATATGTTTTAATGTTTTAGGGGTGGGAAGTTTCAGAGCATATACAACAGAGCACGGAGGAGCCATGGTTCATAAATTGAAAGCTATCAAGTCAGCAGAGTCTAGATTTTTAATTATTAATTAATTAATTTATTTTACATCCTGACTGCAGCCTCTTCTTTCTCCTCTCCTTCCACTCCCTCCTTTCTTCCCCCTTCCCACCCCCCTCAATCTCTACCTCTTCCTGAATTGCTCAGAAAGGGGCAGACCTCCCATGGGCTTCAGCAAAGCATGGCATATCAAGCTTCCACAACACCAAGCACATCCCCCTGTATTCGGGCTGGGCAAAGGCAATCCAGCATGAGGAATAGGTTTCCCAAGAGCCAGTCAAAGCACCTAAGACAGTCCCTGCTCCCACTTCTGGGAGTCCCACATATAGACCAGGCTGCACAACTGTCACATCCAGTTCAAAGGGCCTAGGTTGGTCCCATGCAGGCTTCCTGGTTCTTGGTTCAGACTCTATGAGTCCTCATGAGCCAGGACAATGGTTTCTGTGGATTTCCTGTGATGTTTTTGAGTCCTCTGTTTCCTACAATCCCTCCTCCTTCTCCTTAGCAAGACTCCTTGAGCATGGCCCAATGTTTGGCCATGGGTCTCTGAAACTGCCTCCATCAGTCACTGGATGAAGGCTCTCTGATGTCAACTGGGGTTAGTCACCAAGTTAATCACAACACAGTCTAGATTTTAAGTCTCTTTCTCAGAGAGAGGGCATAACCTCATTCAAGCTTTGGGATCTGTCTAAAGGTGCAGGCACATGTTCTATCAGTTAAGCAGAGTACCTCTATAGTCTGTATTCATTCCTTTTGAATGGAATTCAATAGGTTAGATTGACTGCTCTTCTTGTGTAGAAACAGCTGTGTTCTTTGCTTAAAACACCACAGGAAGACACATGAACTCAAGGTCTTAAAAGTTGAGAAAAGGCATGAGAGCCATGAGTAAGATCTAAATAGCCTTTAAAATAATCTAGATAGAGAAAAGGAAGCCTTTCCTGACTGAGTTTTCCCTCTCCATGTCCTGTAATTTGATCTTGTTGAAAACCAGCAAACTAACTTAGAACTCCATAGGAGAAAGAAATAGTTTTAATCCAGGGGGGAACATCTGCAAAAGCATAGCCCCAAAATACTCTTATGAATTTGTTTATCTGTCTAATTCATTTTATTACTCATTGTACCAGGAGACAAAATATAGAGCCAGGGGCCAGTAAATATTAAAGAAAAGGTCATTAAACATTGTGGAACAAATGTATTATCAGTGAAACTCTGATAATCTGTTTAGTCTACCTATGATATCTGCCAGGCACCCGTATCATAATTCTATTGTGAAAGGTCACTTTTTAAGGATTTGTCTATGTTGTACAAATTAATTAAAGTAACTTTTGGTAAGTGGTAATTTGGGAAACCAAACAATATATAGAGAGGAAGTGAAAGAGCATGGAGCACACAACAGTAACGTTAGTTAATAAGTTGCACCAGAAGAAACAACTTTGTGTACGTTCCATAGTCTGGAACATACTCTTATCACACAGAATTTTGAGGGAGGCTGAGATACACAATTTAAGGGAAAAGTTGGTGGTTGGTTAGGGATTTGTGTTATAAGTATTAAAGTTCTAAACAAAAATGATGGATTTAAGTGAGAACATGGCAAATGAATGCTTTGTATGTTGTTCCAATATGGATAATGAATGAAATAAATTTGTGTTAAAAGGCCAAAAGGAGAAATTTTGTCTTTTTCAGACAAACTCAACGGACAAATGTACTGAAAAGCATTGGTTAGTTCACAATGAAAAAATAATGAAGACTTACTTGTCTCATCATGATATTTTCATTGTGTATGATAGATGCATCACGTTCTATCTGCAAAGTTTCCTAAACACCTAGTTCCTCCTAAAGCAAGCCTTTATTTGTTTATATAATTTGAAATTTCACTATAACTTGAAAAAGTTCTGTCTTTAGAATGACCTGATAGTGGTGTAGAAGAAGACAGTTTAAAGATCTCAGGCAGATCTATCTCCTGGAGATCTGAAGAGTAGAAGTCAAATATTGAATAGCAATATAGCAACGTTCCAGGAAATGGTAAAGGTGATAGACTTTTTGAAGAGATAGGTTATTGATTTGGTTGCATTAAATTTTAAAGCAGTCATTCTTCTACTAGAAAGGAATCCTTATTGTTGCAAAAAAGTATTGTTAGTGTTTCTGAGTTCCCACTGAACTATTTTTCATTGGTGTGGATAGCTTTTCTTGTTATTTAAAGAATGATGTGAGTTGGTTCATATTTTAATGATATTATAAATATTACAAAGAATATCATCATTCTGATAACAAACTTTGATTAAAAAGGAAAATAAAAAGAATACATAATAATAAGTATACAGTTAACAATGTGAAAGAACATTATTCTTTGACACATAAGATGATGTCTTTTAATTAAAAGTCTAACAATTGAGTTGAGATTAATTTTCATGCACTCATGTCTCTTCTACTTATTATAAATGGTGGTGCTAATAAAAGAAAACAGTCCTTATAAAATACTGCCAAATCTCACTTTGCCTTACTAGCTGATTTCAAAACTTTAGATGGCCTTTGCCACTCATAAGAATAGATCTATTTTTATTTTCAAATAAAGTTGCAAATAAAATAAGGATATAACATGTAAATGATTTTGTTATAATATGTCTTGTGCTCTTAGAAGAGCTTACAAAACATTCATGCATATTTATAAAATCAACCACTGGACTGTTGGCTTCAGAGCTAGAGTGTGGTGATCATAAAGTCAGTTGGGAAGATAAGCTTCTCATGGTACACATATGATAGAAAACAAAACATGCATCTCCTTGGAAAATTGAACACTTCATATCCTTCAGCATCTGATACATGTTGGTTTTACAAACCTCTTCTGATTCCCCATTGCTCTTTGATCAAAAGAAGGCTTTTGAGTTAGCCCTTTTTTGTTGTTGCTATTGGTTGTTTTATTTGAATTAATGAATTAATTAATTATTGGTCATTTGAGATCAGAGGATTTATCAAGGCTCTTCATTTTAGTGGTTAGGCAAGCATGTGGAAATCACTGGGGTACTTTAGGTGAGAATGCCATGACTTTCAAGGACCTGTTGACACCATACTCTCCTCATTGTCTTGACTCCAGCTGCTCACAAGATGCCAAGGGGAAAACTGAGTTTGCTTCATGGAGGAAGAACATGTAGATGGAAGACTAAGATCTCATTCACCAATCACACCTCAGCAAATGCCTGAGTCCCTTACTGCTTCTGCATTTATGGGCTGCAATCCTAAGAGCACCTTCTACCTCTGGTTAGGGTACTCCAGAGACTGAACCTGAACTTTAAAGAATCAGCAAGAGGAAATCAGCCTTGCATCTTTAGTTTCCTAGCATCTTGAGTGAAGGAGTTGGGTCAGAATATGTGCCTTATAAACTAGAGGGCTTGGATCATGTAGACATAATTGTAGTTTAAAAGAGAAAGGAAAGAACATTTAAGAAAATTAAAACATTACACGAACACAAAAATACCCCAATGTTTTTTTTTAATTATTATTATTATGTGTTTTAATTTTATACATCAGCCATGGGTTCCCCTGTCTTCCCCATTCCCTGCACCACCCCCACCTTCCCCCCAGCCCCTCCCCTCCATTCCCATGTCCTCCAGGACCAAGACACACCTGGGGATTCATTTAAATCTGGTGGATTCAGTACAGGCAGGTCCAGTCCCCTCCTTCCAGGCTGAGCATGTGTCCCTGTGTAAGCCCAAGGTTCCAAACAGCCAGCTCATACATTAAGGACAGGTTCTGATCCCACAGCCTGGGTGCCTCCCAAACAGATCAAGCTATTCAATTGTCTCACTTATCCAGAGGGCCTGATCTAGCTGGGGGCTCCACAGCTGTTGGTTCATAATTCATGTGCTTCCATTCGATTGGCTATTTGTCCCTGTGCTTTTTGCAATCTTGGATTCAATAATCTTGCAATCCCTCCTCTTTTTCTACAGTTGGACATCTGGAGCTCCACCTGGAGCCTGGCTGAGGATCTCTGAATCCACTTCCATCAGTTATTGGATAAGAGTTCCAAGATGACTGTTAGGGTGTTTAGTCACCTGATCACCAGACTAGGTCAGATCAGGCTTTCTCTCGACCATTGCCAGCAGTCTACAGAGGATATGGCTACCAGGTGTTACAAAAAACTGACAAAAAAAGAATAATTATGTGCATGAAAGCCTGGCCTATGAAGTAAATAGTGTGTAACAAATAAAAAAAATTGAAGACACAGAAAACTAAACGAGAAAATAAATGGTTAAAGAAAGGGATTGGAGAGGTGCTGTGTATGGACAATGGAGAAATGGATACTGGAGGAGATGGAGTGCTGGGTGGAAAGCTCAGGAGAGATCCACAGTCAGTAAGAAAAAAAGTAAACCAGGATGAATAATAATCAGTAAAAACAACAATGTATTCTAACTATGATTAAAAAAAACACAATATGTTAATTTTGTTAAAAACAAAGTTAAACTCAAGAAAAGCAAAAGAGATCAAACAAGACATATTACTCATTACAGTCAATGTGAATGGCCTAGATTCCTTAACTAAAATACAGGTGTCACTAGGTGAAATTTAAAAATACACACAGCAACTTAGTAATTTAAAGGAGCACTTAAAAAAAAGAGAGACCATGATTAGTACAAACAAAAATGAGGTATGATCAGGTAGACAAGATCCAATTTATTGTTCAAATGGTGAAGATAAAAAATACTTAATAATAAAGATCACAATTAATGGAAAAAGGAGAGTGTGGTGATACTTTATTTGTGCTGAAATGTGGTAATATTTTATTTGTCTGTTAATAAATAAAGCTTGCCTGGAGATCAGAGGAAACAGCAATCCATTAACATAAGTCAGGCAGGGGTAGCACATGCCCTTAATCCAATCACTTGGCAGGCAGGGTCTCTGTGTGTTCAAGGACACACTAGGGAACAGCCAAGCATGGGGACACACGCCTTTAATCCCAATACCAACCATAGAGACCTGGAGGTCTGTACAGACAGGCAGTGACAAGGAAGTGAGGTAGTTGGGCTAAGAGCCAGTGAGAGGGCAGAACAGCAAGGCAATAAAAACCTGGGTAGACAGGAAAAGCTCACTTTTGGGGAGATGCAGAGCTGGTAAGGTAAGGTTGATGGCTATCACTATTTTCCTGATCTCTAAGGCTTTCACCTCTATATTTGGCTCTGTGTTTTTTATTTTATAAGAGAGTTTAGAAATTTTTGAACAGTAGAGTACTCATAACACTATGTATACCAAACCAAGGAGCAGGAAAATACATGAAGCAAAAGTTAAATTTGATTAAAATTACAATAGTTTAAGAATTTTTCTTTTCCCATCTTATCCACATTCAGTAGTTAAGAAACCTTAAAAATGTGCAAGATGGCTGGGTGTGGTAGCACATGTCTTTAATCATAGCATTTGGTGGGAAGGGGCAGAGGCAGGCGGATCTCTGTGAGTTTAAGGCCAGCCTGGGCTACATTGTTGAGTTCTAGATCAGCCAAGGATACAAAAAAAGAGGTGTGAGAATTTTTTTAAAAATCCATTGGTTTTAATGCACTCATAGTGTATATGCTCATGAGTATAAAAACTTACGACCTCAAAGTAAAGATGGCATACTTTCTTTTCATAATATGTTCTGAAAACAGTTTAAAAACATCACCATTGTGGGCAACACAGAAACTATAAAATTAAAAGTGGAAAACTGCATGCCAGATTTCCTGACCAGAATACAATACAATCAGGTATAAATAATAAAAACTGACCAACATTCTTAGCTCATTAGAAATTGCAAAACAGGCTAACAGAGATGGCTCAGCTTTCTTTTTTTTATTTAAAAAGTTTTTTTTTTTCATTTTACATACCAACTACAATTCCCCCTCCCTCCCCTCCTCCTGCTCACCCTCCCCATCTTCCCCCTACCCTCCCCCATCCACTCCTCAAGGGCAAGGCCTGCCATGGGGAGTCAACAAAGTCTGGCAAATCATGTTGAGGCAGGACTAAACCCCTTCCTGCTGTATTGAGGCTGAGCAAAGTATCCCTCCATAGGGAATGGGCTCCAAAAAGCCAGTTCATGCACTAGGGATAAATCAT
The DNA here is from genome assembly GCF_903995425.1 of Onychomys torridus. NCBI lineage: Eukaryota > Metazoa > Chordata > Mammalia > Rodentia > Cricetidae > Onychomys > Onychomys torridus. The sequence goes on from NC_050455.1 coordinate 39,305,162, forward strand.
GGCCTCACTGACAGTGGCCCCATAAACTGCCCAAACCACACAACTGTCACTCACATTCAGAGGTCCTAGCTTGTTCCCATGAAGGTTCTCTAGCTGTCAGTCCAGAGTCAGTGATCCCCATCAAAATCCCAACACAATTCTTCACAGGCCTTGAAAGAATAATACTCAACTTCATATGGAAAAAAAAAAAAAAAAACAAGAAAAAAAAACCCCAACAACTCATGATAGCCCAAACAATCCTGTACAATAAAGGACCCTCTGGAGGGTATCACCATCTCTGACTTTATACTACAGAGCCATAGTAATAAAAACAGCTTGATATTGGCATAAAAACAAACACGTGAATCAGTGGGATCAAATTGAAGACATTAATCATACACCTATGAACACTTAAGATTTGACAAAGAAGCCAAAATTATACAATGGAAAAAATAAAGCATCTTCATCTTGTATCACACAGAAATGTATGACATTTAACCTCATTACCTATGGTTGGACAGCTTGCTCACAATTGATACAGGGAGAAGGGCTTGGTCCTACCTCAACTGAATGTACCAGGCTTTGCTGTCTGGACATGGGAGAACTTACCCTTTTGGAGGAGGGGAGGGGAGGTCAAGTGGGGTGGGAAGGGGGAGTGGGAGGAGGGAGGAGAGGGAGATTAGTGGTTGGCATGTAAAATGAATAAAAAATTTCTTAATTAAAAAAGTAGTAGTTTTACATCTCCCTGGCAATGCATTTTTACAACTTTGAATAAATTATTTCTTTATGAAAATTTTTTCAAAATTGAAATCCCCCAAATATGAAAACTCAAACAGATTGACTAACATAAAACATCAGTGATTATACAGAACTTCAGAAGTAAATGAATGAAAGGGCCGAGCCAGAGTGTCTCTGGCTTAGGGTCTGATGTTGCTCCCTGTCCTGGAGATGAATAAATAGCATTTGATCAACTGGAAACATGAAAGCCACTCCAGACAGATCTCAGCGTTCCAGCTCTCTAAGTGCAAATGCATGCATACACAACTTAGGCTTGCTTAAGTAAAACTAAGGTGTTATTTAATTACTAGTTCTTGTCTGTATTGATTTAATTTTACAAGAACTTTGATGAGGTGAAGGTAAGGGTTGTTGTGTTATGAAGTAGACTGACAGTCAACTGCACTCTGTCTAAACACATTTTGATATTTTCTGCACTGTGCTCAGTCTTCAGCTGAATAGAGCTAAAGAGTATTCATCAAAAAATCTCTGTCAAATCCTACCATCCAGTATTGAAGTGAAACAGTCAAGCACAGCATGAAAAACAATTTAACCCCAGATGACTAGTGTATAATCCAGTTCTAAAAACAAACCTTACTTAGACGTTTTTATTTTCTCTTACAATATCCAAGTTGAATGAGTGATTCAAGTGCCTCCTCAAATAGGCTAATCAGCCATTACATTAATAACAGTTCATTACTACAACTGGAGCAAGTAGGTGGTCTCCACAACTTCTTTACTAACATGGTTTAAACAAAGAAAACACATTTTCCTGAGCTACAGAAAGTGATGCTTATTTTCAGGACTACCAGAATTCAAGGATGCTCTTCTGATCCCTTTGTTGTCAAATTCAGTTTGGGTGGGTACTTACTTACCAATGCTGCTCTCCACTATTTAAAACATATTCTATCATTGGCATACATATTTTATGTGTCAACTAGTTGACACTAATATGTTTCTGTGTCATGTACATCATAGAGTATATAAACCAAAAATATATATGAAGAAAAAGAGGTAGGATGAAAATAAAATGAAACCTAGCCCTTCACACTCCTGCCTTGGTCATGTTTTTCTTTGGAGACCACATTGTCTGCACCCTGGAGAAAAACAAGTTCATTTCTTGACAGAAAGTCTTCAGTTACTTATGAGAAGGGTCTCACTAGACAAAAATATCAATGACAGTAATGAGCTACACAGACTTCCTGTAAAACACTCCCATGTATTTCTACTGGCTTAACTAGACTCAAACATAATAGAACTAACGTAAAGCTGTTACATTGAGAGGCAGGGGAGGAGATAGAGAGAATGTCATACACTATACACTTGGAGTGAGGACTGTGTATTTTAAATAGGATTAGAGAAGGTCACACTCAGTACAGTTTGCCCACTTCTACAGTCATGAGAGGCTCTCTCTGTATGACTAAGCTGACACATCATTTCTGGAGTGTTGCGAGTTTGTATGGTTGCCCAGATTAATCACTGAAATGATCAAGGTCCCTTTGGCTCTTTATTCTGCATACTGCTTATTTGGCCACATGCAGCGACTGGAGAAGAGAGCATGGATAGCAAAGATTGCTTGCTGTACAAAGTGTAAGAATTCATCAGTCTTTCCAATATAGTTTCAGAGCAACTTAGACTTGTATTAAAATATTAGAGTGAGAGCAAACTACTATTTAGACATGAAGTATCCTATCTCTGCTGACTGTCTTAATGAATGTGACAGTAGTCTCCTTGTTAGCTTTGGTCTACATAGCATCATTCTTCTTCTCTGTTTCCACTTACTCAATATACCTACCCTTCCTCCTCTCCTTCCCTTCCTCCCTTATTTAGACAAGGTCTTTTTATGCTGCCCAGGCTGATGGTGATTTCTTGGGCTCCCAAATCTACCAACCCCAGCTTCTGGAGTAGCTGGAACTAGAGATGCATGCCACTGTTCCTGACTAGCACTCCACTGAACATAATTTTCTTTCAAGTTTTCTATTCCACTATTCAGGAATGGCAATGTCAGGAAATGATTTATTCTTACACGATTTCTAGTCTGAAAAAAAAAAGTAGTCTGTTGAAAAAGCACAGGGTAGAGTAGCTTAACCTGTAAGATGCCCTGGGCTTGATCCCCAGCACAGTAAAACCCAGGAGAGGTAGCCTGTGCCTGTTAAAGATTAGAACTTGAAGGTCATTCTCCAGACATACTGAGTACAGAAAGGATATTTGATCAACCAATAACAATAACCATTTTTCTTTTTCAGAGAAAGCTGAAGCTTTGCAACTATATTTTAAAAATAGTGAAAAATATGCTTATAATAGTACTTCAGTAGTCATCTATAGTATTAAAAGACATGAACCGGAAAGTTGATCTATGGCAGTTCAGCACAGAATATTATGAAGAGTCCATTTGTGGAGTTACCCAAGCTCTTTTATGTTTGATTTAGTGTCTCATCCTCACTTTATTACATTTAACATCACAGATAAATGTTTATTTTAATATTTGTGATATTATTTATAAAGCCAGATATATGGTCTGGCATACATATGGAGAAGCAGCAGCTGCAGCATGACTGAGCACTGGTTATATACTGTGACATACTCCAAAGTCACACTCCCAGATACTGAGGTCATCTGTTCTGGATAGTGCTGTGCTTTGTGGATTATTTTACCTAATGGCAAATCTCATCCCTAAAGTCTAGCTACTGAGAGTTTCCAGACCAATTTTAGAGTTTCTACAGGGCTTATAGTAGTATTTGCTCTGCCCGTGACCTTGGGCTATAGGGCCTGAAGGAGGTGGTGCTTCTTGCTGTCCTAAGTGAACTCTTAGAAAGAAAGGGAGAGGGGTCACAAAGCCCTTCTTCCTGCTTCCTGGTGTGAGTGGACTGCCAGGTGGATTTTCTCTTGGTTAGAACAGAGGACAACTTTAGCTGTTTACTCAGTTCTGTATTCATGAGTGTATTTCCTCAATTTATACCCTAGTAAATTCCCTAATATCCCCTAAGCAGACTCCTGTGGAGTTCTCACTTTAGGGGCTAGTTTTCTAAGTAGCTCTCAGTTATTTCTCAAATGTGAAGCGTGTCAAACCCTAAAACATTTGAAAGCTGACACTGTACTTCTGGGTCAAATGACTTTTGACTACAGTGACATTACAGTTTATTGCTTTCATCTACTTCATTAAGATTAATGGGCAGATACTTGACTTATAAATAGAACCAGAAATTCAATCACCTTCAAAAATTAAAATGTCTCTCATAGACCTTCTTCGAAAACAGAGAATACAACCCAAAAGGAATATAAAAATTTATTTCTATACCATAAAGGCAATACTTGATTGATTCAAAGTAGGAAGTTTTCCAAACATTCATCAAAATATTAAAGCCCAATTAGCTTGAAAAACCCATTGCAATATAGTCTTTTGAAGTCAGTACTTTTTAAAAGTCACCCAAATACTAAACATTCACACTCTTTCAGGCTCTAGAGTCCATTGCACACACTGTGAACTTCTGTAACATGGCCTTTGCTCTCGAGGGTAAAATCCTTTCACATAGTTCAGGAAAGGGGAATGGCATACTACCTAAAGGTTAACTGAATGTTTGTAATGAATGAATCAGTATTCGCACAGTTACTCAAGTCTAGAAAGTCAATTATACTTCATGTCAGACATGACCACCTTTCAATTTAAGATTATTTCTCATGGAAAAGGGAATGTGGTGTCTCTTTAACTAACTGATAGCCTGACTAAGAGTACTTAACAACTTGGTGAATCCTTGATAGAATCCCAAAGAATCTCTTTCTATAAACTTCTGTTTTATGAGACACATTAAAAAAAACCACTTTTCCCTGTTTATTTTACTATACCTCATGTAAGCAAACAATTCTATCACTTTTCTTGTAAGGCAAATGGAGGCCAGCTGCTCATGTGGACCTGTGTACAGCTGTTGGCATCTGTTCAAAGACCAGGACAGCTGCTATGACAGAGCATCATAAACATTCCCTTGCCTTTCATCTTCATTATCTGAGTTTGTATTTGTTACTAGTCTCCTACTTTTTCCCTCAACTTTCTCCCCACTTTCCCAGATATTCACACACATTGTTTTCTGTTTTCCCATGCAATAAAGTAGCATATTTTCTGACTCTATGGATACAACCATAAGTTCCCCAGAATAAAAGAGTATGACCCGTAATTCATTTCTCCTCATAAAGAAAGGGATTGAATCATTGGGATGAAACTCCATCCCTTTCACCACTCCTGTTATGAAATCTCAGTGCAGCAATTCTGAGAGGCAAAACTGTCAATCTTTGGATTTTTCAAACAAGTGGATTATTCCATGCAATTAAATTCTGATGTTTCATAATTGCAAATGAAGAGTGATGTTCATATTCATTGGTTAATATCTCCAATGTTTCCAGAATGCAGACATGTTTCTAGTCTTTGAGAGAAGCTGGTAAAAGTTATTTTCTGGGCTGATCCTTTGCTTAGACACTGATGTCCTTTCGCTTGAATCATTACAAGAGCCATGAAACTTTTTTTAATTCCTAGAGTACCATAATCTCCTTTAAATCTATTCCCCTTGCTGTTACTAAGATCCCATTAAATCACACCACTAAACATGTTCTTACTCAGGAAAAGTCCTCCAGCACAGCCTCATAATGCAATGGGTTTCAATGTGTTATATTTAGACTTCAGAAAGAAAGCTTGCAGCAAAGCCTTAAAAAAGATAGAGACAGACAGGAGGGAGCCAAGGGGAGAGTTTATATCTTAGTATAAAAATAGCAAATGTAAACATCTACTAATATTAACTCTTAGTTTGGTATGATACACTCAATTTTATCTATTTCAACTTTCCTTCTGCCTCATTTTAATGCTATTTTCTTCCATTGTCCTGTAGTACTAATATTTAAAGTCTCTTGGCATTTATATATGATGGTTTTGAATCCACAAACAGGACAATGCCTTGGAAAACTTGTGAATCTGGTACTAGTTACTTTTCTCATTGCTATATGACAAATAATTTGACATCCACAAAAATATTTATGCTTCACAGCTTTAAGGAGTACAGTCCACCATGGTGGGGAAGACATGGCAGTGGAATCATGGGGTGGAGACTGACATCTTCCTAAGCCAGGAAGCCGAGAGTGGTGGCAGGATCAGAAGTGGATATTCCCTTCAACATCTGCTTGCTTGGGTTCACTTCTACACACTATGTCATCACCCAAAATGTTCCTCCACTTTCCCAAGCAACACTGCGAGCTGGAAACCCAGTGTGCAAAGGCAAGCCATGGAAGATATTCACAGCCAGGACAATAAAGAACAATAACTGTTGGCTTTCTTGAGACAATGGTATGACTGTGTAGATGAAATTCTAAACAGTCTTAGTAAATAAGGAACACAGAGCCAAATACAGAGTTAAAGCCAAAGAGATCAGAGCAAGAGCCATGACTACCTTATCTGACCACCTTGCTGCTGTTGCTGTTCCTGAGAGAGAGACCTTCTTCCTGTGTGACTTGTCTTTTTATTGCATTTCTGTTCTGCCTTCTCATTGGCTGTAAACCCAAGCACACGACTTCCTCATCACTGCCTGTCTATACAGACCTCCAGGTCTCTATGGTTGGTACTGGAATTAAAGGTTTGGGTCACCACACATGGCTGTGGCCTTGACCACACTGATACTCTGCCTGCCATGTGATTGGATTAAAGGTGTGTGCTACCACTGCCAGACTTCTGCTTAATGGCTCGCTTTTATCTCTGATCCTCAAGCAACTTTATTTATTAACATACTGCTGTGGATGATTGATTGATAAATAAAGTGCTGATTGTCCAGTAGCCAAGCAGGAAGTATAGGTAGGTCAAAGAGAGAGAATTCTAGGAAGTGGAAGGCTGAGGCGAGGAGACACTGTTAGCTGCCACAAGGAGAAGCATGATGTAAGATACTGGTAAGCCATGAGCCTCGTTAGGTATAGATTTATAGAAATGGGTTAATTTAAGATATAAGAACAGATAGCAAGAAGCCTGCCACAGCATACAGTTAATAAGAAATATAAGCATCTGAGTGATTATTTTATAAGTGGACTGCCAGATTGTGGGGGGTTGGCGGGACCAGGAGAGAAACTCTCCAGCTACAACATACAAATAAAATCACATTTCAGCACAAATAAAATATCACCATATGCCTGGGCTAGCATCTTCTATCATACTAGCAATTGATTGAATCAATTACTTATTGATTATAGAGAAGCTGAAAATTTCCATTTCTTCTTGAATTACTGAGTTAGTCATTCACATATTCCTAAAGAGTCCATTTCACCTATTTTTTCATATTCATCAATATGTTAAATTGTATGCAGGTACAATATTCTAGATGTATTCTTTACCATTCCTAATTAACCTACTTAAATTTCCTATCTACTCAATTTTATTAGACAAAATATAGTTAACTTAAATATCTAATTTAAGACTTTTTGGTTTTTTATATTAGGATTGTTTGATTTATTACTAGATTTTGCATTTATTGTAAAGTTGCTTCAATTTATATAATTTAAATTTGCTGTTTTCTTTCTTATCTATGAGATGCTTTGCTCATGAATGCCTAATACTCCCTTTGTAAGGCTGTATGTTCAATTCTTAATACTCCTTTATTTAAATTGCACATGATGTACAAAATATATTTTCACTATAGTTTAGTTCTAAGTAGTCTTTCATTTCCCATGGTTTTTAAACTAACACATAGCTAATTTGAGTGTGTTTTCTCAATAAGGGTGTTTTCTGAAGAAAGAAATAGAAAAAGATGTTAGCAAATAGAAGGACCTCTCATGACCATGGGTTGGTGGAACTGAAATTGTAACCATGTGTATATTACTGAAAATGATTAAATGTAATCTCCATCAAAATTTCCATGGCATTCTTCACAGATTTAGGAAAAAATAATTGTAAAATTCATGTGGGACACAAAAGAGCCTGAATATTCCAGGCAATCTCAAACAGAAAAAGCAGTGCTGGGGAATGACAGAACCTGTCTCAAACTGTGACATGATAACCAGAACAGCACAACATTGGCACCGAAACAGGCACATGGACCAATGGAGAGAAGACCTGAAATAACCTCACATATGTACAGTCACCTGAGTTTTGACAAAGTGTATACTAGAGAAAAGACAGACTTTGAACAAATGGTAGTAGACAAATCTCAAAGTCTATACATAGAAGAGTAAAGATCTACTTCTATCCCTTGCCCAGCACAAAAAAATCAACTATCATGGAAGGGGGAATGTTATGGGGCTTCACCTCCTGCCAGGCAACCAATGCCTTCTGTGAGAGGAAGAACTAATCTTCCCCAGGTATGAACCAACCCCCTATTTCCTTATGAAATACCAAGTGGTCACCTCTGAAACCATGTCCATATAAGCAGCACTAAATGGACTCAGCTGGTTGAATTCATATAGATGTACATTTATATACATATGCAACAATAAGACATATGGAAAAAGAGGCCCTGGATTTAGTAGGGATTATGGGGGAAGACATCACAGGCACTGGATGGAGAGGACTCAAGAGAAGTTAGAGAGAAGAAAGGGCAATGGTGTCATTATACTTTAACTAAAATTCTAAAAATCAATTAAAATTTGTCTCTTAATGTAAGACTAAAATTAAAAGACTGCTTGAGGAAACAGGGAAACCAATTCAAGAAAAAGACATAGAGAAGGCCATGCCAAAAAGGATTCTGACAGCCCAGGAAATACCAGTAAGAACTGACTGGTGGGATTGCGTGAGTTACGGTGCTTCTGCACACCAAAGAAAATAGCCAGAAGTGTGGGAGACAGCCTACAGAACTCAGAAAAAAAACTTTACCACCATTCATCCATCACAAGATTAAAGTCCAAAACATATAGAAACACCCAAAGTCAAGCCAACTAATCAACAAATGAACAAATTAAGCAAATACCTAAGACAATAAGTATAAATAGCAAATATATATCTAAAAAATGTTCAATATTTTTAGCACAAAGAAAATGCGAATCAGAACAGTGCTGCTTCATCCATCAGCTGGAATGACTTTTTTTTTGTTTGTTTGTTTGTTTCTCAAGGCAGGATTTCTCTGTGTAGCTTTGAAGCCTGGCCTCGAACTCACAGAGATCCGCCTGCCTCTGCCTACTGAGTGCTGGGTTTAAATGCGTGTGCCACCACTGCCCGGCTAGAATGGCTTTTTAATCAGAAACAACAATTGCAGGTGAAAATTGGAGACAAAAGGAGTCCTTATATACTGTAGTGGAGATGCAAATTAATATATCCACTATAGGAATCAGTGTGGAGGTTTCTTAAAAGATTGCAGTAGAGCTACCTTTCCATTTAGCTAGCTACACCTCTCCTAGGTATCCAGGTATATACATGAAGGAGTCTCAGCCAGCATGCAGCAGAAAACTCCCATATCATGTTATCTATGAGAGCCAAGCTATGGGATCAGCTTACAGTCCTATCAATAAATGATGGATAAAAGAAATAATACATATGTAATAAATACTTACAGTTGTGAATTAAACCTTAAATCATATCAAAATCACATTGTACAGAAAAATTATATGCTTTGTACACTAATAAGAATGGTGTATTAAAGTGGTTTTAAAAAGATTGTTTTTTCAAGTTAGGAAATATAGTTTATTCATACCTAACTATGAAATTTATTGGACAGTCTTATCATTTTACATGTGGTCTATTTTGTAACTGTTTCAAGTACCTAAAGCTTGCATTCTTACCATGGAGTTGTAGTCACGCACAGTGCTCAACTCCTTCACACCTCTATTAATTTTCCATGTGCTGGGTCTGTAAAGTAATGAGAGCAGTGGTAAAAATCCTCCACACAGATGAAGGCTTGGCAATGGGTTCCTTGGTTATTTTATGTAGACTAGAGCGCACACACACTTCTGCCTTCATGTCATATTGAGCACATGTGAGGCACTAGCTTGAGTCTTCAGAAATACACACACACACACACACACACACACACACACACACACACACACACACAAGCTTCTTGTCCACAAATAAATAGAAATTTCTGATCTTCCAGCATATTGACAACAAGCTTTGTCTCTCTTCTCCTCTACTTTCAATATTCTGCTGTTTGTAGTCTACTACAGTGATCTTTAGGCCATCAAAACAAACAAACAAACAAACAAACAAACAAAGCCAAACAAACTTAGAACAATGAACAATATCAATTCAGTTCCTCACATATTCCTCTAGGTTTTTAATTTCTTCTTATTCTTGTTACTTCTAGTTTACATAAACTTCTGACACATTTTTTTTGTTAGCTCTCATTAGAGGATTTTATTTTTCACAAATATTATCATAATAATCTCTGGATATCCAGGTCATATTAAACCAATTATCTTGGTATAAAAGATGCCATGCTATACTTTCTCATGATTCTTTGTGTTTTTCTAAAAGAAAACAACATCTACTAAATAGCCCTTATACAGATTAAAAATAATGTTTTTACATTCTCATTCTCTGCCCCCTCTTGATTAGTGTGTCATTTTACTTACTTTCCTATTATTCAGAAAACTTCTCATAACTTAATTCCAGCTGTGTCTTGCCACAAAATAACCAGTGCAGAATTCTTCATGAGCTTCTAGAACAGTGGTTCTCAACCTGCAGATCATGACCTTTTGGGGGTGGGTGGGTTGAATGACTCTTCTCATAAGACCATTGGAAAACACAGATAATTAAATTACAATTCCTAACAGTGGCAAAATTACAATTTTGAAATATCAGCAAAAATAATTTTATGGTTGTGGTTGCCACAACATGAAGAACTGAAGTAAAGGGTTGAAACATTAGGAAGATTAAAAATAACTGTTCTAGAATAAGTGACCAATCACTCTAAATTCCAGAGAGCTAGGCTAATATATATTCAATGTTCTTTAGTGTAAGAAATATATACAAAATTATTTTACTTAATATATTATTTGATTATAAACTGCATTCAGTATAGAACTATGTTTTTATGAACTTGGTTAATCTAGTTGATGGCTACTGTACCTATTAGGGCATCTAATACTTCTTTACTTTTGCAATTATTCTGTTTCCAGTAAAGATGAAGACACATGGACTCCAAGGAAAGGACCATCTTATGAAACATAGCCACAATAAATGCTCAGAACTCTAGAGCCACTGGAATCAGAAGTTGATGGTCTCTCACCACAAATAAACCCATGGAAAACTTTCCTGAGAAGCGTTGTGAAGCCCAGTGATTGACATTGCCATTATCTTAGCCTTCAATGGCCACTAGAGAATGACACTCTTTTTTTTTATGTTTTTCCAAAATGTCTGCAAATCCTCGGCATTGTTGGAGTGTAACTATTTTCTTCTGGTAATAGAGTCTGGGAAATTAACTCTGCATAATTTATACACTTAGGATACAGATGTGAGTTCAGAAACTATCCTTGTTAGCAATATATATATATATATATATATATATTAGGTCTAGTTTCACTACACCATTAGTAACTTATGGTGATATTTTATTTGTACTGAAATGTGATTTTATTTGTATATTAATAATAAAGTTGTCTGGGGGTCAGAGCTAATAGCAAGCCATAGCAGAAGCTGGACGGTGGTGGCACATGTCTTTAATCCCAGCACTTGGGAGGCAGAGCTAGGTGGATCTCTGTGTGTTCAAGGATACAGCCAGCATGGAGACATACGCCTTTAATCTCAATACCAACCATAGAAGACCTGGAGGTCTGTACAGAGAGGCAGTGATGAGGAGGTTATGTGGTTTATAACCACTGAGAAGGCAGAACAGAATGTCAATAAAAGGACAAACAGACAGGAAGTAGGCCTCTTTCTGAGGGGAAGGATGACAGTGACAGCTAAGGGTAAGAAAGGCAGTTTTTTTTTTTTTTAAATCAAATGTTTTATTTGTATTTTACTCTCTCTGTCCTTGTTTTTTCTCCTTTTTTAAAATTATATTTGTGTTTTAATTTTACACATCAGCCATGGGTTCCCCTGTCCTCCCCCCTCCCTACACCACCTCCACCTTCCCCCCAACCCCTCCCCTCCATTTCCATCTCCTCCAGGGCCAAGACTCCCCTGGGGATTCAATTCAACCTGGTGGATTCAGTACAGGCAGGTCCAGTCCCCTCCTTCCAGGCTGAGCAAAGTGTCCTGGCATATGCCCCAGGCTCCAAACAGCCAGCTCAAGCATGAAGGACAGGTCTGGGTCCCACTGCCTGGGTGCCTCCCAAACAGTTCAAGCTATTCAATTGTCTCACTTATCCAGAGGGCCTGATCCAGCTGGGGGCTCCACAGCCTTTGGTTCATAATTCATGTGCTTCCATTTGTTTGGCTATTTGTCCCTGTGCTTTTCCAATCTTGGTCTCAACAATTCACACTCTTACAGTCCCTCTTCTTTCTCAACAATTGGACTCCTGGAGCTCCACCTGGGGCCTGACCTAAGATCTCTGCATCCACTTCCATTAGTTATTGGATGAGAGTTCCAGCACAACAGTTGGGGTGTTTGGCCATCTCATCACCAGACTAGGTCAGATCAGGCTTTCTCTCCACCACTGACAGTAGTCTCCAGTGGAGGTATCATTGTGGATTTCTGGGGACCTCTCTAGCACTTTGCTTCTTCCTGTTCTCATGTGGTCTTCATTTATCATGGTCTGTTATTCCTTGTTCTCCCTTTCTGTTCTTGATTCAGCTGGGATCTCCTGCTCCCCTAAGCTCTCTTTCCCTTGAAACTTGCCCTTCATTACTCCCACTGTCATCCAGGTTGTTCATGTAGATCTCATCCATTTCTCTGTCATTGGGTGATCCCTGTGACTTTCCTAGGGTCCTGTAATACAGGACACTTTTGAGGCCCTGTAATTAGAAAGACAGTTTTTAGTCTCAGTTCTCACTACTGCTCTGACCTCTTGGGCTTTAATTCTGTAATTGGCTCTGTGTTTCTTATTTTAAAAAGATGGTTACATCTGCACTAACTTTCTAATTTGAGTCCATAGTACAAAATATACTTCAATAGTGAAACTTATGGCATTTCATTCACATCTCAGATCAGGATCTAGATACTAGTAGACAGACACATCCCTTATTGGTAGTTTTTAATCACTCATGTATATATTCTACCTTGCCCAAGATTAAACCTCTTTCAGAGGGAGTCTTCTGAGACTAAGAACTATACTATAGAGAGGTACAGAGTTGAAGTTAAGTGTGTGCAAGCCTATGAAACTGTAGGCATGTGCATATCATGTCAAGTTATCAGAGGACAACTTTTGGGGGTCGCTTCTCTCTTTCTACTTTGTTGAGGACAGGGTGTCTTCCATTTATGCCTTCCTGTATGCTTCAGGCTGGCTGGCCTTGAGCTTCCATTTGATTTTTCTCCTTTCCACCTCCCATCTCTCTGTAGGAGTTCAGGGTGTAAGGGTGTATGTATTTTACTTCTGCATCCAGAGGCTTTTTTTTTACATGAGTTTGGGGAAATGAACTGGAAATTCATGTTTACAGAGCAGGTGCTTTTACCTGCTGAGCTGTCTGTTAGGCCCAGAGTGTGCCAGAATGGTGCCCTTTGAATAGCTAAGCCTTGAGAATTATGGAGGGTAAATTTTGATCACAATGAATTGACTTATTCACCTGCTCTGCTTTTCTCACATTCTGGAGGTGTGTCTCCCTGAGGCCCTCCCATTTACACATTCTCCTTCAGGCTCCACTCTGAGAATCTCTTTGCAGTGAGCTCATGTAAAGTCACAATTTTTTAAATTGGATTGCATAAAAAGATTATCATGCTGAAAAATGAGAAGTGCAATTATAAGAGAAACATCATATAATATTTAGAAATATAATTTCAAAAATGCCTACCCATGACACAAAAGTGATTGCATATGTAAATGAAAGTAATTTTTCCCTACAAACTGCTAAAACTGTTTCCAATAAGCAGTATGTGTGCCCCTTTTTATGGCTACTTTCCTTTTTCTATTCAGTTTGTTACTCACTGTAAGTATTTACAACTTATTACTGAGAAATGGTTAATATTTTGTCTATAGCTTCATGTGTATCTCTCAAAGTAGTGCCTGTCTGTCTGTCTGTCTCTGTCTATCTCACACACATACATGCACACTCACACATTCACGGAATGTGGACAGATTTCTAAATGTTGTCAATGATCTAATATGATACAGTGAAATACAACATCATAATTTACCAGAGTTAAAGTAGTCTCCATATGTATAAATTTTGGTTTGTTTGGTATAGTCCAAATACTTGATCCATAATGATTATTAATTACTTTAGTGGTTCCCTCCTATCTTTATATGTATTTGGTTCAAACAAATGCATTATTTTTTCTTCATAAATAAGTGATATATTTGTCCTATGAGAAGAAACTGGGGATGAAAAATATAACAAGTAATAAATATAATCATTGATGCAGATTTCCTAATTGTGCTCATTGCTCTAAAGAAGCTCGTGTATTGATACACTTACATACATTGACATGTGACAATAAGTGAACTACCTTGTGGTTATGATCTGTGTCTTTTAAAATATTTTCTGATTTCCAAAAACCAAAGGCTGCTGGCTTGATAAATAAATTAATTAAATTTATTGTAGCAGTTGGATCTGGTGGTGCCCACCTGTCATCCTGGCATGTGGAAGTAGAAGCAAGAGGATTCTGAGTTCAAGGCTAGCATGGGATCCAGACTGACAAGCATCTTCAAAACATCTCTTTAAGAGTTGTAGCAATATACATAAACTTTAAGATTCAGAGAGAAAGCTTAAACACAGAACCCAGGAAGATTAAGAAACACAGATTCCGAGGATCTATCTAGCAGGAATGAATGGAATATCCTCAAGCTGATCCAGTGCTTTATTCTTTTGGTGTGTGTGTGTGTGTGTGTGTGTGTGTGTGTGTGTGTGTGTGTGTGTGTATCATTATGTTACTACTTTTCCCAGGGCAGGTTTTAAAGAACACTGATCCACATTTTAAGGTTGCTCTCTCACTTTAGACTCTGGCTGGTGTTTTGTTAAGCAGAATGAAGCATGTGGGATGCCATACCTCCAGTCACTATAGACTCAGAGAGGACATCATCATGACTCAGGACGAGCAAAGAGGGAGACCCTGTCTTGTCACTGGTGAATGTGCAGCCACTGCACAGTCCTGAACTTCCTAGCTCTGAACTATATGTGAGAGGAAAAGTCACACCAATAGGCAGACCAGACTGAACCATCTGTTGAAGAGATTGTTATCGAACAATTTCTTAAAAGGGTGGTGTTGGGGAATCAATCTTATAAGGAGAGGAAAGACAATCCTGAAGCAGAGTGTGCACAGACAAAGGTCTTGCTTGTTTATTTGTCCTCCTAAAGAGTAAAAGTAACCAAAATAGACACTTGATCTGAAGAACAAAGAAGAAAAGAAAGCAAAAAGGAAGGGAGAGTTAGATGGAATTGAAGGAGATAAAATTTTGAAATGATTTTGAGAGATTATGTCTAAGAGAGGAAACAAAAAAAATGCTTCAGTATCATTAATTGTACAAAAGAATATATAAGAGGTTTATTTATAGTGCTGTTTTCATCTGCCATTCTTGAGCTGAATAATTACACTTTACTTTGGAAGTATTTCTTAAGTCAATAAATTTAAATTAAAAGAATAAATGTTTGTATTGTTAGATTGCTAGAAGTTAATTTATGGGCAGCCAAAACACTAATTTTTTTAAAAAAATAATGGAATGCAATACAACAGTATTAATTTGCCCGAATGCCTGGAGACAGCTATTTCAATCTTAAATGTCTATTTAATAGTTACTACAAGTGGACAAGGATTGTTTGAAATAAAATAAGTCTCTAAAGCAGACAAAAACAGTCTCTTATAAAAGCCCATATTAAGTTCTCTGAAGAGAATTTACATCAAAAATAAATTAACTGTGTGGATTAAATTTTCAGTCACACACAAATCTTAGTCTCAAAAGTCAATCAGTATATAATTTTAAGAGTGTATTTTAACTGATTTCATGTCTCTGGGCTGTCCGTGGTGGAGTGTTCAGTAGAAGCACAGAGTACATGGTTTACCTGCTAGAATTTCATATGGACAAGTGACCACAAAGGCACAGTTCTTGCCTTGCTCATGGTCTGGATATTGCAATGACAGTATAATGATGAGTGATGAAGAGGGTCAGGCAAATATATATGTCCTTCCCCCAATGAATATTTCTCTATTTAAACATAATTTTTATTGATTCTTTGGGAATTTCACATTATGCACCCCAATCCTACTTGTTTCCCAGTCCCTCTACACCCCCATCCTGAAGGAAAACTTCAAAAAGAAAGGCCTAACCTCCATGGGGTTAGTAAGCATAACTGATAGCCACTCACCTGGAAATCTAACATAAAATGTGATGGAAACACTTTCAGTTTCTATTATTTAAGAGTATTTTCCTTTCCATAAAAAAATTATGGGAATGAAAATGGCTAAAAACAAAAAGCATAAATACAACAGCGTTCCACCACCACAAAAAACAAAAGAAAGAAAAAGAGGAAAGAAAAGGAAAATGGAAAACAAAACAAAATCCAAATGACCAAAATCCATAAACCAAATAGTGTGAGGCATGTACATCTAGTATTATATGCCCAGGAGTTTGAGGTTAGTCTGAACAACATAGCGTGAACTTGTCTCAAAGCAAAGCAAAGTGAATGAATAACAAGGAAACACAGGAAGAGACAAAGCTAGTATCAGAAAATGACTCATACAGCTCATACAGCAAATCAATTTTTGACACATCAAGTCAGGAATTTAAACAAAGACTCCGTTGTTAAGGCATCTGATAGAGGGCTATGGCTACAGCCCAGAGGTCCATCCTTTGCTTTTACTGTACTAGGCTGCAGGTTTAGTTCCTAGAACTACATATAATGAAAATAAATCCTTAAAGCAAAAATCAAATAACATGTAAGGACTAGTGGGTGATGTAACGAAAAGATGAGGAACACTAAGGAAAAAAATGTTAGAATTCAAAAGCATTTTGTTAGGAGCAATGAGAAAGAAAAACTAGTTTTCTCCAATGGAGTCTCACTAGGTATATTAACCACAGTTTAGGGCAGGTGCCCCATGCTCAGAAGTAGCTGATCAAACAAATGAACTCTTGTATTTTTTAAACATTTTCTCTCATATTGCTTTGTTTGAGCATTTTTTTTGTCTTACTGGTATTTTGCTTGTATATTTTGGTTTTCATTTTTGTGGGGTTTTTGTGTGTTTCTTGTTTTTTTTTTTTTTGTTTGTATGATTCTGTTGTTAGTTTTATTGGGGAGAGAGGGAGGGAGGGAGGGAGGGAGGGAGGGAGAGAGAAGAGAGAGAGAGAAAGAAAGAGAGAGAGAGAGAGAGAGAGAGAGAGAGAGAGAGAGAGAGAGAAAGAAAGAACATGGAGTTGGATGAGTAGGGAGGATCTGGGAGTTTTTGGGGAAGGAAAAACATGATCAAAATATATTACATGAAATTTTTTAAAATAAAAATAAAAGGAAACTATGAAAAACTGTCACATCCACATTAATATTGGGGTTTGCTGGGTTATGGTGCTGGACATGGTGAATTCTTTAACAGCTCTCTCTGTTCCTCTTAGTCATGAGGTCTTTCTTGTGCTCTGAAGAATGAGGTTCTCTTCATCCTCAGTGAACAGTACATTTTAAAGTATTTTATACAATATTGGCTTAGCTGTAATTAGTACTTGGGTTCATGTATCTCTTGAAATGTTCTCATGTCTCCATCACCTTTTAAAAGCAAATATTCTAACCAATAAATCAGCTAGTTAGCTAAGTAGACAATTCTCAAAAGAAGAAACATAAATGTTCAATAAATTTATGAAATGTTCAGAGGTTGAGGACAGGCAAAAAATAACACATTTGCAAATATATAAAGAAACAAATGAATAAGCATGCTTCAAATTGCTGAGAATTCTGAGATACAGTCTAGAGATCAAACCTAAGTATCCATGGAATAAAAGAAGAGGAGGTCAACGCTACTTGTGTAGAGAATGTATTCAATGAAACACAGAAAAAAATTTCCCAAATCCAGAAGAAGAAATATACATCTCAACATAAGAGACATTTAGAATTGCAAATAGACCTGATCAGAGAAGGTTTTCTTCATGACAAATCATGATAAAGTGACAAAAATTAAAAATCAAAGACAAAATTAAGAACTTTTAAATAAAAAAAGCAACTACAAAGACAAATATAACAGAATAAGAAGAGGTCTCTTAACAGCAGCCCTAAAAGTCAGGGACACATGAGATTCCATATGTCAAGCCCTGGAAATAAACAATTTTCAACTGAGGCTGCTATATCCAGGAAAGATTTCTTCCTTCCACTGACCTTGTCTGTTGATTCTTTCTGTTGCCTTTTTGGATTGAGTGATTCACTTTTTAATCTCCAACATGCCTGTCTGATATACAACTAGCAACCACCCCCAGGAAGTCTGCCCATTATGCTGCTTTTTTTCCTTTACTGTGCAGGAGATTTTTCACCTGACAAATCTTTATAGTCACCATTTTCAACAATTGGGATTATTTCTTGTGCTATTGGAGTCCTTTTTAGAAATCCTCGCCTATACCTAGACCTCTTTGACCTATGTTTTCTTCTACCTAGTATTTTCAAAGTTTCATGTACTACACTGAGATCCCTGGTTCATTGTGAATTCATTTTTAACCAGAGTGGAACACGTGCATTGAATTCCATTCCTCTACATGTGGATATCCAATTCTTCCATATGTTGAAGACACATTTTTCCCCCCTGGTATATGGTATTGACTCCTTTGTGACCAGAGATATTTGTCCATCTATGCTGCTCTGCCTCACCCCTCTACCAATGGTTGCATTCTTCTCAGCCAAGCCAATACCTCTGTGTTTGCTGTCATAGCAATGGCAGTGACTAGGAAGGGGAACAATTCCTGGAAGGTACTACTGATCTCCCTCCAGCTAGCACACTGTGTGGCTGGCTGGGCACTGGCTGAAAGCTGCTGATGCCTGATTCTTGAGTTTCTTGGAAGGATCCTCACATATGCTTACTTTTTCTCCTTTCAGCCGTTTCTCCTAGTAGAGAAGAACCTACTATTCTTTCCCTGGGTCACTTGGAGGTGGCTTCTAACCTGCCATCTTACCTGAAAAATAACCATTTGATCAAGTCTTTGTGAGTATAAAACTTCTAAATAATCTACCCAAGAAAAACTCATGACATTAAGAAAGTAAAGAAAAATGTAAAGATGTGTACTTTCTCACCACTGAAACTATAATGCACTTAATGGTACTCCTTAATATAATTGCAGAAGCCAGTATATTAATATGCAGTTAAAATTATGGTGGGAGGCTGAGCAAACATGAATACCATTAAGAAGTCTAGATAATCACAACAAAGAGAAAATGAAATAACTAAAGCAGTGTATTCTGAATAAGAATATAGTTTAGTTACAACCCATTAAAAAATACAGTAGCTGGAAAATGACCTGGAACAATTTAAAAACAATCCCCTAAACTATGTTATGGAATATAATTAAACCTTAATGAGACATTTTCAAGACTCAACAAGAGCATTTACTGTTGGTATATAAATTATGTGAGAAAGTACAGTTCCCAGAATAATCTCTTTTATATGTTAAGTTGAGCACAAGAAATTGGGAGTAGTACAACATTAACCACTTAAGCAACCTATAGCATGATTGATTAGAATATTTGAGAATTAAAATTGTTATGGACATCAGCGGCTCTAGAACTGGTATCTAAGCACTGAGCTGTACTTCTGATGTATGTATTGTAAAATTGCTGATGCTGATTGATCAAGGGAGGCATTTGATTTGTTAAGATAACACATTTTAAAAACATGTTTTTATTTTTAATTATGCATATGCTTGTGTGTTTCAGTTGGGGTGTGTGTGTGTGTGTGTGTGTGTGTGTGTGTGTGTGTGCAGTTATCAGCAGAGGTAGAGGAAGGTATAGGATCTAAGAGGACCTGGAGTTACAGGTGGTTCTGAGCTGCCCCAAATTGAAACTTAGGGACTTAACTCAAGTCTGATGCAGGAGAAACAACTGCTCTTAACTATTAACCCACATCTCTACCCCGAAGAGTATGCATTTTAATAGATCAAGTTCACAAGAGTTCAAGTTTATCTCACTATAAAGTTCAGACTTTCTTGCTTAACATGTGACTGGCACTGTGTCCTTCACTGGAATAGAGAGATGAATAAGATACAGAAAACAAACTAGATATTTCAACTTTAGAAGTATGGATTTCTTGGGTCAGGTATTATTAATACGATACTTTTTGTATTGCACCCCTTTTATGATAGTGAGTACTCTGCAGGTGCTGTTCTGGGCATATGATACTCTTGTCTAAACCTAGGATTTAAAGAAAATTTGAAAGGTCCAATTTCTAACAATCACTTTGACTTACTAGTAATGATATGTTTTTAAAATTGACTATTATGGACATTAGGCTTATAGAAGTTTCATTATTAAAATATTTCTAATACAAAGATACAGTGAGTAGCATATTTAGTCTGATTTAATTCTGTTCAGCTCCCTGTTTTAAGATGATAATAACATGCATTATTCACACAGGCACACATAAATATCTGCTGGGAAAAAAGAAAGACCTAAGACCAAGAAAAAAGACCATTGAAGTTTGGTGTAGCTGTCAGACATTGATCTTGTATTGAAACACTATCTTTTATCTGGAATGTTAACAATCTGGTGTTTTAAAAAATTCTTCTCATGGAAATGGATTTATCTAGAAGACTCAGACCTCACTCTGGGATTTCTTAATAAGAACGAAAGTCACTAAAGAGAACACTTAGTTGCCCGGATATTGAAGCACAGACTGTACACTGCTGTGTGCCTCTTTTTCTGCACCCTCTCTTCCTTGGCACCCTTTCTGCCCAAATGCTAATGATTCAAATGTTATTAGCAAAGGCCCAGAAAATTTGGAAGACTTCTCATCCATTTTGGCTGATGTGCTTTGGAAGACTCAGTCCATCGTGGCAGATCTTCTACCGCTGGCCAGAGGATTTCTTTCTGCTTCTGTATGGACATAATTTTTTCTTTCTATTCCCATCTGTTCTTTTATTGTCTTACCATGTAGAGCTGGCAGATGCTCTGGGACTGTCTTTTCACTCCCTTATACATTTCCTTCCTGAAACTAACTTGTATCTTTTCATTCCTTGGCTTCAAGTACTGCTTGGAAGCCACTCAGTGGCTTTGTCTCACTAAGAATTCAGAAACACTTCCAATTAATTTACAATTAGTTCATTAGCTGCAAATAACGTTTTTGTCCCCAAAGCTGGAGATCAGCTGGTTTTGTTTTACATGTAGCAAGTTATAAAACTCACTTTAAAAACATAACAAATTACAGATCTTCAACAAGAAACATTTGTAGTGTTTTTACTTTTGTTGAAATCAGATGTAACAAGTATATTAGCATGTTGGGATGCCATCATTCAGATGACTATGCAAAGGACTAGCTAAATAATTCATAAGATCCATTGCAAAATGAGACTGTAAGTCTCTTTGTTTAAAACTTATTAAGAATTATGTTAAGTGATATTGCAGCATTAAACATAGCATAGCACTATTGCTGCATAGAGAGTGATAACTTCATAGACTACTGGCTCATCACATATTTTTTTGTTATCAAATTTCTTGGGCATATACTTAAAAAATCCATACACTATAGCAGTAATCTGTGAACATAGTATTCACAATTGCTAGGAAATGGTATTAATCTAGATATCTATCAATGGATGTATGAATAATAGAGATGTGGAACACAATGGAATTATCAGCACATAAGAAAATTGAAAGTATGAAAATTTAAGAAAAAGGGATGGAGCTAGAAAATACCTATGTTGAACAAGTGTGGTGGTATTGTGTTCCCCAAAATATTGTGCACCCTAATAAATTTATCTCGGGTCAGAGAACAGACAGCCACTAGATATCAAAGCTAGAAAATGGTGGCACTCACACCTTTAATCCTAGCATTCTAGAGGCAGAAATCCCATCTGGATCTCTGTGAGTTCAAGGCCACATTGGAAACAGCCAGGCTTGCTGACACATGCCTTTAATTCCAGAAGGTGAGCCTTTAATCCCAGAAAGTGATGTCAGAAAACAGAAAGGTATATAAGGCATGGGGACCAGGAACTAGAGCTGGTTAAGCATTTGGCTGGTTAAGCTTTCAGGCTTCTAGCAGCAGTTCAGCTGAGACCCATTCTGGATGAGGACTGAGAGGCTTCCAGCCTGAGAAACAGGATCAGCCAAGGAACTGGCGAGGTGAGGTAGCATAGCTGTGGCTTGTTCTGTATCTCTGATCTTCCAGCATTCACCCCAATAACTGGCCTCAGGTTTGATTTTATTAATAAGAGCTTTTAACATTCGTGCTACAAACAGGGTAACCGAAGCCCATAAATACAAACACTTTATAATCTCTCTCACATGTGAATACTACTTTTGAGTTTAGATTTCTGTGTTTAACTTGGAGTGAGTATCTGTAGAGACTAGAGAACAAGAAACAAGCCACGAGAGATGTGTGGAGGGGGGGAATACTAAAACACATGTTATAAAAGTAGAGTGAGGAGAATTCCAGGGCTCAAAGGATTTAAATGTAGATGGGGAAGAATGAGTAATAGGTGAGGATGTGGGGGAGGGTCAATGAAAATTTAGAGTACAGGAAAAATGCATATAGAAACCTATTGATTTATAAGGTAACTGAAGACGCAGATTATCTGGGATATAGTATACAGATAAATAAAACTAGAACTAAGCTGTATTCTTTCAGCTCATTCACCACTGGGCGAGAAGAGTTATTAATGGTCCTATTCAGCTATCGATCCTGCATACTACAATACAGACCAACATGTAAGATGCTCTCACTCATACAATAGTGTCATACTTGTTTTGGGACTAACCAACACTTTATAATTGGATTAGATGCTTGCTCCATGGCACTATAAACATGGGTACAAACTCTGGCTAGACATGTCACAGACCTTAGTAGAGAAACTTACTATGAATATTAAGCTAAATGGGCATGTAGCTAAATTGCGTTCTAAACATTATATTCATATCCTTGGATGAATGTTGCTATTTGTCTTGGCTAGAGAAGTTTTTCCCCTCAGTGGGAAATAGTTAATGTAGAGATCACTACTGGTCGAAACACTGAGGATAAATGAATCCTGAGTACTTAGCTCTAAATGGGACATCTAGTTTACTCCCAGGGAGCATTACAAATGAAGGGGAGGAAAGACTGTAAGAGACAGAAGATGATGAAGAGGCCTTTGAAACACTGTCTTGTGGATACAACATGGTGAATGGAATCATGAACACAATAGTTGTGAATTACCTGCATAAGACCCACACATGTACAAAACAAGCCATGAAAGTCGTGGGAGGGAAGGGATTAAGAAGAAGAAAGGGTCTGTAAGAGTGGGAAGGGCATAAGAGAGAACAACAAGAGTGAATATGTTCATGATATATTGTATCCATCACCTAAAATTAAATTATAAAACTAAAATACAAGAGTGAGGAATAATTTATTATTTTTCCTTTAATAATTTTTGAACAATATTTTCACTTATTAAAAATATTTTACTATAAAAAATCTCACAGAAAAAAGTTATTTGTTGTCTGATGAGTATAACAATTATATTTTTAATATTTGTAATGTATGCTGCCAATTATATAAAAAATAGGTATATTTTTCTGTAATCTACTTAATCAATTCTCTAATATCTGAAATGTTAAGGTTTTATTTTGCATTTGTGCAGTTAAGGCAAACAGCTCTCAAGACAGAGATGATAAGTGAACCTGGGCTCCATGACACTAGCAAAGTTCTTACCTCTCTAGGCCCTCCTTTCCTAATCTGAAAAATAAAATTCCTGACTGCCTTCTAGTATCCTATTTTGTTTTCTTTTTACAGGGTTGAGTTAAACTATTAATGTCCATAGTAATAATATACCAAAGTTAAACATCAGTTGTTTAAAGTATGTCTAAGTCTTACTTCAGGTTTCAATACCTCACACCCTGCACTGAATCTTACAATCGTGTATTTCTCTCCACAATTTTGGTTTTATATTGCCTTCATTTATCCTGAAAAACTATCTAATACTTAAGTTTCCATTCTGTGTAATGCATGTTTTCAGTCAGGAGTTCCTTGCTCTTAGAGCCAGTTGAACTGTCCTACTAGTCCTTTTCCCGGGACACCTTGAGATCCTGAAGATGGTGATGTGACAGTGGATTCATGTGTTAGTTAGGGTTTCCATTGCTGTGATGGAACACCATGACTAAAAAGCAAGTTGGGGAAGAAAGGCTTGATTTGGCTTACACTTCCATATCTCTGTTCATCATCAAAGGAATTCAGCTCCTGGGGGCAGGAGCTGAGGCAGAGGCCATGGTGGAGTGCTGCTTAGTGGCTTACTCCTAATGACTTGCCAAGTCTGCTTTCTTGTAGTATCCAGGACCACCAGCCCAGTGATGGCACCACCCACAATGGCTGGGTGCTTCACCATAGATCACTAATTTTAAAAATGCCTCCAGGTTTGCCTACACAGACAGATCATATGGAGGCATTTTTTCAATTGAGGTTCCTTCCTCTCAGATGACTTTGGCTTGTGTCAAGTTGATATAAAACTGTAGTATGAATTGTTAGATGGTTTTATTAATAAAATCAAACCTGAAGCCAGGTATTGGGGTGAATGCTGAAAGATCAGAGAAACAGAACCAGCCACAGCTAACCTCATCTCTCCTTAGCTGATCCTGTTTCCTCAGACTGGAAGCCTCTGAGTTCTGTCTGAATGGATCTCAACTTAACTGCTTATAGAAAGCCTGAAAGGTTAACCATCTCTAGTTCCTGATCCTCACACCTTATATACCTTTCTGCCTCCTACCATCACTTCCTGGGATTAAAGGCTCTTGTTACCATGCCTGGTTGTTTCCAGTGTGGCATAGAACTCACAGAGATCCAGATGGATCTATGCCTCTGGAATGCTAGGATTAAAGGCATGTGTGCCACCATTTTCTGGCCTCTATATCTATCTAGTGGCTGTTCTGTTCTCTGACACCAGATAAATTTATTAGGGTGCACAACATATTGGGGAACACAATTTCACCACATAAAACCTTTCATAATCACTTGATTCTGTGATCTGTTCTTTCATGGCTCATCAGGTTTAACATTACTTTTTTTATATGTTACAGACATTATCTGAGTTGGGCTATTCTCTATAAGGTGTGTATAAACAGAAAAGACCCCCAGTATTGGAAAACTAGTAACTCTGAATTTTCAATTGCAACATTTTATGTATTAAATAGTGTTCTTTCATGGCTCTATCCCATTTAACTTAATGTACAGAACTTGAGCATCATCATTTGTCAACAGTAAGAAACCCTAAACTCAACTTTTTCAGAAAGAACCAATTCTCACTTCATTTCCATGGGGTGACTGCAAACTATAGACAAAGCCACCATAATGCTTCCCTTAATAAGAAAAGACTGATTCTCCTGACCCTCCAGTCCTACAGGTATCTTTCAGTGTTCCTGGCTTCCAGAAATTTCTCTTTCATATTGGGTAAATCATTGCTTACTCCACTCCAACCTAGTTTTAAACTCCATTATATGCAAATATGGAGTGTGACAAGGTTCTTTTCAATGCTATTAGCATTGTTGAATTCAGTGAACATTTTAAAAGTTGACATTTAGCCCAATGACTATGTTTTACTCATTAAACACTAGTCTCTTGGCTTCTAAAGTACCACTGTCTTGTCTTCTTGCTTCTTATGGGTTTCCCATAGCCATCTTGTTGGTCTTTTTCTGGTGTAAACACAACATATGTTTAGTCCAGAAGTAGCTTTGCCTTAAGCCACTGTTCTCTCCTTTTAATGATCTTACTTAATTTATTGACTTTAAAAATCCATCTTTATGATTTTCTAAATGTATATCTCTAGCTAAACATGAGATATGTTTACCAAAAAATACACTCAGCACACAAATGCCCAGTCACCCCCAGCTCTTATTAGTCCATCTAAATGTTAGCTTTTGATGTGTCTCTCCTTGTATGATATCCAGTCAATGGCCAAAGCAAACGTCAACAACAAAACAAAAAAACTGAAGAATTATTCTAATATTTCTCTCTTTTTCACTTCCTCATATTTACCTCATCAAGACTTGTGACATCTTTAGGATATGTTTTAATCTATCCATGTCCTACAATCCTGACTACTACTGCACTATTCTGAGTAAATTTTGTAAATTATATCCTTTCTATCCTCCCATAGAGTCTGAATTCTGCCAAAGTAAAGATATGCAAGTTTTAGTTTTTCACCTTTAACAAACGTTCCAGCACTGAATAAAATCACTCAACACTCATTCTCCGGACATTCTTCCTAAAATCTATTTATTCTCTGCTTCAATATAAATGTTACTTATTTCACACCCAAATTCATGTTTTGTTTATGTTACTTAATTCTATGTATATTAGGATATCTAGATATTTTTACCTAAATGAAATACAAATATTTAGAAAATATATTTAGAAAAGATGCGCACCTTAAAGGTGAATGTCATTGACAGTTGGTTCCTATGCTTCCAGACGTCTTTCTATGTGCATAGACACAAATTTTAAGTTATTTCTCTAAGTAGAGTTAGTAAACTGTTTGCTGTATAATGTGGACATATTTCCAAGACATAAATTTAGTTAGCAATGCTGATTATATAATTACATTTAGTCAATTGCTTTTAGTGAGTGGATATTATTACATTATTCCATTAATTTATTCTTATAATCCAATACTCTAATATTTAAGTTTTTCAGGTTATTCTTTTAAAAACATCTTATATACACATGTGCAGGTAGCAGTTGAAATACAGTTTTAAGTATTTTTCCATATGGAAACCACAGGCACAGACTGCAATTCTGTGTTTGCCTCATATTCCAAGTAATCTTCCACTATGTTTAGAAACCTTTATTTATCTACAATGAATATAATGTATCTTTGCTATACTATCATTTCTTTTCCTTTTAGATCTCTGCTAATATCTTAGATACAGCAAATGATTACTCACTATTTTCATATATAATTTTGGATGACTATTGGAGTTTAATAGCTTTACACATTATTTTTATTTATATTCATTACCCTTTTGGTTCCCCTTTATATTTTTTCCATTGAAATTTAAATCATTTTCTTAATGGATTTTACTAAATTCTTCCTAGATGCTATAAATTTCAGTGCTTTTAAAGTTTACTAACAGCTTTACTTTATTATTAAGTTGTAGTTTGTATCCAGTCATATCCGACTTTCTTCTTTCAGTCTAATGCTCTCCCAGCTGAGATAATTTGGTGGCTAGATTTTCCTTTTACCTTGCTGTTGTGAATTAGGGTGATTTGAATGAGATGTCCCCTATAATCTTGGGCATTTGAATTGGTTCCTGATTGGTGCCATTATTTGTGGAGACTTAGGAGGTGTGACCATATGGTGGAGGTATGTCCCTGGAACAAGGCATCGAGGAAAGGAGAAAGAGTGTGATTATTAGTGACCGAGAAAAACAGGAGGTCGTCTGCGACAAGATGTCCTTCAAAAGCACACCCCAGTGACTTACTTCCTCTAACAGACTCTAGTTACTAAAGTTTCCACTTCCAACCAAAATAGCACCACCTGAGGACCAAGTTTTTAACACAAAAACTGGAAAAGAATATTTCCTATTCAAGTCATAACAGTGGAGCTGAAGAGAAAAGAAATCATTCAGGGAGTAGGCATTCAAGACATTGGAAAGCAGACTGAAGGGAGGAGACAAGGACATTCATCCAAGCAGAAATACATGACAGCAATGAAGCCTTCAGTGGAATGAAGAAACACTGAAGACAGATAAACATTCTAGCCTACTGTTGAAATGAGGTTTCCTCAGGCATCAAGTGCATGGATGGGAACCTTACCTAGGTGATCATTAAAGTATAATACTAATAACAATACAAGCCATCACTATTTATTTACGACGCAAGTGCTAACATTTTCTAGATTGCTCATAGGAGGAAATTGAGGCACCTAGAACCCAAAGGGCTTTTCTAAAGTCACAGAGGCAGTAAGTAGCAGAGCTGGGATGTGAGGCTAGTAACTTTGCTTCACATTTGTGTTCAAGCCTTTAATCTGCTGGCTTTCCTTGTACCTGTATGACACCTCTTCATTTCCTACCCACCCTGTATAATTTAACATTCTATTCCCTTGATCTGCCTGATCAAATAGCAGCAAGGGGAAGAGGCTATGACCTAAACTATATACAGGCATAGTAAAATAGAAACTAGAAAATACTTTACAAGGTCAGGCATCTATGAGATCATCCGGACAAAAAGCCACGAGACAAAGAATCCAAAACAATATATGCTTTGAGCATTTGAACAAGTGTAACTCAGTACATTTGAACGGCCTGTGGTTCCGGGTAACTCATAGCATGAACCGCCATGTAATTAATAATTAACAC
Source organism: Onychomys torridus (assembly GCF_903995425.1). Taxonomy (NCBI): domain Eukaryota; kingdom Metazoa; phylum Chordata; class Mammalia; order Rodentia; family Cricetidae; genus Onychomys; species Onychomys torridus. Next base: position 39,333,393 of record NC_050455.1, read on the forward strand.
AAGAGAACAATGTAAAACTAAGAATGAATGGGAAAGAGGATGGTCATGTTGTGGTTTGTCAGACACACAACAATGTCTGCCTTGGGGCATAGATAAGACAGTGTGGGATCTGAACTGAAAGAGCTAATATTTCTACAAACATGCGAAACTCAGGGAGGAAAGGCTGCATTCATGGAGTGGGCACTCTCTAGAGTTCACTTGTTTTTGTGAGGAAGTAAAAATACAACAAGAAGAAAATAGCCAGTGCATCTTCATAGATATTAGAACCTAGGTTACCTAATCTATTTCATTATTTCTTTCATGAACTTACTTAAAAATATTTATTTGGCTGGGTGGTGGTGGCACACACCTTTAATGCCAGCACTAGGGAGACAGAGCCAGGCAGATCTCTATGAGTTCGAGACCCCCTGTTCTACAGAGTGAGATCCAGGATAGACACCAAAACTACACAGAGAAACCCTGTCTTGAAAAACAAAGCAAAACAAAACAAAATTTACTTGGAGTGTGAATTTCTCCAGGTGCTGTTCTAGAAGCAGCAAAGATTCAAAGAAATACCTCTGCTCTCAGACCACTCACATTAGAGACAAGAACAAAAGCGAATATATAAATTTTAATGTAGTTTGTTTGTTGTTCATATAAAGTCAGGCACAAGAGATAAAATAAGCTAAAAACATGAAATGTGTAGTGGGAAAAGATTTCTGGACTTTGGACTGAAGACTTGGAAGCAGTGGGCAAGAGTGAGAAAAAGGAACAAAGGAAGATGTTACTCCTATCTGTTTATCTGTCTGTCCGTCTATCCATCCATCTGTCCCTCCCTCCCTCCCTCCCTCCCTCCCTCCCTCCCTCCATCCATCCATCCATTCATCCATCCCTCCATCCACCCATCTATCCATCTGTCCACAGTCAGTAGAAGACATCAACCCTGACACACAGCTGATTCAGGCAGCACACAAATCAGAACAGCTGGCAATCAGAGGCAAGTGGCATATATTACCAAAACCAAAAACCCCTGCAGTATTTGATTTCATACTATTATGCATTTGCAAAATAAACTCACTGAAAATTAACACAGTCCTTAAATGCTTTTCTATCCCTTGAAGAACTAGGCTTAAATTGCTAAAATATTTACTTGTTTAATTATACAAGTAAGGCCAAGGGTTGTCATTAATTTCTGAGAAAGAAATGGAGTTCCACAGTTGGCTTAATTAGTTACCTTTGGAAAGCTGCAGATAGCTTGGCTTCCAGTAAATTCCATGAGTGACTAAAGCCTCAAAGTAGCCGGGATATGCATATCATTTATATGTGAATAGCATTTGATTACAAAACTGCCTACTGTTTCAAAATGGAAATATTGGGGGCGGGTTTAAGAAAGAAAAAGAGTGTTCTAACTAGCTAATTAATACACATCTTCTCAGACATGGGCAAAGTGCATGAAGGGGGTCCCGTAAAGTTCCCTTGGAGAGATGATGATCCAACTGACCAGAGTAGAAAAGGAAATCACACAAATGGAAGAGGAGGTAGAGACAATATTCAATTACTGTTGTAGTTCAGTGATGTCAGTTGGAATGAATGTACTTTTCTGTTTGCATAACCATGTGCTAAAATGAATAATGAAAACATTGCCTTTTCAATATAATCACTTTCTTTCCACCTTTATCCCCACTCCATAAACATAAACACACAGACACATATACAGAGAAACACAAGAGACACACAAAGACACATACGCACAGACACACACTCACAGATGCGTAGCATATGCACCATTTTACACACACACACACACAGAGAGAGAGAGAGAGAGAGAGAGAGAGAGAGAGAGAGAGAGGTTAAGATGCTGCAGAAATTTTATTCTGATTCAAAAAAGAATTTTAAAATTAATTAGTGAACAAAGAATCTTTCCACATATTATTAAATTTGTGATGAGGCCATATCTCTTGTGATTTAAAATTTACCTCTAGCAAGTTTGTAGAAACTTAAACTGAAAAATTGCACTTGAGAAAAGGGTTATAACCGAGGAGATTCTGTATTATTGCTGTCACTATCAATTTAACTTCTATTATTTATTAATGTGAAGCATAAATCCACACAGTCATCATTGTAATTTAGCCCTGATTGCCTTTTTTCCCATTTCCTACTTCCAAACACTGACACTATAATTTTAGTAAATGACATTTAGAACTCAAAGCAAATTGAACAATTGATATAATGAGAATGAAAGACTTATGGAAAATATCATCTATTTTAGAATAAGAAAGGACCTTTAGTTACATTTTTTTTGTGTGTTTGTGTGTAAAATGAGATAGCAGAGACAATGCCAAAATTAAAGGTCAGAGAGAAATTTTATCTGTTTACCTAATAATTCTCTTCACATGCTTTAAAATGTCTGTATAATATTTGCCTATGTAATAAAATTTTCTTTAATTATTAAAAAAATTATTGCTGGTTTGTCCATTACAAGAACAGTTTTTTTAACCTTTACTCAGATATTCCAAACCAATATTTTAGAGTTGAGAGTAAGTACATACAATGAGAAATGTAGTCATTTTTAAGCTGAGAATTCTCTAAGATAAACTTTTCTTATGAAGGTTAACTGTAGCAGAACTCAGGGTTCTTTTCCTCTGTGATTTAGACCCAGCCTGAAATGTGTCTCTAAAAAAAAATTATGTTAAAATGATGAAGTCTACTTCTGCATGCAGACCAATTAGTTTCACAGGGGTGTCTAGTAAACGATGTAGACAGGTAGTTGGTTACAATGCAGTACATATCACATGACGTGACATAGGAAGATTTGAGAGTGATACTATCTCTCTCTTCATAGGAATCACACAATTCTCTTGAAGATGGGATAAATGGGATTATACTGAAAAGAGATCTCCAGGGAAGCTCTCTAGTTGTTCCATCACACAGGAAGTTTACAACCAGCAGTAACTGTTTCCCCAATTGTCAGATGTCTTCTATATCATGGGAAAGCTAGACCAGTCTGTGAAATGAGAGACACAGCTAGTGTGAAGCATCACAGAATTGGAGACTAACACAGAGATTTGGGTGGAGGCAAGCAAGGTTGGGTAGTAAATGTGCACATTAGTGTGCAGGTTAGTCTAGGGGTAATATTTCATTTTTAGCAACAGAAGTTAATGGAATACTTAGGATATGAAAGCAGACAGGCATCTACTGAGAAGAACCAGCAGAAGCAGGCTAGGAGCAGGGAGACAGAATGGAGTGAGGGAGGGGCTACAATAAAAACAAGCATGGAAATGTCATAAGTCAACTACTAATTTGTACACAACTTTAAGTAAAACTTAGAAAAATAATATTTTTGTTAACCTTTGGAGAATCATATCCATTCTCCCACCTCCTCCAAGATCTACCTTCATCCCCCCCAACCACTCACCTTTGAGTTTTCTTCTCTTTTTACTCCCAAATTTTATTTATTTAAGTTTTAAAATGAAAATGCTTTATTTAACTCATCTAGTCCAGTTTGTGTTTTCTAGCTAATCTTTTTGTGTGGAGCCTGCCCTGGAGTGTGATCAAGCTGGTAGGGATAACACCATTAGAGAAAACTGACTCTTGCTCTCTCAATAGCTAATAAATGCCAAAGCTCCTCAGCTACTATAGGATTTCCTGCCCACACACCTCCTTCAATGCTGGGAGTTTGACTGGCTTGAGCCTTCACAGGTCTTGTGCATGTTGTCATAATGGTTGTGAGTTCTTCCATCCAACTGCCCTGTTGTGTATAGAAAATAGTTCACATGCTGTCAGCCGCCACCCACAGCCTTACACTCTTTTTGTCCTCTTTCTCAAAGATACTCTAGTCTTGAGTAACGGAGGTGACATAGACATCCCATTTGGGGCCATAGTCTCTTACTCAATACAACTTTAAAATTTGTAGTATATTGATGAGATACAATGATTTTTGAATATTTTTGTTGAAAAAAGTAACAACCTGATTCTAGGAGTCACTCTTCTTAAAAATTCAAGTTTCTTATTTGATCACTTGTCAATAAGAATGAATAAAAGTTTCCTAACAACAGTCTTACCTAATGGCTGTGAATAAGTGTTATGCTGTCCCTGGAAGCAGTTATGGGGTATGACTTCATAACATGTTAGTTTTTCAGGGATGATTTTTCAAGGAGGCATAGGTGTTTGTTATTATAGACATGCAGCTCCCTCCCAGTCTTCATCTGTATAAAGTCAGAACCTAAACTGAAAATTTGCTTCTCTTTCATTAGGGAGGCTGCCCTTTTATTATCTACACATTTTGATCTCAAAGTGTCTCAAGGTCAGCATTTTTCATAATCAAGAGTGTTAAGTATGTGAACAACAGAAACAGAGAGGCAGGGTTGGGTTGTCTTTAGGTATAAAAAGAAAACTTAGAAGCCATGGAGAGAGAAGGAGAGGGAGAGAGAAAGGGAGGGAGAGACAGATAGAGCGAGTGGAGAGAAGGGAAGAAGGGAGGAAGGAAGGGAGGGAGGGGAGAGGGAGAAGGAGAGGGAGAGGGAGAGGGAGAGGGAGAGGGAGAGGGAGAGGGAGAGGGAGAGGGAGAGGGAGAGGGAGAGGGAGAGGGAGAGAGAGAGAGAGAGAGAGAGAAGCTCAGCCAAAGACCTGGGCTTAAAAAGACAGGCATTTGGGGGATCCCTTGCACAACTTGCTGTTTACTCCCAATAGGAAGCTGGCCAATGCCTTGGCAAGCAAGACAGCTGCAGTGCCCACCGCGTCCATAGAAAGTGTGTATGGTAGCCATAGAAATGAATGTATTACTGTGTTACTCTTCAAGTCCTTCTACTTCCCTGTCCTACTCATCGAGATGAAAGGATGTTCTAAATCAGAAATTTACTAAAAAGCTTTCTAACTTCTGAGGAACAAGTCACTTTTCTTATTCTGGACACTTTAATCCTTAATAGTGACTCTCAAATCACAACCTATAGATTTGGGTTGGAATGGGGAGAGTTTATTCCAGGAATGCTACCTTTCTCTCGGTCTCAAGAAGTTCTATCTCCTGTCAGTCTTTTATACTGACTGTAGGAGTCAATTTGCATTTCACAGAGAGTTCTACAGGAAAGCAGGTGTGGACTAGTCAAGAGCACTACTGACCAAACTATGAAAAGAAGTCTGGGGCAGGGCGGTGGTGGCACACACCTGTAATCCCAGCACTTGGGAGGCAGAGGCAGGCAGATCTCTGTGAGTGCAAAGCCAGCCTGGACTACCAAGTGAGTTCCAGGAAAGGTGCAAAGCTACACAGAGAAACCCTGTATCGAAAAAAGATTTAAAAAGAAAGAAAGAAAAGAAAAGAAGTCTGAAACTAAACAAGAATGCATTCCAATTAAGCATAAGCCAATGTCCCAAACAAGCTCTTCCCCAGTTGTGGCACATACATGGCAAATGAAAATCCAGAGACAATCTCCACATGGATGTATCAGAGAATGTTAGAATGGCCCAAATCCAGAATACTAACCACACCAAGTCTTAGAGAGAAGTGGAGATACAGGAGCTTATTTACTGCTAATGGGAATAAAAAAATGATCCAGTCATTATGAAAGACATTTTAACATTTCCTTCTAAATTTAGAGGGCTTTCCTTCAGTGAGAGATCTTGGAACACTCAGATGCACATAGGCTGTCTCCATCAAATCCCTCCCCTTGGAGGTCAGAGAACGTCACAGACGAGGTAGCAGAAAGAATAGCCTTTGTGTGTATGTTACGCTTCCAGACTGGTTATTGATGGGACACCTGTGTGTGAGAAGAAGTAGGTCTTTGTGTCACTACCTTTTTTTTTTGTTTGTTTGTATTATGTTCATATTGATGAATTTTTTAGTTTTTGTTTGATATTATTATATTATATTTAATTTTATTATTATCCCTTAGACTTCTTGTTTTCTAAAGAAAGACATAAAAAGAGTAGATCTGGGTTTGGGGATTTAGCTCAGTGGTAGAGTGTTTGCCTAGCAAGTGCAAGGCTCTGGGTTTGATCCTCAGCTCCAAAAAAAAAAAAAAAAAAAAAAAAAAAAGAGTAGATCTGGATGGGAGGGGAATGGGAAGGAGCTGAGAGGAATGAAGGGAGGAGAAATCATAAACAGCTATGTTATGTGAAGAGAAATCTATTTTCAAAGAAAGGAAAATAACTATAGTCATAATGAAAAAATAAAGAGCTTTTTTTCTTTTATGTGATCTAGCAATTACGTTTTTTAGTATTTACCTGAAGGTGTTGTAAGCTTCAGTCCATATAACCTGCATATGAATGTTTACATTAATTTCATTCATATTGCTGAAACTAGGAAGTAATCAAGATATCCTTGAGTAGATGCTATCATCTGTAGCACCTCTAGATAATAGCATTAAAAGATACCTAATGATCTTAAACATATGTTACTAAAGTAAAAAATAAAAAGCCAACTTCCAATGGATACATAACATGTGATTCCAACTATGTAACATTTAGAAAGGACAAAAAATGTTAGTGGTTAATACAAGCCGAAGGAGAGATTATAGAGGGCACACAGAAAAATTTTGAGGCAGTAAAACAGCCTTGTGAAATTACTGTGATGAGTATGTGCTTTTATACATTGTTCTAGATCTATAGAATGTGTACCACCAGAAGTCAATACCAATGTTATCTTTGTATCTTTGGCAAAACACATTTATGAAACTTCATCAATTTTAACAAATGCAGCATTATAATGGAGGTACTGATGATTGATAAGGCTTTGCATACATGGAGACCTTTGGTATTAACTTACTTAGGATTTCTATTGCTGTGATGAAATACAAAAGCAAGTTGGGGAGGAAATGGCTTATTTTACTCACAGTTTTATATGGCAGCTCATTATCAAAAGCAGTGAGGTCAGGAACTCAAGCAGGGCAGGAATCTGGAGGCAGGAGCTGATGAGAAACCATGAAGACTTTCTTGGCTTTCTCTACATGGCTTGTTTACCATGATTTCTTATAGAAGCCAGGTCCACCAACCTAGGAATAGCACCACCCACCATGGACAGGGTTCTCCCCATCAATCTCTAATTTAAAAAAATGTCCTACAGCCATATGATATGGAGACAACTTAGAGATTAAAGTTGATACAATCAATATCTATTGATTAGCTATGGAGTAATTCTGTATGATCTTATTATAATGTGAGATGAAACAATCACAACAAAAAACAAAACAAAAATCAAGACAGACAAATAAATAACAAAACCTAATAAAATAATGTGAAGTATTTTCTTCCACACTGAATATGAAAGCTATGTGATAATACATAAGGATGCTCCTTGCTTAATGAGAATTGAGGTTAGATCTGAATGACCAGTAAGAACTACACAATAAAATCTTGGGCAGAGGATAGAAAGATCTTCTCAGTAGGGCTTGATCCCAAGATAGAAAAGAGTTGCATCTGTTTCTATAGTATAAATAAAGCATAAATAAGGCCTGATGGTCTGAAGTATAGCAACAAGGCAGTATATGGAGATCAATAACATTTAGGCAGAGTCAAATAATTGATCTTGGGTGAAGTCTATCTCATATACAAGATGATAAAAATATCCAAAGGAAGAACAGAGTTGTTACTTGATATGATTTGTGGTTCCCAAAAGTCATTTGGTAGTTCAGGGCATGTTATATTAGATTTAATTTTCCTATAACCATCCTGATTTTGCAAAACCAAGGCCAATACATGATTTTGTGACTTTACAATTGCTTTGTTATTCATAATTTATGGATAAATATATATGTATATATGAATATTTATAGTTTCTATAGGAGGGGAAATTATTTTCGATTTCTTTTCCATGACCAACAAACTGAAAATGCCCTTTACCATGAAAGGAAAATCTTACTATTACATCATGAGCCAAACAATGCATGTCTTATCCCTGAAACAAAGATTACTGAATAGTAGTAGACATCAATCCATTAGAATTATGCCACCAATAGATAGAATAGATAGAATGTGTACCACCAGAAGTTAATACCAATGTTATCTTTGTACCTTTAGCAAAACACATTTATGAACATTCATCAGTTTTAACAAATGCAGCATTATAATGGAGTTACTGATGATTGATAAGGCTTTGCACACGTAGGGACCTAGGTATTACCTTATTTATTATTTCTATTGCTGTGATGAAATACCATGATACAAAAGCAAGTTGGGGGAGGAAATGGTTTATTTTGCTCACAGTTTCATGGACATCAGTTCTCTGAAGATAGAACTCATTGAAAATGTTAATTTAATTAAAGAGATATTCTTAGAAATCAAGATAGTACACAGAAGAATGAGCACCAATTAAATCTCCCCAGAGATCTAAAAGACAATATTCTAGTTATAAGAGTTTCTTCTCTGCAACATATCAAAGTTGCCTACATAATCCAGAAGCAGTATGGTAAGAGAAATGGCTAGGTCACTAACTGCCTCGCACACTGTGAGCCATTAGGTAAGCTGGGCCTGGCTGCCTCTATGTAGATAAATGGCAAGTCCATTGTCAGTGTGAGAGTATTGGAGAAACACATAGTAAATTCTTAAAATTAATGAATTTTAGTGAATCAACCCACTTCCAAGGCAATATCAAGCCTTTACTCAGAGGATCTATTCCACTGTAAACCAACCCTGCATGTCTTAAGTTAAAGACCATGGTAATAAAATGAAGCAAAGTAGAGCAAGGCCAGTCGATCCCATATGTGGAGAAAAAGCTACACAGATATTAATTTTCCAAGCCCCTTTATTCAAAGGGCATAGGATTTTATTTTCATAGTTGTATTTCAAAAGGAGGAAATATTTTTTATTTGTAGAGTCAAGCAGACTTTAGCAATCATCTGGCCAAGTTATAATAGCATGAAGACAAATTAAAGCACAAGGGCTTAGAAGCTATGGCAGACACCCAGGTCCCTGACTTTGGTCTAGTGGTTCTACATCAAAGCAGAACTGGGATAATAAAAAGATCAGCTTCTTTGGCATTCTGAAAGAAGAAAAAAAAATGAAACACTTTTTCCTGCTTCCTTAAAGTCAGGTAGAGCTAGGCAGGGAATCTTTCTTTGAAAGCCTTTACCAGGCCTTGTGTAATTATTTATCACTACAGTTATAGCTAAGAGTACAGAGGAACTATGTTGTCAATCAAGAAAATCCTGAGGTAGAAATCCTGGTTTTCATAAACACTTCCATGTTCTGTGGGAAAATGTTAAGTGTGTAGATTTTATATTATTCAAGACACCCTTAGAGACGTGGCCATTCCCGAGGCACACACTATACCATCAGTGCTTGTCAAAACAGCATTGCTTCTTTGAATTAAGATGGAACTAAATAGAAGTGGCATGCAGACTGATAGCATCTCTTGCCCACCCCTCCCTGGCAAGGGGAATTTTGAGTCTTATTATTATTCTTAAGAGTCATTTGTCATCCTTGAAAGACAAAGTAAAAACTAAAAGGTTGAGCTTGTATTGACATGTATTTCCCATGCTAAAATCACTTCATAATGAAAATTACTCATAAAAAAGCAACAACAGAAATATCTTCATTAGGATTTGCCTAGAGAGCAACAGGCCTTCATCTCTGTTGTCATGATATAAATTTAATTAACTGTTGTTGGATATGTTTATTCATTTGTAAAGTAAATGGCCATAAGCAAACAAACAAATGCCAAACACTCATTGTGTCCCCATCATTTTCTAATTTCATCATTATCAAAAGAGAAATACAGGCCTGGAGAGATGCATCACCCAGTGCTTAAAAGCATTTGCTGCTCTTGTGGAAGACTGAGTTCAGTTCTCAGCACCCACACTGCAGCTCACAACCATCTGTAACAATAGTTCTAAAGGCTCTGATGCCCTCTTCTGGCACCCCTGAGCATCTCATGCACTCAGTGCACATATATACAGGCAAACAAAAGTAGCACACATAAACACAAAGTTGTACAGATACCTTAGCAGTGTTATCAAAATAATAAAAAAGTTTACTCCTAAGATATGATTATTTGAAACCTTTATTCCTTATTTTTAAATATGTATATTTTAATAACTTACTGAGATAATAATATACTCTAGTGTATGTATAAGTATATATTTATGTATATGCTTTATGTAAATATATTAATGTATTTGATAACCATAATAAAATGTATATAATACTCATTTATTAATTGAAATAAAGAATATTTATATGATCACAAATCACAAAACATGGGTTTCAGGAAAGGTAACTCCATTCACACATCCTTTCAGTATCCTGTGAGTGTACAGGTAGAGTGCTTTAGAGGAAACGAGACATTATGATTTTCAACAGAACTTCCAAACAGCTCATGATGTAATTCTTCCCTATACATTGCTGATTTACTTAAGAAGCTACACATCTATAATTCAGGTGCATCTAGTCAGGAGAACAGAGGGCCATGGAGGCTTGGGAAGATTAAACTGAAGATGTTAATGGTCTCTTTTCCACTGAGCCTCACATAGTAATGGTAGATTCAAACCAGAGTCTCATTAACAACCCAGGTCAAAGCTGATACCCAGAATACTGGAGCACTGAACTTTCCAGAGTTTGCTCTCCAAGGCTGGAGGCTCTTCCTGCCACATCTGCATTTAATGCTTCAATAGTTTCTTCATACGTTTACATGGAATCTCCTCAAGTATATTTATGGTGACAGTTCACACTCATTACTGCAATTTCTTAGTTGACTTGAACAAACATTATGATACTGAAGAAGACAGAAATATTTCTTTTTTTTAATTAAGAGATTTTCTATTCATTTTACATATCAACTACAGATTCTCCTGCCCTCCCTCCTCCCACCCCCCAACTCACCTCCCATTCCCACTTCTTCCAAGGCAAGTTCTCCCAAGGGAAGTCAGCAGAACCTGGTGCATTCAGTTGAGGCAGGTTGAAGCTTCTGCTCCCTATGCCAAGGCAGCACAAAGTGTCTCACCATAGGCACTAGGATCCAAAACGCCAACTTATGCACTAGGGACAGGTCCCAATCCCATTGCCTGGGGGCCCCCTAAACAGTTCAAGCTAAATAACTGTCTCACTTATTCAGAGGGCCTAGTCCAGTACTATGGGGGCTCCTCAGCTATTGGTCCACAATTCATGCGTTTCCACTAGTTTGGCTAGCTGTCTCTGTACTTTTTCCAATCATGGTCTTGATATATCTTGCTCATAGTATCCCTCCTCTCTCTCATTGATCGGACTCCTGGAGCTCTGCCTGGGACCCAGCCATGGATTTCTGCATCTGCTTCCATATCAGTCACTGGATGAGGGTTCTATGATGACAGTTAGGGTATTCAGCCATCTGATCACCAGAGTAGGCCAGCTCAGGCACCCTCTCAACTATTGCCAGTAGTCTATGGTGGAATCATCCTTGTGGATTCCTGGGAACCTCCCTAGCACTCTGCTTCTCCCTATTCCCATGGCGTCTTCATTTATCATGGTATCTCATTCCTTGCTCTCCCACTCTGTTCCCGTTCCAGCTCAAACCTCCTGCTCCCCTAAGCTCTCATCCCTTGTCCCTTACCCTCCATTACCTCCTCTTAGGCATGGATTGCCCAGCGATGGAGAAATGGATGAGATCTACATGAGACAGAAGTATTTCTAGTCCAACTTCCTGCTCTTGTTCAGTTTAATAACACCAATAAGAAAGATCTGAAAAGAAGCCATTGATGCACACAGCAAGAGTCTGTGTCAGACTTCATATGAGAGGGAAGAAAATGAACATGGGGAGTGATTGCAGATGCCAGGAATGACTATGGAAGGAAAGCAGCCTGGGCTAGGGCTGAGTTTGAATGTGATCAGCATCTAAGCAAGCCCCAAATTATGAGTGTGTGTTCCCGCTTTAGCTCCTTGCCCTGCCCATCCCCCTTTATTAACAACTTTTGGCTTCAGTTAGTTTATCTCTGAAATAAGGAAACAGCAACATTAACCTGTCTGATTAAAAATATTCCATCGTATTTCAGATAGAGAGCTAGGGTGCAAATTTTAATTCTTTGAAACTTACAAGAACAATCCTTCAGATCCTTCTTACATGTAAGTTTTATTTTGTTCTCATAAGATAGGCAATCATAAGTAGCTTAGATACATATCTGTCCACTCAAACTCTGCATAAAGAGACCAGTAGCTAAAGTATTAATTCATTTAGGTTTCAAAATTTCAAATATGAGTCCAAAGCCATTAGATGACACATTTAAAATCTTACTCTAAAATATGAGAAATAAAAACATTTCTCAAAAGGCTTGACAATAAAAGGAAAAGCAAAGCTCTAAAATAAAACAAAGGCAAAAACAATATATCTTAGAACTATGGCTGGGCAGTGGTGCATACACCTTTAATCCCAGCACTCAGGAGGCAGAGCCAGGCAGATCTCTGTGAATTTGAGGCCAGCCTGGTCTACAGAGCGAGATCCAGGAGATCCAGGACAGGTACCAAAACTACATAGAGAAACCCTGTCTTGAGAAAAAAAGAAAGAAATATGATTTCTAATTAGATATGGCAGATCACATTTTTTTTTGCCAATTGTAAGTATTAATTAACCTAGAAAGTTTTTATACCTATCAAAGAAATTAATATATTCAGGCTCTATGTCAAATTTTGAAATAAAATGTCTTTATAGATAGAAGTTTAACTTTATGGGAAACTTGACAAAAGGAAATGATCTAGCATTTCTACTCATTCTTACCTGAACACATTTGTAACTTGAGAGCAATGTGGTTATAGACACAGCCAATTTGGGGATCCACTAAGTCTCTTCGTTACTCATTGGACTTGGTGGAAAACCTCCAAACGATAATAAAGGCAAGCCTCAGAGGAACTAGGACCTGGTTGTCTCATGGAGCTTTCTTTATTTCCATCACAGTTATCTCACAGACTTGTGTTCTGGCCTCTTCTGTGATGTGGGACATGTACCAATTACCATAGACTAAGAATGCTCACTTAGTGGTGATATATTGTGTATCCTAATGAAATTTACCTGAAGATTAGAGAACAGAACGAGCCACTGGATTAAACATGGGGGCCAGACAGTGGTGGCACACACCTTTAATCTTAGCACTCAGGAGGCAGAGATCCATCTGGATCTTTGCGAGTTCAAAGCCTTCCTGGACTACATGACATTGACTTAGTCTAAGAGAGAAAAAAGAGCCAGGCTGTGGTGGCACACACCTTTAATCCCTGTACTGGCAAGCACACATGCCATTAATCCCAGGAAGTGATGGTTGGGCAGAGAAAGGCATATAAGGCATGAGGAGACAGGAACTAAAGACTTTTCAGCAGAAGCCTCCCTTTCAGCTAAAGGCTTTTTCAGCTGAAGCCTTTTCAGCTGAGAAGCTCATGTGGCTAGAGGCCTATGGGCTGAAGCTTTTTCAGCCTGAGGAGTTGGTGAGGTAAGAGGTGGTGACTGTGGCTTATTCCTCTCTCTCTCTAATCTTTCAGTATTTACCCTAATACCTGGCCCCAAGTTTTTTATTTAACATTCAAGTTACACTATATATTACATTAATGAAAGGTTTTTAAATATAAGGATTTTGCTATTATTTTTATTGAAAATAAGTTCTTTTCATGCAATCATACATCCTAGTCAGTTCCCCTCCTATAATTGTTCCCAGAGCTTCCCCACCTTTGCACTAGTCCAATTCTATACCTTCTTTCTCTCTTTCTTTAGAAAGTAAAACAGCAAAACAGCAAGTAAACAAATAAACCAGAATGAAAAAAAAGAAAGAAAAGCACAAGAAACACACACAATGTCATGTCACTCTTTCCAACAGCCAATACACAGGCACTGTTTCATAGGACAGAAGAGGATCTTTAGATTACTTTAATGGAGGGACAAAGAATACTGGTTTTTGCATACTCCTGACTGAAAAATGTGGTAGCAAAGTAACCACAGAAAAGAGATCTTTTGTAAAAAAATATATATATTTACAAATTAACAACATTTACTCATTTCTTTATAGGATCAAACCTTCTTAAAAATTCAAGTCTTTAAAAACAGTCTCCAAAGTTTTAAATTTTCAGGAGCTAGGGAGATGGCTCAGTGGGCAAAAGGTAAGCATGAAGACAGAAGTTCAGATCCTAGTACCTCTCTAAGAGGCCTGGCACAGGGGCACACATTTGGGATCCCATTGTTGGTCTGTAGGGAGATAGGCAGATGCCAGAGGATTACTCACCAACCAGTGCAGTTTGAATAGTAAGCTTTGTATTCAGGGAGAGACTCTGTCTCAGAAAACACGGAGAACAATCTAGGAAGATAACTGCCATCAACATCTGGCCTCCACATGTACAAGCATGGGAGAGCACACCTGTACACACTCATGTTCATAACACACACACACACACACACACACACACACACACACACACACATTTTAAAGTTTCACTGTGTAGAGAAACTAGCAATGAAGCACTTAGAAACAACATACAGTGAAACTAAATGAATCCCTCTCAGTGGAATTTAATAGACTTCTATTATATTTTTAATGTTATATTTCATTTGTCATGTGTCTCCCCTTTTCCTTCACAATTCCTCCCTCCATCCTTACCTTCTTGCCTCCCTGCTGTAACAACAACAATGCAAGGCAGGCTCTTAGAAAGGAACTAAGGCAGAATTACCTTTCAGAAGGTCTTTACTTAAAGGGTTATAAACTCATGGCCATCAGCAGTCATGATGAGGCCCTGAAGTGGGAGGGAATTTGGCAAGTTGGGGCTCCAGAAATGAAAGATCTAGTTCCTGGAATATTAGGAAAGATAGAGGACCACATCATAATTAGCATTATGGGTCTGAAAGAGAGAGGAAACCTTCAATTCCAACAACCAAAGAGATGGCTGTATTTATAGGTGTTTAGGGCCCTATGGTAGATAAGTTCCATACATCCCCACCTAGCCTACGCTCTAGGTATTACTGGTTGTCTTTGTCTGGGCAGGAGGGGAGGGGTGGGTTTAGCTTGCAGATATCTAGAACGATGATACATAAAAGAGCCAATAGAAAGAGACTTTGAGGAGAAAAGAGAGGGATCTTGTCTGTGGTCTAATTATTTCCTTCCTAACTCTTTTTCCTCTTTCTTTTTCCCCACAATGTCTTAATGTGGTTCACCCCAGCTTGGAACTCAAGTAGTGCATGCTAAACCTCAACTTTATGTCAATTTATTTGATCTGGTCTTCACTGTGCTAGGATTATGGGCCTGAGCTATTACAATGGGATTTTGTGATTTTTCAACTACTGTCTCAAGTTTCAGCTCCTTTTTTTTTTTTTTTTTTTTTTTTTTTAAGATAGCTATTTTGTCACATTTAAAAGACTTTTCTTACAATGACTGTTCCAATAGCTCCACACAACCAATGCTTGGTAAATATGTGCTGTTTGGTCAATTTATTAGTCGAATGTTTGTATTGAAAGGAATCTTTCTCGCCTCTGGGAATGCCAGTGGTGGGACAGGTCAGAGTGTGGAAACAACTATGAATCTGGTATCCCGTCCTGTGATATGTGGCACAGACTCTTTACATATTGCTCTCAGTGGTACAGACTCATATAAAAATTTATCAGAATTTCCTCTACTTTCAGATGGTTCTTTTTCACATTTCCTTACCATGAATTCTGCTGTCTCTCATGAACTTTCAGAATTAAAATGCATGACTCAACCATTTTTCTTTCAAAACACAGTGGAAGTGATAAAAAACTTCTCTAAGTATGACAGTAACCTTCACAGTCTGACTTCTTTGTGTTAATCTTTAGCCCACAAATGTAGCTGTTGATGAAAATAAAATTCTCAAAGCTGTAGATGAAAAAGATTAAGAGGTAAACACAACTTTTGTTGAGCTGTTCTGTTCTCAGAGTATTTGTTCATTACATAAGAATGACAGTCTCTGATGAAATGTAGAATCTTGTACAATTTCTCAGTTTTCCCTGACCTCCTACTCTATAAGACAGAGCTTCTTACCAAAGTTTATGATAGACATCAAGAGGAAAATTGTAAACAGAAATATAAATCTTGAATATACTAATGTTCATTCTCTGCAATGGATATTGGCTTGTAAACATATATAAAGTCAATAGGATTCAGCCTAAAAAATCAGAAACAGTATTTTATATAATAACCAGTGTTTTATTTTATAGCATGAGTTGTATGGTTGAAGTATATAAAGTAAATATAGTAGATTTGATGTAATACATACAAAATTTTACAAGAGGTTTTAGTTACTAAATCATTCTGGAGACAAGGGTCTCAAAAGCCTAATTTTATTCCAGGGAGAACAAGAATCCAGATTTCTAATGTGTGTTTAATGACCCAATAGAACCTGTGTTATGAGACAGTTGAGGGTGGAGAAAGGTGCACACCCATCAGAGGAAACTGAACACTAGTGTCACGATGTTTATTTACAGTGCAATATAGAAGGACCTATGGCTCACAACGCTGAAGCAAACAGAACAATAAAAGGTACTTAAAGCCATTTGTATTCATTTTAAAAATTGAAGCCATGAGATGAAGCCAAGATTTCTATTCTTCCTGACAGAGATACAGCATTTATCAAGAGCTGAATGCCTCATTCTTCAAACAGTGCACAGTGGGGGTTTGGATTTCTACAGCTCTCCTTTCACTCTGATGGAGAAACAATGAAATTGGAGAATGAAGCAGTAATTAGATCATCTTGTGTCTTTGTAGTCATGTTCATGAAACTCTGTCATGTCACACAGTCTCCTTGCCTGTTTGCTATGATTTTCAACAAAATTTCTGCCCATTTTTTACTCACTACAAAACAATACAATTTAGCTGTCACCAGATTCCTTTCCTCTTTTTAAAGCTTACCTCATTATTCTTAGTGAGTTCTGTTCTGTAAAATACATCTGATCATTTTTGTTGGCAATGAAATAGATCTAGTATTTGCAGAAAAAACATGACATCCATATTTTATGTTAAGTTATTAAGCTTCTTATACATAGCCTCATCACATATTAACTCTACATCCTGTTCCTTTCTCCTTAATTTTAATTGCACTGAATCACATTTTTAAAAAGATAATCCATAATGTCAGACAAATACATGAGTTCTCCCTGTATGCTTTAGAAATAAGGAACATGTGTAGATTCATTTGGGAGTGTATGTCCAGGTGTACATGCTATAGTTAACAGCAGCAGAAGACAGAGTGAGGAAGAATCTGAGCTTCAGATATTTGCCTTCAACATGGGAAGAAATACAATTACAAAGACTACATTATATCCACAATGAATGTAATCCTCACCCTTCATAAAGGAAATTTATCTTTGCAAAATACATAGAATATTACAGATAACCACAACTAATCCAAACTGATACATCCCAGTTCCAACTGATACATCTATAATACACCTCCCACACCTGAGGCTCAGGGAAATCAGGGGCTGGGAGTGGTGGTGTAAGAGACAGAGGACCAGGGAGTCTGCTATAAGATTGTATCTTGTGGCAATGTCAGAAGCTAAACCCATGAAGTCTAACCACCCACAAGTTTGCCTAAATGTGAGCTGAAAAAGGACAACAGACATGGAAAAGTGCACAGGGGAAGGCCACTGGGGCCTCAACCTTTTGCTGAGATCAGGAGAAATAGTCTTCTGCAGAGAAGGGCAAATCATTTGGCTATCTAGTACCAAATGGTCAGCCCTGAAAATGTATACACACCTGTAACATTATACAAATTGAGCACAATGAGTTTAGGAAAACATACACATTTATAATATGTATTTATTTATTACCTAGAATATATATTCATAAAATAACAGAGGAAAGGATTATTTTGGCTCACTGTTTAGAGAATTCAATATTTCATGATAGAGCTAGGGTTTAAAGAGAGGGAAGTCAGGAAATAAGGAAAAGGAGAAAGGGAATGCATGTTTCTAGTGGATTCTTTCTTCCTTCTCTTTTTCTCAGCCTATTGGAAGATGCTGTTTACATTCAGGGTAGGTCTAGGCCCCTAAGTTAATTTCTGTGGAACCATTCTCACAGACAAACTTACCAATGTTCTTTCCTAATTTTGTAGTGGGTAGCCATCCCATCGTTGGCCTGGAAGTTCCAACCCCATTGAGGCTTTGGTAATGGTCACGCCCACAAGGTGGGGCTGAGGGAGGAAGTTGAAGACCCAGGATCAAGAGGAGAGATCTCTCTTGGTTCTGGGACCCTGGATGCTGGAGGTAGACCGAGCAGAGTTCTCCAGAGAACACTGCGGGACTGCGCCATACCTTTGCCAGACCCTACAACCTATCCCTTCATTTGTAAGTTACCCCCAAAATAAACCTACCTTTTAACTACGTGGAGTGGCCTTAATAATTTCACCAATATAATTTCTTAGGTGTTTTCAGTTGACAATAAAGATTTACTATCATGGGAGAGGACAGGGGAACCCATGGCTGATGTGTAAAAATTAAAACCCAAATATCCATACAAAAATAAATAAATAAAATTTGAAAAAAATTTAAAAAAGATTTACTATCATACTTACTTTAAAACAACAGAAAAGACTCAGAAATTCACATTGTTTATTAGCTCATTTACAGAATTACAACTTTACTAATTCACTCTATAAAATGCTTATCTGGTATTTATTTGAGTTTTTCTCCAATAATAAGCATATTAGATCTATCTGGAAAAGCAATCAATATTATTACAGTGTATCAACCATCAGCTACTTATGAACATCATTAATACAGTCATTCCCATCTGTTGTACTCACTCACTAAAAAAGCCATTCAATGTTGTCTTGGAGATATTTACCTTAATAAATTATCAATATGCATCTTTCCAATGCTTCCTTTGCAGGTTCAGTTCTCAGAAAAAGTTAAATATAAAAAAATCAAATGACTACATCTTATTGATATTTGTACCTTTAATATTTAAAAGCATCCCATAGTAAGCTTTTACTACACAATTACAGAAATGACTCTTATTTGGAAATATGAGCATCTATTTATATTGAATTTTAAAGAATGTGTAACTTAGTGCTTTTGCTAGGAAAAATTCAAAATCCTATAGACAATTATATTGGTTATTGTGTTGGCTTATGCATGATTCACTCACTCACTGAATGAATATATCAAACTTTTTATTTTCTCAGCCATTATTTGATGCTAAGGATTTACAAGTGAAAAAGAAGAGGTTTCTGAATTATTTGAGTTAGCATCTCCGTGCTTTTACATTTTTCTTTTTTCAATTCCTTGATTACAGTGTAAAGTTTTGGAAGTTACCCCCAAAGTATTACAAGTTTTTTTTTTAATTTTAATTTTTTTTGTTTGTTTTGTGTGGGTGTATGTGCATGTGTGCATGCATGTACTTTTTGTTTTGTTTTATTTTGTTTTGGTATTTTTTGTCTTATTGATTTTCTTTTATTTATTTTTTGGTCTGTTTTGATTTTGGGTTTTTTTATTGTTTTTATGTTTGAGAGAGAATGCATAATGTTCAACTATTACACTGATTCAATAATATTTTATTAAAAGACTCGGGATACTCTATGAAAATGTTAAACCAAATCATTCTGTAGGAAAGTATGACTTATCATTTCTCACTTTTTCCAACTTTAGCCTCATATTACATTCTTAAATATATATTTGTTTTTAGATAAAAATGTATGTTCATGAATTGTGGAAAAATCCACACTTGTATAAAACTTAAAATAAATTTCCTGAAAATTTTTCAATATGACCCACATTAAAAACTCTGTCATCAGATAAATAATGAATATATCCTATAAATCCACAAGAACCTTTAAAAAAATTACATTATGCGTGCCAAAATTCATCTTCTCTGGTGTCCAAGGACATAGGCTAGCCTGCTGTTTCCCACCTTCCTTGCAGTTAGGTGTAGTCAAGTGCCTGCCCATTGGATGAAGACATGCAAACTGAATGAAAGGTCCAGCTTGGAGAATCCTCCCCAATGTCTCCATGCTTTTTTTTTTTTTTTTCTGTACAGTATACTATAGGGAATAGTAGCATGTTCTTGAAATCCACAGCTTAAAAACAGTACCAATATGCAGGTCTGAACTAGATCGAGAATGCTAAGCTACTGGAGATCTCCATTATTCTTCAGGTAGGTATGCTTGACATATCACTTGTGAAAGCTTTGGAGGGTCATGGTTTTTCCAGAACTACAACCCGAAAAGGTTCAAAAGAAGTATAGGATTATTTTGTACTGGATGCTACTTGGTATTTTGATTAAGTACTATGAGAAATAATTTTATTTGGAAAGACCTGAAGATATGTATGACAAAATAAAGGGTCTTGCAGCACTGCAGAGGCTAAGTTTGTTAAAACTACTAACATAAGATAGGACTAGAAAGGGATGTGAGAATTAAGTCATAAGCACTGGTAAAGAATTAAACCCTGAAAATAAGGATGAAGTATGTTGCCTTCCTGCCAAAGCCTGCTTCTCAGATTATGGCTACAACCCCCCCCCCCCTTTTTTTTAAAGAAATAGAATAGAATTAAAAAAGCAAAAATCAGAGTGCAAACCTGAAAAGATTTAAAAAACAACCGTGTGAATGCTGACATTTTTCTTTTGAGTAAATGTCATTACTCAGCTATGAGCTGAGCTAAAAATAAAGATATAAAGTATAATGCATAATGACTTCAACTTCCAACTGAACAAATCAGGACTTAATTTTTCAAGAAACTCTTCATATATGTTTTTCTGATGAATGCGCCATTGCAGATATGAACCAAAGAAATTGCCGTGAAAATCAGTCCAAAAGATTCCTCCATATTTTTATTTTTATTTTTTACTGTGTCAGGTCTTACATTCAAGTATTTGATCCATTTTCATTGGATTTTTGCTTATAGAGTATCACACAACACAAATGCACATGAATGTATATAAAAGCGGGAACATCGTGCCAAGCAAAATGAGCTAATCATGTACAAAACACTTCATCTTTCCATTTATTGTATTGTGATAGTCAAACCCAGAAGAGTGGAAGAAGAAATGAGGACTTTAAGAGTTGGGCAAAAAGTTGGTTTTGTTAAGGGAATAGATCTCAACTTAAATGATCTTGCCATCCTCCATCACAATTTAAAAAAATTACAGAGAAACTATTAAAAGTAATGGGTATGTTTAATATTTGAGTGCAAAGACACATCATATATATATATATCGAAATCATCAAATTATATATGTGTGCATGCAGTTAACTATGAACTAACGCATGTTATTGCCTTAAGTTAGCTATACTCAAATGCATACATATTTAAAAATATTCGGGCTGGAGAGATGGCTCAGAGGTTAAGAGCACCGACTGCTCTTCCAGAGGTCCTGAGTTCAATTCCCAGCAACCACATGGTGGCTCACAACCATCTGTAATGAGATCTAGCACCCTCTTCTGTATACATAATAAATAAATAAATCTTTACAAATATTCACATATAACTACATATGTGTGTGCGTGTGTGCGTGTGTGTGTGTGTGTGTGATATCAACATTTTAACAATAAACATGTAGCTTTGTATATAAATTTTACTTGGACAATGATAACTTTTAAATTGTGTTTTTCAAGGTATGCATTTCCCTAGGATAACAATACTTCTTGACTTTCTACAAAAGAGTCTGTTGAAAGAATAGTACAAAAGAGATCTTTCAACATAGAAATGAAGGACAAAGTTATGGAGCTAAATGAATGAGACTCCTAGAATTCAGGTTTAAGATTCAACCATGGCATTTCCTTTATTATTTGTATGGAGAGCTTTAAGGATGTCAACAACCCAGGTGGGCAGATCCATTGCTGAGGGAATAGGAGTACTTATCCCTTTAATGGGACCCTCTGCCTTCCCTTCCCAGAATGTCTGTCCCCTAGTTCAGTCCCTTACAATGGCATAGCCATGCAGCATGTAAGTTGACCCAGTGAAAAAGAAAGAAAGGTAGACCTTCCCTTTCCTTCTCTTCATCTCTGTCCCAAGCATGTTTCCCCTGACATTCTGGGCTTTACTTTCTCTGACACTTCTCTCCGTGCCATGTGGCTGTTTTGCTGCCATGTGGTTGACTTCCAATGCCAGCCCAACTCAAATCAGAACCACTCTTCCTCTTCCTCCTCCCTCTATTCCTCCCCTAGCCAGCTGATGAGATTTATAGCTTGCTACCTTATTTTTCTTTTAAACACTAACAAAGTTGTCCTTAAGCTGGAAACATCAAGGCAACTCTGAAGCATTCCTTCACTGCTTTATGAGTCTCTCCATTTCAAGTTTCACATTCATCCATTTTTCAGAATGGGTCTTCCATATCATGGTTGTCATGCCCTTGTTTTACTGGTCACTGGTATGTTGTCTTTTAGTCTACAAAGACACAAAGAGTACTGATTAACTGGACTAGATACTTTTTACCCAGTCTGGACTTTGAAATTGGAGGAGTAAAGTGAGGTTTTTATTGCTCTATGTGGAAATGAGATGAATATGCTTTAAATACAGGAAAGGGTACACATTTATAAGCAGAGGGCCAAGCTATGGTAGAAATCACTTCTTTCTACACAAGAAATATAAACAAAAGGAAAAAGACCACCAAGCAAACATCTATCCAAAACACAAAATTAGACACATTCTAGCCTCCTTCCAACATTGGGACCATGTTTTAGGAAGTGGCAAGCTCTCTTTCCAAGAACAGTCAATGAATGCATCTCCAAGCCTTGGCCCATTACAGCTCACTGAGATGAGACAACCTGATGCCCTTAGATACATCTGCAGAGCTTGCATCAGCCTGGCTGTGTGGAGAGTGTTGAGTGTGGAAGAGAACAATGGTGCTATAGATCCATCTGCTCTGCATGTGAAAAAGAAGTGGATTTATCTTGTTCAGAATTTTTGTAAGAATAGCTATCATTTCCTGAGATAAATCATGAACCTTAGAGTACTAATTTCAGAATCAATCATTTATAGATATATTAATGCTCAGTACCTTATAATTCCTCTTCTAGAGGGTTCCATTGGGTGAGCCAGCACAATCTATACATATTGTTAGGCTTTTTCAGTTTTTGAAGTTAGCTGTCTTAAGATCCTTGTCAACAGTTTACATGAAACCTATACACATAATACAATATCTAAGTTACTAAATGGTTTATTAACTGTCAGGTAAAATGATTGTTCTTTCATAGATTCGGGAAATGAGGCAGAGATAGGGAAACGATGAAATCCTACTTCTAAACTCATATTTGGAAGTGTCAGACCTGTATTTAGGCCAACACAATCAGACTCTAGGATTATAATCTTAGCCTTTAATTTGGGCCATGGTTATAGAGGAACTTTAAAAGCTGTTGTCACAATTGCGGTGTTCATCATGCTTGCAAAATACTATGTACATTGGTGTTACTTATATTGTTAGTACAGAATTACTATGATTTAAAAAATATGGATGAGATGTGGGGACATTTATATCAGAAAAGAATTCCTGAGTGTCTAAAGGGAGCAATCAAAGATTCTCAATAAACAAAGAACTCTCCCTACAAGTCTAAACAGAGTTTACCAAAATGTTTATGGTGTGACAGGAAGGCTAGCACTTCATTTGCTTTACACCAAATTTATGGTTGTGAAGGCTAGGCCTATGATTCTTCAAATATTTCCATGGATTAAAACTCTGTTTCTCTGTAGTAACAGGAAACTTTCCAGAGCTCATAAAATAAGGCACTATTTCTGGTCCTGAGATTGCTCATAAAATACCTTACTTTTGTACCATGTGCTGGTGTAATTTCCTTTTACCATAATTTCCCAGTAACATGGTTTGTGGCTTTTCTGCTTATATTTATAAGAATATTTTTGTTCCAACATCATGATGTCCCCCCTTTTTTATATAAGTATGCCCCTTTCATTCCTTCCTTGCCTTGCCTTGTCTCATTCACTGAACTTATTCAAGAGGTAGTTACCACATATGCAACATTACTATGATATATATATATGGCTAAAATCGATATTCTGTGTTCATAACAATGCCTGAAAGCTTACAGGACACTAAACAAGTACCTGGAACAAAGTGAGTTCAAAGGTAAAAAATGGTCTTAGTGGAACACCTGTTACAAATTTACAAATAGCCAAACTAATGGAAGCACATGAATTATGAACCAAAAGCTGTGGATCCCCCAACTGGATCAGGTTCTCTGGATAAGTGAGACAATTGAATAGCTTGAACTGTTCGGGAGGCATCCAGGCAGTGGGACCAGGACCTGTCCTTAGTGCATGAGCTGGCTGTTTGGAACCTTGGGCTTACACAGGGACACTTTGATAAGCCTAGAAGGAGGGGACTGGACCTGCCTGTACTGAATCTGCCAGGTTGAGCTGAATCCCCAGGGGAGTCTTGGCCCTGGAGGAGATGGGAATGGAGGGGAAGGGCTGGGGGAAAGGAAGGGATGGGGGCATGAAGGGGGAAGACAGGGGAATCTATGGCTGATATGTAAAATTAAAACACAAATATAATAAAAAATGATCATAATAAAAAAAATAAAGGAGACACACACATAACAACAAGAAGAAGAAAACAAAAACAAAAAAAATCTATTTGAACCCCCCCAAAAATAAAGGAGACATACACATAACAACAAGAAGAAGAAAACAAAAACAAAAAAAATCTATTTGAACCCCAAGGAAATCTTGTGTAATGGACCTTAAGTTGAGATCCTCAGGACTGCTAATTTGAGTTATAGAGGACTATAAAAAACAAACAAACTAATTATAGAAGGGATATATATATATATGTATACATGTATTTATATGTATATATGTATGATGTTCTTATTAAGGATCAGTCTGCTGACAGTAGACACCCATTAACAAAGCCACATAGTCTTTATCCTTAATGTGCCCCAATAACTAGATAGTCTAAGCTCGTGTACTCATTTGGAGTTCTCATACTGTCCATGGCTTTCCTCTATCCATGAACACTGCAAAATTCTCCTAAATCACCTCCTGGGCAGGAAGCAAGCAATGGGATAACGGGCTTTCTTGAGACTCCAGGGAAATCAGCACTGGTTAAATGAGAGCACATACAATTGAGAGGAGAAAGCAACATCCACTAATTAACATGTACCGAGAGTACTATTTGTCCTTATAGTCCCGTGTATTCTTTCCTTTCAAAATTATTCACTTCTAAAGTAACTGCTTCCAGTCATAGGTCATAAAATGGTAATATACATTGACTGTTCTGGTACAGATGGAGGTTCTGAGGTACATTATCCATTTATTTAAGTCACTTAGATGCAAAGAGGCCATGACATTTAAAATGTCTGTTTAATTTTTCTGGCATAAATAAACTCTAATATTAATATACAGTGTGCGCATGCACATACACACACATATATACACACTATAAAGCAATAATTCCACTCACATAAATACTTTTCAGCACTTTATAAGAAAAGTGGAATCATCAACAGGCATGGCTTCATTCTCTTTCTCTCTTGGTTATACTTCTGTGGACAACTCTTTAGTTCTCCACTGGCATCAGATTGTGAGAGTCTGAATAGGCAGCCAAATGCCACAGATCAAATAGTTCAAAGTGTAGGGCCTACTTAAAAAGAAATTGAACTCTAGTCCCAATGATGGCTCTTAGCTTTCTTATGGTATTAATTTTACAAAGGCACTCAGCGAACTTTAAGATTATCTCTGATTACTAAAATATTTAGAGTCTCTTAATAGTTTCAAGATAATCTAGTAAAATTTCACTAGAAGCAAGAGGTTCCTTCTTTTAGGATACTGCTATTTTTGTTGAGAGGAAAATAGGTAATTTTGAAAGTCAAACTTCCTTATTGCATCTAATAATTGGTGCTGGGAGTGATGACCTAGCTCTGTACCTGCCAATGATAACGTTCTATTCTGGTCCACTGTCATTTCATGTAGAGTGATGCTCCAGGTTGCCAGGACTTCCAAGATATTGCAAATATGAGGTGGTATTCCAAGGCTGAAAATATTTAAGCTTATTGCTTCTTGCAGGCATCCTCATAGAAAAGCTAGTTTGCAGACATCAGGTTAACTAGGAGAAGAAGTAAGAAGAAACGGGAGTTTCTGCTTTTGTGGGTGATCAACTCATGATTTGTGTCTTAAATTTCAGTTTTCTCCAAGTTGTGTTAGACTTTCTTCATGTATAGTCAAGTCCACTCTAACTAACAAACTATGAGAGTTGTGCAATTATTTCTTTTGCAATATTTTGTAAGTTAAGTTTTTTTGTATGAATATACTTTATCTCTTCTAAAGAACCTGGATTTTGGCTACTTTATGGCTTTGGTATCTTTTGTGTATAAGGATATCATTATTTTACAGTCTATACCAAGTGCTATAGATCTCATTTTCTCTTTCATTTTTCAGCCAAAATATAATTAGCAATGCTTTAAATTACTCAATGTTATTTTCTTTGGTTCAATATTTTATTATGCAATTTTATTTATCATCAATTGTATGGCTTTTATTTTTATTTATTGCAATGTTGTTCCTGCAATTATGGTAGAATATATAAAGTTTCAAAGATTGTAAATCAATACTATTGCCAAAAAAACCCAGTGGAATCAAAGAACTGATAATTACTATAATAATTTCATTCAAACCTACTCAATAATTTCAGATGTATAATACACATAGACTTGCCCATGTGAGCTTAAATTACAACTCATTTAGTAAAACATAAGTTTCCCTAGTACAAGAGAGGTTTATCTGTTCACAGAGTTTATGAGAAAAGAAGAGCTATATGTGAACAATCATACCAAAAATTATTATGGAAAAGAAAAATGCAAAAGTTAGTTGACTTAAAGTGAGACATATAAGAATAAAAAGCAAGTAGAATTGAGACAGGCTTTATTCTGCTTGTTTGCTGTTCTACCCAAAAGAAGAGGAAAACAAATACATAGAGATCTCATATAGTGAGAAAGGTAGAAGTTCTTTTAAAATGCTAAGAGAAATGAACTCTGGGGCCTTATTATAGTAAAGGACACGAAGGTAGAAACAAAAGGAAGCCATTACTGCTTCAACCATCTTTATTTAAAAATTGTTATTGTGATTATGGGAACAAAAAGAATAGAAGGGATTTTTGTTTTAATGTAGCCCTTCTCCCTAGATTATAATGAAATCAAAGCAACAACACTTGCCTGACTGGATGAGTTTATGTTTCTAAAACAAACAAAAAAAATAGTTTTTGTGATTCCTGTCTTTACATTTTTACCATGAACTTCCATAAAAATACTCCTTTGGTTTGGTAAATAAGCTAGCTGGCAACAGTACCAACAGATAACTCAATTTCAAGACATATAAAGTTAGCTTTTAAAGCAACACATGAATGGTTGGCTATAATTTTATGGAGAATCCTTTTGCTACCACATCCAACCTTGCTACTCAGCCAGATCATGCATATCCTTCTTCAGGGTCTGTCCACATGATTATGCATGACTTTCTCCTCCACTCACACTCTACAACCTGCCAGATCTAGCCAGATCCAGTGCCCAAGCCTAATAAGGGCACCAGTGCCTGCACTGAAACATACCTCTAGGATTCTGCTGAGACCCTCTATGTCTATCCTCTAACCTACAGACCTTCCCATGTCATAACTAAATTTGCCACCCAATCGGATCTACTCTATATTTCAGGCTTGAACCTCAGCCCAGTCCCCTCTTTCCACCTAAGCCATTTTCAAACTCTAGGCCCAAACTACTCCAAGTTGCTCTGTCTATATCAGACATAGAACTAACAAAAGAAGTCCACACACCCAGATCTCATTGCAAAAATACAAACAAGTCACTTATAAAGACCCTCCCCCCCAAAAAAAACCCCACAAAAACAAAAACAAAAGCAGGGTAGTGGTGATATACACTTTTAATCTTAGTACTCAAGAGGCAGAGACAAGTGGATCTCTTTGAGTTCGAGGCTGGCCTGGTTTCAGAGTAAGTTCCAGGACAGCAAGGGCTACTCAGAGAAACCCTGTCT
Source organism: Onychomys torridus (assembly GCF_903995425.1). Taxonomy (NCBI): domain Eukaryota; kingdom Metazoa; phylum Chordata; class Mammalia; order Rodentia; family Cricetidae; genus Onychomys; species Onychomys torridus. The sequence continues at coordinate 39,361,243 of NC_050455.1, forward strand.
CAAAAAAGCCAAAAAAGAAAAAAAGAAAAACATAAACTAAACCAGTGTGAAAATACAATGGCTACCAGCCAATACTAATCTTCTTAGCAAAACTATCTGCCATAGATTAAGGAGAAGAAAAACTTTCCACAATATATAAACAGCCTTTTTTTTTTTTTTGCCAACAAACCAAACCTAAAGAAATTACAAGAAGCAACATTTGGGGCTGAAGAGTAGAATGAACACAGCAAAGAGACAGTGGAAAGAAATACAAAACCACAATTATTAAAAATCCAAGTACTAATGAGAGCACAAACAACAATATTGAAAATAAATAGTACAATGACCATAATTAACACATATACTTCAATAATAGGATTAAATATCAATGGCCTCAATTATCCAATCAAAAAACACAGGCTGAGTAAATGGCTTCATCTATATATTATCTATAAGAAGCACATATTAGCTTTCAAGACAGACACTGCCTTATAGTAAAAGGATAGACAAGGATATTCCAATCAAATGGAAGCAAACAGGTGTCTCTATCCTAATATTTGACTAAATAGACTTTAATCTAAAAATAAACAGAAGAGATAAAGAAGGAAACTTCATTTTAATCAAGAAGACATTATCATCCTAAGTGTATATAAGTATACCAAATTCTGATACAACCAATTTCATAAAAATTGGACTACTAGATAAATAGACACAGATTAACATCAACTCAAAGAGTAGATGATGTAAACACTCTACTTTTTTCAAAAGATACATCATCTGAACAAAAATAACAGAGACATCAGAATTAATTGACATCACACATCAAATATATTTAACAAATATCTACAGAATATCCTATCCAAACAACAAAGACAACACATTCTACTCAGCAGTACATGGAAGGTTTTCTAAAATAAACCACATCCTAGGACAGAAACAAATCTTTAAAAATTCAATAAGATTGAAATAACTTTGTATATATTATCTGATCATAATTCAATAAATACACAAACTCATGAAGCTTTAACAACTCATTATTGAATGAGTCAAGGGAGAAATCAGGATAGAAATAAAAAATTACTAGAACTAGATGAAAATAAAAACACAACATAAAAAAGCCTCTGAGTCACATTGAAAGCAGTTTTATAAGAGATATTTATGGCTCTACATGCCTACATTAAAAAAAATAAGAACACAAATAACTGACTTGATAATGCAACTAAAAAAATTTGGAAAAACAAGAACAAACAATTCCAAACCATGTTGATGGCAAGAAATAATAAAAGTGGCATAGAAATTAATGAAACAGAACAAAGAAAATAAAAAAATCACCAAATCTTAGAAATGATTCTTTGACAAGATAAACACAGTTGACAGATCTTTGGCCTAACTCACCAAAAGTAAGAAAGAAAGGACCCAAAATAATAGAATCAGAAATCATCAGGGAAACATTAGAACAGATACCAAAGAAATTCAGAATACTATAAGGGAATAGTTTAAAAGAATTGTACCCCATTAATCTGGAAAACCTAAAAGAAATGCATGAATTTCTAGATTCAGCCAAACCACCAAAATTAAATCAAGAAGTTAGCATCTTAAATAGACACATAACAAATGAAGGGATTGAAATACCAATAAAAAGCCTTATGGGGAAAAGAAAAGATACAGGAAATGGGAACAAATGGATTCACAGCAGAATTCTACCAGAATCTCAGAGAAGATCAATAGCCAATCTTTCTTAAGCTATTAAAAATATAGAAACAGAAAAATCACTTCGTAAAAACTTCACATGAATCCAGTATTACACTATCAAAACCAGGTAAAGAAACAACAATAAAGAAAACTACAGGCTAATATCCCCAATGAATATGTACTCAAAAATAAGTATGGACTCAATAAAATACTTTTAAATAAAATACAGATATACATCAAAAAGATTATCCAACATGATCAAGTTGATGTTCCCTCAAAATGCAGGCCAATAAATGTAATAAAATACATAAATGGACTTAAAGACAAAAATCACATGATCATATCAGCAGATGCAGAAAATTCCTTTACAAAATCCAATCCATCTTCATGATAAAAGTCCTAGAGAATGTAGGGCTATAGGGGACATACCTCAACTCAAAAAAAGTTATATACAAGAAACCACTAGTCAACAACACTCTAAATGGGGAAAATCTTGAAGCAATCCCACTGAAGTCAGCAACTGGACAGGCATGTTCACCATCCCCACTCCATTTTACTGTGATTGAAGTACTAATTAGAGCAAGAAGGCATGAGAAGGAACATCAAAGAATGGAGACAGAGAAAAAATGAAGTCAAACTATCCCTATTGCAAATGATACATTATACAATAGAGATCATAACAGTTCTATTAGAAAATTTCTAGAAATGGTGAATGAATTCAGCAACATGGCAGAATACAGAATCAACTCACACAAATCAATAGATTTTCTATACACAAACAACAAACATACAGAGAAAGAGATCATGGAACCCTCACATTAATAATAGCCTCAAAGTATAGGTACTATCCAGCATTAAAAATAACCAAGGAACTGAAGGATCTCTATGCTGAAAATGTTAAACCTTTTAAGAAAGACATAAAGGTACTAGAAATTGGACAGACAGGCCTACATTCATGACTCAAGGGATTAATGCTGCAGAAATGCATTTCTTTTTTTAAAAATTATATTTGTGTTTTAATTTTACATATCAGCCATGGGTTCCCCTATCCTTCCCCCATCCCGCCCCCACCCTGCCTTCCACCCAGCCCCTCCCGTCCATTCCCATCTCATCCAGGGCAAAGACTCCCCTGGAGATTCAGCTCAACCTGGCAGTTCAGTACAGGCAGGTAGGGTCCCCTCCTTCTAGGCTGAGCAAAGTGCCCCACATATGCCCCAGGCTCCAAACAGCCAGCTCAAGCACCAAGGACAGGTCTGGGTCCCACTGCCTGGGTGCCTCCCAAACAGATCAAGCTATTCAATTGTCTCACTTATCCAGAGGGCCTGATCCAGTTGGGGGCTCCACAGCTTTTGATTCATAATTCATGTGTTTCCATTAGTTTGGCTATTTGTCCCTCTGCTTTTTCCAATCTCGATCTCAACAATTCACACTCTTACAGTCCCTTCTCTTTCTCCACAATTGGACTCCTGGAGCTCCACCTGGGGCCTGGCCGAGGATCTCTGCATCCACTTCCATCAGTTATTGGATGAGAGTTCCAGCATGACAGTTAGGGTGTTTGGCCATCTGATCACCAGACTAGGTCAGTTCAGGCTTTCTCTTGACCATTGCCAATAGTCTACAGTGGATGTATCATTGTGGATTTCTGGGGACCTCTCCAGTACTTTGCTTCTTCCTGTTCTCAAATGGTCTTCATTTATCATGGTCTGTTATTCCTTGTTCTCCCTTTCTGTTCTTGATCCAGCTGGGATCTCCTGCTCCCCTAAGCTCTCTTTCCCTCGAACCTTGCTGTTCAATGGAAAAAAAGAAAGCATCTTCAACAAATGGTGATGGCATAACTGGATGTCAATGTGTAGAAGGCTGCAAATAGATCCATATCTGTCACCATGCACAAAACTTAAGTCCAAGTGGGTCAAAGACCTCAACATAAATCCAGTTACTATGAACCTGATAGAAGAGAAAGTAGGAAGTACTCTTGAACACATTGGCACTGGAGAGCACTTTCTAAATATAACACCAGTAGCACAGACACTGAGAGAAACAATCAATCAATGGGACCTGTTGAAACTGAGAAGCTATGGTAGAGCAAAGGACATGGTCAACAAGACAAAGTGACAGCCTACAGAATGGGAAAAGGTCTTCACCAACCCCACATCTGACAGAGGGCTGATATCCAGAATATATAAAGAACTCAAGAAATTAGACATCAAAATGCCCAACAGTCCAATTAAGAAATGGGCTATAGAACTAAACGGAGAATTCTCAACAGAGGAAGTTCAAATGGCTGAAAGACATTTAAGGAATTGCTCAACATCCCTAATTATCCAGGATATGCAAATCAAAATGACTCTGAGATACCACCTTACACCTGTCAGAATGGCTAAGATCAAAAACACAGAAGACAGCTTATGCTGGAGAGGATGTGGAGCAAGGGGAACTCTCCTCCACTGCTGGTGGGAATGCAAGCTTATATGACCACTTTGGAAATCAATAAGGCGCTTCCTTACAAATTTGGGAATCCATCTCCCCCAAGACCCAGCTATAGCACTCTTGGGCATATACCTAAGGAATACTCAATCATACCACAAGGACATTTGCTCAGCTATGTTCATATCAGCATTGTTTGTAATAGCCCGAACCTGGAAACAACCTAGATGCCCTTCACCTGAAGAATGGATAAAGAAAATATGGTACATATACACAATGGAGTACTACTCAGCAGAGAAAAACAATGACATCACGAGGTTTGCAGGCAAATGGATGGATCTAGAAAAAATCATCCTGAGTGAGGTAAACCAGACTCAGAAAGACAAACATGGTATGCACTCACTCATAGGAGGATACTAGATGTAAAACAAAGATGACTAGACTGCTACACAACTCCAGGGAGGCTACCTAGAAAACGGGACCCTAGAAAAGACACAGGGATCGCCCAATGACAGAGAAATGGATGAGATCTATATGAACGACCTGGACGACAGTGGGAGTAATGAAGGGAAAGATTTGAGGGAAAGGAAGCTCAGGGGAGCAGGAGATCCCAGCTGGATCAAGAACAGAAAGGGAGAACGAGGAATAACAGACCATGATAAAGGAAGACCAGATGAGAACAGGAATAGGCAGAGTGCTGGAGAGGTCTCCAGAAATCCACAATGATACATCCTCTGTAGACTGCTGGCAATGGTTAAGAGAAAGCCTGATCTGACCTAGTCTGGTGACCAGATGGCCAAACACCCTAACTGTCATGCTGGAACTCTCATCCAATAACTGATGGAAGTGGATGCAGAGATCCTCAGCCAGGCCCCAGGCAGAGCTCCAGGAGTCCAATTGTGGAGAAAGAGGAGGGACTGTAAGAGCGTGAATTGTTGAGACCAAGATTGCAAAAAGCACAGGGACAAATAGCCAAATGAATGGAAGCACATGAATTATGAACCAAAGGCTGTGGAGCCCCCAACTGGATCAGGCCCTCTAGATAAATGTGACAATTGAATAGCTTGTATTGTTTGGAAGGCATCCAGGCTGTGGGACCAGGATGTGTCCTTAGTGCATGAGCTGGCTGTTTGGAACCTTGGGCTTACACAGGGACACTTTGCTCAGCCTGGAAGGAGGGGACTGGACTTGCCTGTACTGAATCCACCAGGTTTAAATGAATCCCCAGGGGAGTCTTGGCCCTGGATGAGATGGGAATGGAGTGGGGAGGACAGGGGAACCCATGGCTCATGTGTAAAATTAAAACACATATATAATAATAACAAAAAAAGAAAAAGAAAAAAAATGAAAGTCTAACAAAGAGGCTCCTGAATGGCAGTGATTTGAAAAGTCTCTTCCCTGATCAATACATATTCCCATGGTACCATAAAGCAGCACAAAAGCTTCAAAAGGAGAGAATCAACCAGCACTATTATTCAACTATGATGCACAGCAACCACCACAAGGGCACAATCACCTTAAAGACTCAGTAGTGGCACCCATACCTTGGTGGTACCCAACAGCTCTCCAATTGGGCTAAGACCGTTTTAACAGGAGGAAAATCATGCCTGGTACTGCAATCCTAGCCTACTATCAGGGCTAGTGAAATCATGAATGTTTTACGATAACTTATAACTGCTATGTGTTAAACCATCACAATCACTAACTATCTGTCCTTAAACCAACAGATAAGTGTTGTTCCCACCCATCATCCAGAAAACTCTTTAAAATGGATTGAGACCATCACAGAAATATATACTCTATCTCAATGGAGAATTGTAAAGCCCAGTCCTAATGGATACATCTAGAAAACAGCTTCCCACACATTAGATGGAGGGGACATTGTAGAAGAGGGTGTAGAAAGATTGAAAGTGCCAGAAAATGGGAGTTTTCTGTGAGATTGTATCTTCTAGTAATTTCTGAATTTACATCCATAAAGTCTCACCAACATGAATGCCTACACATGACCTTGTTCATGAGGACAACAATAGACTTGCTAAAATAGGTAGAAGAAAACCCAAGAAGGCTCAACCATAGACAAAGAAGTACAGACAGCTAAGGAATGCTGAGAGTGGGAGAAATAGTCTTTTCAGTAAAGACAACAATAGATTATCCAATACCAAATGGTCAGCCCTGAAAACATACATACAAGTAACATTATACAGAGTGAGTAGGTTCCATTTATTTAGGAATGTGTGTGTGTGTGTGTGTGTGTGTGTGTGTGTGTGTGTGTGTGTGTGTGTTTGTGTGTACATTATGTACCAATACTTAATGAAAAAGAAGCTATCAATTTAAAGAGAGTGAATAGAAGTATATAGGAGGGTTTGGATAAATAAAGGGAAAAAAGGGTGAATTGCTGTGATTACCTTATAATATCAAAAAATAAAGTAAGTTTAAAAGTTAAGATCTCAAGTTTGTCATACTCACCAATTAATTAGATGTTTGAAAAGTGTTCAAGTTGGTATAAGAATATTAACCCTGGAATTCATGAAGAAAACAAACAAACAAACAAACAAACAAACCCCAAGCCCTCTCTAGAGCAACTAGAAGATGTCTGTTGATACAGGAACTGATATTCTTGAGTCCTCTCTCCTTCCAAGCAAGACTAGGCTGGAAATCTGAAAGTTTTGTCATGTAAAACAATGTATGCAATGTGAAAGATGTGAAGGGGTGTATGTGTGTGTTGTTTTTCTGCTGGTTTAGCTGCTGCTACTGACAAATGTAGGTTATAACTAAGTCTCTATAGTTCCATTTACCAATAAAGACTCAGGCAGTCAGATGTTGGGGTGAAAACCTGCTAGCTCACAGAGGCTGAGAAGCAAGCAACTAACCTCCCTTTATGGCCAGAGACCCAGTAAGAAAAGCATCTCTTTAATTCTTCCTAAACCAAAAGGACTACAAAACTCTCAGTCCCTTCCTACTCTTTTCTCTGTGTGTCTCTATCCATATTCCTTGATCCTCTGTCATCTCTATGGCTAATTCCTGTCAACCAGTTGCTAGGTCTGCCTTCTAATCCAAGGATAATTTTATTTATTAACACAGTCTCAAAGTTCAGGGGAGGTAAAATAATAAAGCTTCATTCCTATGTTGAATGAACACACCCACACATTCACACACACACACACACACACACACACACACACACACACACACACTAAGTGATGAACACTGTAAAGGAATCGGAGTGAAAGTATAATGACTACTATGTTTAGAAAGGTAGTCAATGCACTGTCATAGAACAGGTGACAAGAAATGAGGCATCTGAAATGGAATCTGAGAAATGAGTAAAAAGGTGTCAGCTTCAGACATAAAATGTGGAAATGATATGGCAGGAAGAGGGAAGAGGAAGGGCATGCCACTTAACCTCTCAGAACCTGATTTCAGTCTTTGAAGAATAACAGTAATGCCTTGTAAGATTATTATAAAGACACAGAGCCTAAGCCACACCCCAGTGATGCCTCCGTATGCCCTTAAATGTTTATTATCTCTGTTAGGAAGAACATCCCGCTCCAAGATTTACTCACATTTCCTTACATTGTATAGGTAATATTATTATCAAGGACAAATTTTAAGGTGAATAATTTGGAAAATAGTATAGGTGCTCCATATATTTTATGAAGATAATACATTTTCTTTTAAAATAAAATGAAACAGGATGATTGAGCCTACACATAAGCTCTTAAGAGTTCCCCTAAAGAGTTTCAGTGAGAAAGGATATTTATTGATGTTCCTTTAGAATATCTGTGTTCTTTTTGAAGACAAACACCAAGTGTCTTCTAGGTCAGTTCTTCCACAAATGGTCCTCATTCGTTTTACCAGGTAAAAAAGTACAGACCAAATTTTTATTGTCTTTGTTTCTCAATACACAACATTGTTTGTTCCTACCTGTGAACTCTCTATAACCTTTCAAAATAACACACAGTAAAATAAATATAAATAAATAAATAAACAAACAAATAAATAAATCCAGAGCCTAAGAAATCAAGAAGGGCATAGATCTACAACATCATGCAGGGCAAAGCGGTAATTGTTTCTTTTTTCTGTTTTCTCTTCCTCCACACCTTTCTTTTGGTTCTTTGTGTGCTCTTAGGTCTGTGTAATTGTTTATGTGTATGTGCAAGTAAATATGGGATCAGAGCACAGTCTGGGAGTGTTGTTCCTCAAGTTTTATACTTTGTTTTTGTTTTTGTGTTTTTTGAGGAAGGATCTGGCCTGGAGCTTGCAATGGAGGTTAGCCTAACTGGGCAGCATATCTTGGTGATCCACTTGTCTCTGACTCCCTAATGTTGGGATTGCAAGTAAGTATCCTTGAGTCTGATTTCTTCAAGCTGGCTCTAAGGATTGAACTCAGGTCCTTATGTTTGTGTGGTAAGTTCTTTAGTAACTGAGCTGTCTTCCCAGATGTTCACCTTGTTCTGCAGATAGCAACAGGAATTAAAAAACAAACAAACAAATGAACGAACAAACCAAAAAAACAATTGACCCGTATAAACTAGAATATCTGATTGTCCTTCCTAGCTGGTAAAAGAAAAAAAGAAGGCTGAGGTCAGAGAGGGTTAAAGAAGCCAGATGTTAAGATTCAGATACCATTACTAAAAACTTGAATAACTTAGTAGGAATCAATGGCAACTGTAAACCTGTTATCAAGAACCTTGTCAAAGGTAAATATTATCAAGAAGAGATTAACTGAAACCAAATATCTTAAAATAACAATGAATAAAATGTAGATTTGGGGAAGTTTTAAGTCAAACACTTATGTGCATTTAAATCTGTATTTTTAAAAAAGCATTGCTAGAGGTGACAAGATGCTTTCTTCAGTAAGAATTATTCAAACTTTCAGGAAACAAATAGAAACTCACAATACTCTTACATAAATCAGTGAATTTATGTTAGTTTGAAAGATACACTGGTTCAATTCCAGTTGGACTTTTTCTGGTTTGCTCAATTTCTGGCTTCCAGGAAAAGACAACATGATATTAACAAGTCGTAGGCAGCTTTTCTCAAGAGCAGTTGGGAAACATCAGTGACTCATTTGGGGGAGTAAACAAAAGGATTAAGAAAAGCTATTTCACAACTATAAATGTACACTACAAAACTCTTTCTCACAGAATGTTGTAAAACATTTGCCAAGGAGGAAAACGGAAAAGAAAGAAAACAAAATGTCTTTTGAGAAAAGCACAGAGGAAATTAGTTAAGTAGAGGAACTTTAAAATGGAAAATGTTTTGCTCTCAAACAAAGCTGGAAGCATATGAGATTACCTTTGGTTGGTTTTGCATTACAACTTTCCCCCCTTTCTTACTTGTACACTTTGCAGTGAGTGTCAGAGGATATAAGGTAGCCATATTGACTTAGTCAAAGCCTGGGGTACTTACTTGTCAATTAACAGACTGATCTTTTTGCATCTCTTCAGGGTTGTCACAGCCTCAAAATTACACCAATGTCTTTGCATGTTGAACTTTGAGATTCAAAGGAAAGGATTCATCTGATATAATATAATAAATATTGTGTAGAATATGCTTATTAAACTTTATCTTTGTAATTTTGAAATAATTGAAAATGTATAGGAAAAGTATAGGGAGGTGAGAATAACTAGAACTTCCTTATCTTCTGAAACCCCCACAAGTGTGGGTGGTGGCTGTGGCACATTTGTTTTGTTGCCTTCTCATTTTTTCTCTGTGTAAGCCCCCTTTTTTCCCCTAAAAGAATATCTGGTAAGTCTACATGTTCTTCTATGTACTGCAAAGTCAAGGACACATTATCCGTGGTCCACACCTTATTTAGAGAATTCCCACTGATGGTCACGCTAACTAAACAATAGATCCTGCCTCTTTAACAATGCTACTGTTATCTTTTGGTCCAGAAAGCCATCAAGAGCATGTCCTGAATTAACTACCAGGTTTCACCAAATTCCTTGAAGCTTATCAGCCATTACCTAACTCTCTTCTCTGTGTATGTCTTAGAACAAGCTCTCCATGCCGTGCTATAGACCCTCAACATGTAACTGTCTGATGCTTTTATATGGCCAGGCACAGGACATGTATTCCGGGTACTCCTTCAGAAACATGCTATGATAATATCACATTACTGATTTTATTCAAATTGATCATATGGTAAAGGTAGTCTCTGGAATATTGATATACCATAAATTAATTTGTAACTGTGTTGCTTGATCATAAGATACTGCTGGGGAATTTAGACAATTCAAGAGTGATCTTTCAGCCAGTGTTCTCTCTCAGCATTATCTACCATGCTCTGTTATGATTGCTTTCTTTCAGGGATTTAATCATAGCAATATTTTTTATCAAGATCCTACCAACCAGCCTTTATGTCCAGTGCCAATTTTCATTTATGTTGATGACCACTGTGATTGTTGCTAAATCATCTGTTTAACAATTTCTTTCATATTTATTACCTGGTGTTCTATTCTAAAGATATTTTTCTTCATTGTAGACATAAATTATATATATGTAAATGACCATACTTCCAGCTTTTGCTTACTCTCTGGTGTAACATGTTACATTGTTATTTTAAATGTTCATGCTATACTCACTTGCCTTAACTCTATAATAAGCCATTTCTCCAAGATGTCATGCTTCCTTGTAGCATAAGTTTATTGATTAAAAGTAAAATCTTATTGTTTGGTTTGCACATTGGTACAAGGATGCCATTCCTTATAGTTCATCTCAGCAAAAAGTATGAACTATATACAGGTATAGAAATATACTTATGTTTTATACATATTACACATTTATAAAGCCATATAGGCATAAAATCTATGTTTATACACTTATCCTTTTTATGTGAATGTACATAGGTATGTGTATATATCTACCTATGAATACATAGTTCTGAAAGTCTGAACTGCTTTTTGACATTTATTTACTTATTAGTTTGTGTGTCACAGGTGGAAAGATCATGAACATACTGTGCTATGGAAAGCCTGTGGGTGATAGAGAATGACTTGCTGGGTTTGGTGCTCTTCTTCTACTATTTGGGTCCAATGAGCCAACATAGGTTGCCAAGGTTTAGCCTCAAGTGACTTTACCTGCTGAGTCACCTGGCTGGCCCAAGTCTGAACTTTCTAGGTTTAAAAGTATTTGCTTTCAAGTGGGACACTGAGGACACGATAAGAGTCTCACTGACCTTGAGTTTTCAGCTGATTCCTTCACATTTTAGGTTCTTTGAGACAAGGGAATAGAAGGCAAAAGAAAATGTCCCCATACTGCTGGAAACAGCTGACTGTGGCCCTCAAGAGAAAGCTTGGCTTCTGTTTCCCCACAAAGAGCAGTGTTTCATTTGGGACAGCAACAGGGAGAAACATTTGGCTATCTCCTTGTACTGATCTGCTCAATTTTAAAGTTAATGAAAAAGTTTTAGCATCTGGAGAGGGAAGTGAGGACTCTCAGCTCTCAGCAGAGCATTCTAGACTACACCGCCATAGTTGTCAGCTAAGACCACAAAATATAGCAAATGAAGGGAACTTAGAATGTGTAGAAAGAGAGTATTTGTGTCATTTGTAGCCAGGAGACCTGTCTCAATTTCAGGGATAGGAGTGTTGTTACTGGAATCCATGTGAAGAAGCAGATAAGAAGCAGTGGGTGTCACTTTGTACCAATGGGATCCCTGCCTCTGTGAAGATGTTTTGATTAGTTCCTCACAGGCACTGCCCTTGGGTGCAAAAGTTACTTTGTGCAGGTTCATGGCCCTTACAGCAATAGTTTGTATTGAAATTACTGGTGAATGAAGCAATATAATAATGGTCCACACCTTAGTTCCAAGCTGAGGTCAAATGGGAAGGAGCCCAAATTTCAGATCTTTGTGAAATTTACGACTTCCTAGTTTCTGTTCACCTAATCTCCGCCCTCTTTCCCACAACTGCTAGTCTTGCTAGTACCTAATAAATACCCAGTACCCATGGTTGACTTCCAACAGAACTGGTTATGCAGCACTTAAATGACAAATGATTAACAAATGTCTCTCTCCACTGGTCCAAAAAAGACCAATTCTTAGTGTTGCTTGTACCAGCAAGGATCCTATTACGGGGAAAAAGGAAGAATTGCCTGTACCCACTTCCTTCTAAGGCTTCTTTTTTTCTTTGAACTGATTTCCTAAGGAGGATGACAGTAATAGATGCATGCTGAGGGAGTAGAGCCATGGACTAGAAAAGCAAGAACATATAAAATTAGATGCTTGCTTAAGCTGTTAATTCAAGAACAATCATGGTCAGTTCTTTTGGGGACAACCAAATAAATTTAATAAGTTCAAATGCATTTTAGGATTGTCCCTTTAAGGGGTTATAAACCTATAATATTCATATAAACTCTCACCCTTTCTTCCTAGATGTTGCATTTTAAGTAAAATGATTCATCAGTCTTTCTGGCTACTGGTGTGCCAATGCTCCCAGGTTGAGTCTCCACCACTAGAGATAGGATGCCAACACCTTTGGTACATAGGCAAGCTATTCACCAGAGTGTTGTATAAAGCCTAGCAATGGCACTTGAGTAGAGAATTTGAGTGTATCACTTAGGTGCATCCAAGATGCTTTAGTTATGTCCTATACTTACCACAAGGTTGGTTTCTTCCCAAGGCAACTGACAAACTCATTATGTCCCTATTCACAAAATCAGCAGCTGTCATTATACAGACAAATTGTTAAGATATTTATTTATTTATTTATTTATTTATTTATTTATCTATTTATTTATTTATCTATCTATCTATCTATCTATCGATTTATTTATTTATTTAAATTTTAGGCTCAGAGCATGAGAGGAACAACATGGGATAATGAGTACTTCTTTGGTGCAGTAGATTGACTGAAATATGTTACACATGCTTTTATTCTCATGACAGTCTATTCTCACAAGTTGTATGGAGGTCTGAATGAATGATCACTGCATGCTGGGAAAAGAACACCCAAGAAAGAAATGTCCTGTTTTTCTGCCAGGTGGTCTATGGTAACATGATCAAATAAAGTTTTGGCAAACACTGTAATATATTTTACAACAATTTTATAGTTAAATACACTGTCTTAAAATATAATTTATAACAATCTACAGCTTCTAATTCTTAATCTTAAAATAGTATTTATATGTTTTATTTTGTGATTTATGTTTATTAATATTCATATGTTCTAACATTCAATTATTTAAAGTTTGACACACACATAGTTTTATGGCCATAACTAAAGCCAAATTAAATAAACATAGATATGTTTATTTTGATATCTTTTCTATGTTTTAACTATGTACTATTACCATAAAATAAATACAAAAGACTAAAAATACCTTATATATTCATTTGAAAGAAGTAAAATATACCAAAACAATTATTGCCTATGGAAAGAAATATGAAAATAATATAATATGTAGAAATAGAGTATTTGATTCACTGTGATATTATTTCATCAATAAAAATTATCTAAGACAATAAAAATAAATGCCAACGGACATATTTTATTTTATAGAAGTCTATTTCATATTTATATTAATAAATATCTATTCTTATGGGATAAAATTTATCATCATTTTAAATGTATTGGCCCAGCAAAATAGTATGTATAAATCAAGTATTTTAAAACACTTATAGAATATTATCCAAAGCCATTTGAAATTACTTTAGATCAGCAAAACTTATATGCAAAAGAACAGGAAAAAATTAATAAGTCACTGACAGAAATGGCTGACAATCAAACTGATATTTTAGGAACACGTTAAATAAATTATTGTAAACCTAAATGGTTCTGTTCACTACAATTCAAAAATTTCCAAAATTTTATAAACATATTTTATTACTGACTGAAATTTTCAAATAATTTTTTAATTTCATTGAAGATGCAAAACCCTGTCTAAATAAATCATTCAAAATATTTTATGGATCAAAGAGGACACAGAATTGTCTGTGTTTGCAGATGTCAAAATCTTCAAGGGCATCTCTGTTTACACCGCCTTTGTATTGCCATGGAAACTATTTTTTTTCTGTGTCTAGAAACTGAATTATGGGAACACTAATTTTGTTTCCATGGAGATCTAGAAGCCTAGATTAAGCATGTCCTTATAGTAATAGTCAAATATGAGATATCTTCTTTCTTCTGAAAAATGATAAATGTCTAATATGCAAAGGCAAGGATAATTACAAACTTAACGATGAAAAAGTGATGTGGAGATCAACTGTTAAGACAGCATTGCATGGCAAGAGTTTTTATGTATAAATAGCTAAAAGTTAATTGCAGAGTCTGCCAAAAGACCACCTTGCTTAAAAATAGTTTGCTGAGAAGATAGGCCAGACAATGGTAAAGCAATTTGTCACGTAACTAGGAATAAAGAAAAGTTTAAACTGAGATTCCATGAATTATCAGAAGGTGGTAGTTTGTTTTTTGTGAGATTATTCCCAGGACATAGTCATTTCTGAAAGGAGTAAGAGATCAAATCTCTAACATTCTGGTCCACAAACTTAATTTAATTTCTCCCTTTGGTCCTGACAATGTTATCCTTAATCTTTAACCTTCAGTTGGGAGACACTGAGTGGTTAACTTGCTTTCTTGCAATAGGTGGCTAAATTCAATTATAAATTCCTAAGGCATCCTCTATCTCTAAAGTGCCCTGTGCTGATGTCTATCATCACTGAAAACATGGATTATACTGATTTGCTTTTTCCCATGCACTTGACCTCCTCTGAGAATGGTTTTATCTTCCTATTCATAACAACCAAAACTGTGGTTGACATAGCAAAGGGGTATAACTATTTATTTCCAATGAATTATTCATTATTCATATTTCAAATGGGGATTTGAGATATATCCATCCCTTTATTGTTTAGAAATGAATATAGAGTCTTTAGAGGTGAAAATTATGAACCTAAGTTAGGTTCACAGGGAAATTAGACACAAACCACCATAGCTCAAGCTCTGTATTCATTAGCCATTAACCCTTAAAGGTGCTGACTAATTTTCCTCTCCAAGGATCTATCTAAATGTATTCTTAGAAGCCTCTTGAGGAAGAACTCATCTAAAGAAGGATGAATATGGGTTGCAAACTGAACCCAATGATAAAATCACAATACTGCCTGTTGATCAGTTAGATTTTTAAATGTCCTTGTTATGTCTTAATTTTAGATGAAACCCTTAGATAAGATTACATAAGATTTTCTGGAGAACAACTACATATAATATGTATGACATATTTACAATGCCAGTTCTTCAAGATTTAACATATAAACAACCGCAACCTTAACCGCAATCAAGAAAATGAATGCATCAATCACTCATGAAGACCAGATGTGCTGATTTGGCCTGAGCTGGCTTTGGATGCATGCACAGCAGGGCAAAACTTTGTGCTTGAGTAGCCTTAATGGGGGAATCCCCTATTTACTGTCATGCCTATGCTTAATTGTGCATGAATGGATTAAAATTATGTTCATTATAGAAATGGAAAAATAATTGTATGACATAACCTGCCAATCAAAATAGAGACTTGGTCAAACTGCTCTCCTTAGTAACCAGCTCTTTTGCTTGAACTCCATAAATGGAAGCTCCGAATCATAATAGGGGCTCTTGAGTATTCTCACTCAAGTGCCCTCTGTTAATCTTCACAGGTGTAAATGAATTTCTAAACAGTCTTATTAAATAAGAAACACAGAGCCAAATACAGAGATGCAAGCCATAGAGATCAGAGCAAGAGCAGCCAACTAACCTTAGCTCACCACCTTGCTGTAGCTTCCCAAGAGAGCCTCTTCCTGCGCCTTTATTGCCTCCCTTTTCTGCTTTTTCATTGGTTTTAAGCCCAGCCACATCACTTCCTGGTCACTTCCTGTCTATACAGACCTCCAGGTCTTTATGGTTGGTACTGGGATTAAAGGTGTGTGTCACCACTCTTCGCTGTGTCCTTGACAAACAGAGACTCTGCCTGCCATGTGATCGGATTACGGCCATGTGCTACCACTGCCTGACTTCGGTTTATGGCTGACTATGACCTCTGATCTCCAGGCAAACTTTATTAACATACAAATAAAATATCACCACATACAGGGTATCTCCCTTTAGTATGTACTGTTTCTTTTCTCTAAATAAAGTTATCTAGCTTCTTTAAAAAAAAAAAGATTTCTTGTAATCAACATAAAATTGGCAGTAGATTTATTAAAATTCCAATAAAAATTCTGCTTTAAGTTGATGTTTGATACTTGTATGGATTTCAATATTAATGTGAATGACTACATTCATCACTATGCTAGATGTATTGGCTTCTTTCTTCCTTTCTTAAGATTTGTAACTCATTCCTTAAGCATCAGTTTATTTCTGCTATTTTCCATTTACATCACTTTAAAAATGATCTTTGGTAGTTGTCCTTGCAATTTCAAACACATTTCATCACAGTGTTTGGTAGGCAGAGGCTAGCCGATATCTGAGACTACATATTGAAATTCTTCCTTAAAAGAATCAAAATAATTAAGGAGAATTTTATCTTTTTAATTAATTATACAGTGCATGACCCTCACAAAAATATAATTCTAATTTCTTCTAACCTTTATTCTTATACATTTATTTTTACATGGAAAATAAATACAGTGTATTTTTTTTTGTTTTCCTTCAGAATGAGTTACATTTCAGATCAGTCAATAAAGTGAACATCTGTAAATAACCCAGCATGTTTGTGAGTTTTTGGATTTGAGTGCCACCTGGGTTTCTCAAAACACTTCCTATGACATGCCTAACATATAATAGACATACAAATAAATACTTTCTAAATCCATGATCTCATGCTCTATTGTAAGACCTATACAGACCAACATAAAAATTCTATATACTTACTTGATTGGAGATAATATTTAATCTAAAATAAAACATGTTGACCTAAATCCCCAGTGAGGTAGGTAGGGGGTTGGCATTAAGACAGAAAGAAAAGAGGAGAGATCAAATCAGAGCATTTCAACTTTCAGTAAATATAGCAGAGTATCTGAATATTTTAATAGTCCTGTGAAATAAGCATTGTGTCCCCTTTGCAAAGACTACAGATGTGAGGCTTAGAGACTGTTAGTGACAGACTATACCAATGAGGTTGACCTGTGTGTTTGTCACATTTGGTGTATTATTCATGTGTTCTCTGTCTCCATGCATTATTATGCTGGACTCCTTTCATCCAGAATCAGTAAGGCAGTCAGTAGAACCAAACTGTATTAATTCACAAAATCCTAACAGCTTATTATTTTCACACATTCAAAGTTACCAAAGTTTATGTCAGTGTTTCTCAACCGGTGAGTTGTGATCCCTTTGGGGGTTAAATGACCCTTTCAGGGGTGTCGCCTAAGACCATCAGAAAACACAGATATTTACTTTATGATTCATAACAGTAGCAAAATTACAGTTATGCAGTAGCAACAAAAATGATTTTACAGTTGGGGATCACCACAACATGAGGAACTGCATTAAAGGTTCATAGAATTAGGAAGGCTGAGAACTACTGGTTTAAGACTACTGCATAATATTTGTTTTCCTCTTCTGGTTCTGATGAAATTAAAAGTGCCTCCACAGAAGTTAATTTATTTACAAAAATTAGGTTTCCATGCTTTAATTTGTGGTCATATTGCTATGATTTACTGATAGCTTTTCCCTCTTTCTTATTTAGTGATTGTGATTTTACTGAATGTAAATGTAATGAATATTTCATTTAATACAGTGACTACAACATAAAGTTTCAAATAGGAATTATTTTATAGTTTATTTATTGAGTCTATGATCAAATTAAGGTATGTAAACTACTAGACATGACCATTTTGATAGGACATCAAATGAAGATAGTCTGTCATTAAAAGCAGAGTTTAAGAATGACCTAATTCACATATGATTGGAATTGGCAGGCATTTTGTATTGTGATAGGAGTAGATTCTAATGGTTCAAAATTTTCAAATCGTTTTTCTCATCTATAGTTGACTAGCAATAAATAATACTAAACTTAGAAGAAATTTGGAATCACAAGTTGAGCATGAATCGTGTCTTCACAAAGTAGCATGAGCCCACTTTTATAGGTAAAAAGGTTGTTTCTCATTACATCCTCAGATAAAAGCTTTCTTTGCAGAAGATTTTCCTCTTATAAAATTGTTTATTCTTAAACAAATCTCTGATTTTATTTTTGAAAATAAGACTCCATGAATCATCAGATACCATAAGCTTTCAGAGGATTTACAAATAGCAGGTTGTGTGTTTTTGCGTTAGACGTCTCAGTATCATGACAATGTTTTAATACTGAAATGATGATTATCATTAAGAAAGCAGCAGCACCACTTATTCACATGTTCCCCAATAAAGCACAAAATCTAATAAGACAAGTAACAAAAGGGAATTTAGTTAAAGTAATTCTTCAGTGGATAAAACTCACTAAGAACTGTACATAATACTTACATATTAAATCTCAAAGGAATCTCTAATTATTTCATTCTTATTCAATAAACTTCTCTTTCTAGTCTACATAGTTTGGAATTGCTTTGCTTTTAGCTAGTTGCCAGAATGAGAAGGACACTGGAAAAAGGGGAGGAAGTGTACAGGGCTGATGAAAGGTAGAAATGGAGGGAGGGAGAGAGAGAGGGAGAGAGAGAAAGAGAGAGAGAGAGAGAGAGAGAGAGAGAGAGAGAGAGAGACAGAGACAGAGACAGACAGAGACAGAGAGACAGAGAGACAGAGACAGACAGAGACAGAGACAGAGAGAGACAGACAGAAGTGGAGAGGAGAGAAGGATGAGAAGCAGAAGAAGCAGGAAGAACAGGAGGATTTTAGATTCTCATGCTCAAAGGCATTTTGTTTTGATGCTCTGCACTCCCACAACATAATAGATTTAAATGATTTCATATCTTCAGTACATATTGTTTCTAAAACTTTTATTGTAATTGTTTATTTATGTATATGTTTCTGTGGGTAGGTGTATATACAGCAATACCTGTGTGAAGGTCAGAGGACAACCTGAGAGAATAAAGTCTCTCTTTTTACTGTGTAGACACCAGGAGTCAAACTTAGGTCTTCAGGTATTGGCAGGAAATACTTTTACCCGGTGAGCCACATCACTGGCCCTAATATTGTTGCTATATAGGCACCTAAAAGTAGAGTGAAATGTAGTTAGTCCATTAAGTGAAAATAGCTTTTGTCTTGTTTTGTTTTGCTGTTGTTTTTTATCTTAAAATATTAATCTATTCTGAATGTGTAATTTTATTTGTGAATGTTTAAATAAGTAATTTTTATTTATTCAATATAATTTGATGGCTGATAGAAAGAAAAATAATACCTATTTTGGCAAATGGCCAATTGAGTTCTAACAAGGAATAATTTTGTGATTGATCATAAATCTAGTAATGTTTGTATTACTTATGTTAAGACAGATTTCAATGTCTGTAATTGTTTATCTTTAAAACTCATGCATATACACAGAATATTTTGATGAAACAGAATTATTATGTGGCTGGAGTAATTGCTAAGTGGTTAAGGAAGAAAAAGAAGTAACACAAAATTGGATGGGAAAGGATGAGAGGGTAGAGAGTTGAGGTGGAGAATACAGGAGAAGGGGAATATTCTCAAAATATATAGTATAAAATGCTCAAAGAATTAAAAAATATTACAAAAATGAGTGCTATATGCTCTTGCAGAAGATCTGAGTTCAGTTCCCAGCATCTATATCTGGGTATCTCAAAACCACTTAGAACTACAGTACCAGGTAATTGAAGCTATCATTTGGCCCCTACAGGTATCTGCACTCACATGTACACCACACCACACACAATGTACTTTTTTCATAAAAATGTATTTTAGGATATTATCTACACATTTATAAGAAGCCCATATATTATGAGTTTGGAGTTAATTTTACTGTTCATTATGTTATTTCTAAAAGAATGAAGATATCCATATTGACCATAACTTCCTAATGACCTAACTGACTTGCAAAGCCAATCACCTTATCTCCATCAAATTACTCCCATAATCCAAATGAAATATGAGGCATTGTCAGAGATAATGATAATAGAAAGAGTAGAGTATACACAAAGTTAGAAAAGGATCAGAATGTAAAATTGTTATTCAAATAACTTGGTAGAATCTATGGGCTGGTGATCAAAAGAAAATAATTATCTTTCTTCTAAATGGCAGTCAATTGTATTAAATATTTATTTCCCTCTTCTGAATAAGGTAGAATTCTTTCATGCTTCATTTTCTTGGTTTACTAGAGAAAAATATGAAGTATCATCTAAATATCATGGCTATCTCTGCTCCCATCACCAGCTTCTCAGGATCTCTGCTGTTCTCAACTGCTCTCACATTCTTAATAGCCTTTTCCTCCTTAAGGCCTAACTTCGAGGACCAGCTTCATTTCCTTATTAATTATTTGATGTGGATTTTTAAGAAAATAAACTGTTATAACACTTTTCTATAGATAGGGATATTTTGTCTCAGGTCCCAAATTACTTAAATGTCATAGTAAACCAGATAATTTCCACCAATATATAAAATAACCTAACAGAAGATAGAAGATACAAATTCTACATTTATATTCAAAATGTCCTTTTAAAGCCTAGCCAGATGGTGACAGTCACTATAATTCATATGCTACATACAACTCAATATATTGTCTGATTTTGCCATGATGATCACAGACTAATACTTAACAACTATCAACAATACCCAATTGAATGGTTTCTTTTTTCTATTAAGAAAATTTTGTCATTCATTTTACATACCAATTAAAGATTCCCCCCCTTCCCTCTTCCCACACACCCAGCAATGTTTTCTTTTATAAGAGTTGCCTTAGTCATGGTGTGTCTCTTCACAGCAACAGAAAAGCAGCTATGACTTCATTACTGAATTTTCTTCTATTGGTAATTAAGCAGTGCATGTCTGGTATATCACGTATCTACAAGTCAATATATGGAAGCATGGTGGAATGCATTAATAGATGACTTTTGATTAGTAGTGTTTTCAACTGTGAACAGCCTCATAACTTTAATAAGCAAATCATATTTCTTTTGCTTTTGAGTGTTCAGTTCTAAATAGAGACTGATTTCAGTCAAAGATTGTTCAAAGTAAAACAGCAAACAAAAATGAAAAAGTAGTATCTCCCACATTAACTTCCTTGAAGCCTTGCAAAATACTTGAAGTGTTTACACTAACGTCAAGGAGTGTTGTAAAACTGTGGAGCTAGAAGTGAGCCCTGTGCTCATCAGTCTGAACATATTATCAGAGAAAAGAAAACAGAATTAGAGAATTATTTTTTCATAAGTCCTATCAATTAAATCAGACCAATACAGAATTCTCTGAGGTTTTCCCCACTTTTTTTCAAGGAAAATGAGTTTTCTATTATTTGTGATTCACTGTTTTCCCACAAGAAGGGTACTTCTTCAACTGTTGCAGTATGTGAGTCTCTAATTAACAAAATGAACTACATCTAGGTTTCTTATGCTGCTGCCTTTGGACACTTGGATGTCTTTGTGATAGTATCAGTAATTTGAGAGTTACTGATATTTATTTATGTAATTACCTAATAAGGATTATTCATGAAAACCATCAACTTTCTTTAACAATATATAATTATCATCATTGTCACTGTGGCAGACGCTTTCATTGGTACTTCCTGATGAACTATGAATTGTATTACCCATACCTTTTTAAGACATTCCAGATGTTGAATCTTCACTGGACTATTGAACTTCCAGTAACCAATGGTATAGTGATAAGCATGATGCAAGCAACAATTGAAAAACTCATGTATTTTAATGGTATTTTAAATGGAATTATTTCTCAGATTCCATATATGCTGTGCAGAATTTTGGGACAGTCAAAGGTATGGAAGGAGAGACCTATGGTGGAACATGGAGACACCAGACAAGTGAAAGCCCCCACCTCAGTCCCAGGACTGAGCCTTTTTATAGTAGCCAATGCAGAATATTACGGCACATCAGCACCGTTGTAGTTTTAAGCTGCTAATTTCCAAAGTGAGTTTTCAGATCATGATGACCATAGAGCTTAGACACAAAATACAACAACAACAAAACAAACAAAACCCTGAATAGAAGTATCAGAAGAAAGCTGTACATTAAGGAGGGTAGGGGAATGAATAAGAAGCTAGTGTAGATACATGATAGAAATCAATAGCAGGAGACATCAAGCAGGAGAATCCACAGACTCAAAGACAGGCTTGCTGAAGACCCACATGTGGAGAATGAGAAAGAATGGAAAGGAATGAAGAAAGCCCAGAATGTTAAGATAGTATAGAAAAGGCTATGGTTATTAGGGTTCAAGATGGATTGAGAATACCAAAAGTGAGGACATTTGTTTAAAGGAATGAAAAGAGAAGAATGTGAATATTCAGGCATAGATTAGTTAAAGCCTTCTACTCAAATTTAGCACAAGACTATCTCAAGGTCCCTTATCAACAAACCCTCCAAACTCTTAAGGATTCAGGAGAAAAGAAATAAGGGCACACAAAGGATGCCTCAGTTTCAGTGAAAGTCTAATGTCCAACAGAAAGCCTACAGGTAAGAAGAGAGTTGATTAGAAGATTTTTCACAGTGATGCACAAACAAAACATGTAAACTGAGAATACCTCAGCCAGTAATACTACATCTATCCTTTAACACTAAGGGTGTAATAAAGACTTTGCCAAGCAAATGAAAGTTGGCAAAATACAGCACCATAACATGTTCTTCAAGGCATGCTAGAGGAAGTTTGCGTAACTGGAAGAAAAATATATTAACGAGTAAAATAACCATGAGGAGTCTATAAAGCCTATTGGTAAGAGTAATTATACATAACAATAATGATCTAATATGCTAAGCATGGCACATACAATGCTCTGTGTCTTTCATACAAAGGCTAAAAAAATAAAAATTCACATTAATATATTAAATGATATGGAATACCGACGGTGGGAGAGGATGAAATATAACTGCAGACTTTATTAAATATATGTTCTCTGTTCTTTCTCTTGTGATCATCTGAAGGTTCTAATATTACTTAATATCTTGGTACAGTCAAAGGATGCTTTAAGTAAGCCTTGTGGTGATAAAAGTCTCTATAAACAAACAAAAGTAATAAGTATCAGAAGATAGTTCTAAAAGAATCTATTTAACTGCTAAGGAAGACTGAAATAATGAAAGAAACTACAAGAAAAGTCAAAAACTAGTTATACAATTGTTTGTGGTAAGTCCTTGACAGTAAGTAATTGCCCAGAATGTCAGCAGACTAAATTCTCAAATTAAAAGAAATGAGATGAATGGATAGGAAACAAAACAAAGCAAAACAGCTTCTGAACCCAACTGCTTGTTAATGACAAGAGATTCATTTTACCTGTAAGCACACATATTTGTAGATGAAGAAAGGATAGGAAAAGCTACTTCCTGTAGATGGAATCCAAAAACCCAAAGCAGAAGCATCCATATGTACACAAGATAAAAGAGATGCTAAACCAAGAACATAGAAACAAAGGTCACCATACACTGATAAGTGGGCCTATTCAATAACAGGAAATAGAAATTCATGTGTAACATAAGTATTAAGAGGCGTGAAGAAAGAGACTCACAAATGAAAATAGTTAAGGTTTTAAAATGCTACTTTCAATAATGGACATATCAACCAGACAGAAAATTTATAAAGAAATTACAGAGTTGATTGTATCACAGATGACCCAACAGACAGTTGTAGGGCATCTCATCCAACAGCTGCCAAACATATGTTTTGATCACAAACATGTAGAACATTTTCCAGGGATCATCAGGTGACTGTGCGATAGGACATAAAGCAAGATTCAAATACTTTTTAAATTGAGTTCATGCTGAGTTAGTATTTTTTTTCTGACCAAAATGCAATAAAACTGGAAATCAACTAGAAGAAAACCTTTGAGAGCTATAAAAACTTAATGGAAATTATACAATTTAATGCTGAACAATATATATCAAGTAATATATCAAGAAATATATTGTAAAGCTTTTTGAATCAACAGGGTATGGTAGAACACACCTATAATTCTATTAATGGGAGGAGAAGGCAAGAGAATCACAGTTCAAGGTCTCCTTGACTTTACTTGGAGTTCCAGACAAGGCTGGTTATATGAAAGAACACTCTGAGAGCCCACACATAGTACAGCATGCCTATGGATGTCATAGGCTCAAGTAGAGAACTTACCACTTTTGTTTAAATTGACCAGCCATCAAACTGTCTTCTAAGTATGTTTTAAGAGTTACATTTACTTATTTATTTATTCTGCCTATCTATTTATTTATTTGTGTGTGATGTGTGTGTACATGTTTGTGAAAAAGGGGTTGGAGATTATGTTAGAGCCTTAAAATAGGGTGATGTTGTGTAAAAAATATTATCTGCTAGACTTGATATAAACATTACAATGATAAACTCATAAATGTAGGTATGGGCCCACAGAAAATTGGTCCTATTAGCAATTAGTCAGGGAAGAGAAAGAGGTAATGGGGGCCCTACCTCATAATGCTTAACTACATGGAGAAGGGAAATCCTTATCACCTGTTATGTATCCACCTGGCTCCAATGGATAGATACAGACCCAATGTCATAAAAAAAAATGTCCCTGGTTAAACTCAGTGAGACACAAAACAAAATGAATGAACATGAACATTAAAAAAAAAATCTTTCCAGAGAAGAACGTAAGTGGACAGTAAGCATTATGTACATATATAAAATTGTCAAGGAACAAAATTAATGAAAACAGAGGTAAAGGACCACAGGGAACTTATTTGGGATGGTTGTCACTGTTTCGTTGTGTTCTCAAATGTTTTTTCTGTGTAACAGTGAACCTTCTGAAGTGGTGGAGGTCTTTTAAAGATGGCCTCTAGTGGAAGAAATGACTCTACCCAAAAAAGAGCCTAGAACTATCTAAGGCAAGCTGTACCGTGGACATCACTGTATATTATAGTGTGTTCTAGGTAACAATTTTTTTTTTATAAATTTATATATTTACTCTGGATTACCTCTAAATTTGCCAGGCTCAGCGCTGAAGAAAGTATCCTTAAAATGCATTTTCAACATTTTACTGCAATCTTTTCTAATCAGGAAGGCAAACGCACAAAATTAATGATTAAACATTACTTAAAAGAAGGTGCTCACATTGGAGAACATGTGACCTACAATGAAGAAAGGACTCATATCTAAGCCTGGAGCTAGGACAATGATGGGACACAAAGTGTTTGCCGCAGAAGAATGAGTCATGGAGTTCAGACCTCAACTCTTATGGCAAAATCCAGATACAGTACCACATATCTGTAATCCCAACACTTGGGCAAAACAGGTAGAAGCTGGGATTTAACTGCCAGCTAGTCTCTCTGAAAAGGTGAGGTTCTGGGTTTAATGAGAAGCCCAAGAATTAGGTGGATAGTCACCCAATATATATACTCCTAGTCTCCATACCCATGGTTACTGGAGATCACACAAATATATACACACAGACACACAAACTCACATACATACAATGTGTGGGACTCAAATTACTCAAGGTCAGAGAATCTGAGCTTGCTTTACCTGGCATGGCTGCATAATGGGATGATTTGACCATGGACATGGTTACCAGGGGTTTTGAAGGGTCTACACTTAGCTATACAGTGTACTTTGATCTAGAAAGGGGGAGGTCTTTTACATTGTCCCTTGGCATTATACAAAAAGCCCTTTGGAATAAACCTTGGGGTGACTGGATATTGACCCAGGGCCCTCCCAAAGCTATCCTGCATCTCTGTCTTTGTTATTGTCTCCTTTCTTTCTGTCTAGTACTTCCTCATTCCTCTCTCTTCCCAACAAGAACCCTTGGAGAGGTCAGAGCTGGACTCTGACAGACTCCCACAACAATGGAATAACTTCTGACTTTGAGAAAAATATGTATTTAAAGTGGTTAAAAAAGAAATAAAGAAAAATTAACCAAACTAAAATCTTGTAATTTATGAAATTTGTCTCCAAACATGAAAGATAATGAAGGTATTCTCTGATATATAAAAGCTGATGGAATTTGTGGCCAGTATACCTACCTTGCAAGAATTCTTAAAAGAGAGAGACAAGATGATACATGTCAAAAAATGGTAACTACATAAAATAATTTTTAATTATTCAAATATATTTTAATGATTTCAATTCAATACAACTGAAATTGTAGTGGCATTAAATAGCATTTTCAGCTTAATTTCAGAGTACAAGTTTCAAGACCATTTCTGGGCAGGAACATCTTATTAAGCAAGATGACTGCCAGTGTCATGGTAGGGGTGGGAAGGACAATGATCAGCTCATAGAATTTGGCTAAGAGAGGAAATAAAGCAAAAACAAAACCAATGCAAAACTAAGTAGCTATGGGTATTAGTAAAATAATAAAATAATGAAAATAAAATTAAATACTTATTTTGTTGTTAATTCATCTCACCCAAGACAATTTGTTTGCAAAAAAAATAGAATCAATGATAAACTGCTTGCACATGTCCATGTATACAATAATATAACAAATGTAAATATAAGTTAGCATATATGTATGGATAAGTGAGAATATAATGGAAATGTTCAGAAGCAGGAATTAAAAGTACTTTAGGGAAATACAATGTCAATGAAATACAAGGAATAGATTTAGCAAAGGAAGATATATGTCCTTGAGAATGTCACAGAGAAATCCATTCAACTGCAGTATTAATGTGAGTTGATGTTTAAAATAAAAAGTCAGACTATTTTAATCTTACATGGTACGGTATTGTCCACAAGACAGTATAATTTGAGATGAAAGTGAATATGAATTAATTTTAAATGTATATTGCAAACATAGTGAAAATTAAAAACAACTTTTGAACAAGGAAGTATAATCAACATGTTACAGCTAACAGAAATGGGCTCATATAAAATGGTTATAAACCAAACAAGGCAGACGATATGGGGTGGACAAAAATGTTAGCAAAGAACATAGGGGAAGAAAAACAAAAATAACAGATCTTATAGACATTGATCTGACAACTAGCAGTTTTTACTTTACAATTCAAGATTTTAAATCATCACTGAAAGGAAATAGTCAAGGCTGAATAAAAACTGTCTGGCCATCTGTTGTCTATGATTATCCTATTTAAAATATGACCACACATTTGAATTTAAAATAGAAAGGTGGGTAGGTCAGAGAAGTGAATCTGCTGATAATGATAATGACTCTTGGTCACCAAGTCTAATGACCAGAGTATGATCCCTGAGGCCCACATCAGGGAAGGAAAGGACTCACCTAACTGACAATTCCAGCCTGTCCTCTGATCTCCATGTTAGCACAGTATAACACTTTGTCCCAAAATGCACACACACACACACACACACACACACACACACACACACTGCAGAATATCATTTTCAGTTGTGTTACATTTGTTTATGCTGTGGAACATGTGTTTAATGATGCAAAGATGTGTTGCATTCTTTTATGTCATATTTATTTAACTCTGTGAAGCTCTGTTGCTGTGCCTGTCTAAAACACCTAATGGTATAATAAAGAGCTGAATGATCTATAGTGAGGCGGGAGAAAGGACAGGCAGGGCTGGCAGGCAGAGAGAATAAGTAGAAGGAGAAAAAGAAAGAAAAGAGGATCAAGGAGTGAGAAAAGGAAAAGATAGATGTCAGGGACTAGCAATACAGCTACACACCAAGCAACGGAGCAAGAAGTAAAGAAAGAGATATAGAAATAGAAAAAGGTAAATGCCCAGAGGCAAAATATAGAGAGTTAATTTAAGAAAAGCTGGCTAGAAATAAGCCAAGCTAGGGCCAGGCATTTATAACTACTAATATGTCTCTGTGTGTATTAATTTGGAAGCTGGGTGGTGGGCCCTTCAAAAGAGCCAAAGAGTAAAGAGTAAAAATAACCAGCTACACACACATCAAAGGGCTTTCCCTGGAGGAGATGGGAATGTGGGGTGGATTAGGGGGAGGGCGAGGGAGGCAATGTGGGGAGGGAGGACAGGGGAATCTGTGGCTGATATGTAAAATTGAATTAAATTATAAAAACAAACAAACAAACAAAAATATTAAAAAAACAAAACAAAACAAAGGCTGACATCAGAGAAGCTTTGTCCTGCAGCAGATGGGAACACATAAAGAAACCCATAGTCAGACATTATGAAGAGAGTTAGAGAATTTGGAATACTCAGCTCTAAATGGAATTTCTCTATCAAATCCCCCACCACGAGTTCAGGGAACACCCCCACACCACCCTAGCCAGGAGAGGGTAGAAAGACAAGTGCCCAAGGGGATAGAGTAGACCAGGAGGACAAGACCCTCTAACCCAACATGAGCAATCTCATATGAACTCACAAGAGACTGGAGCAGCATATACAGGGCTGACACAGGCTTGCACCAGGTCCTCTGTGTGTATAGTATGGATTACAGTTTAGTGTTTTTAAGGGATTCCTCCTGAGTATGCAAATAAGTGATCTCTGATTGTTGTGCTGTCTCTTGGGTTCTTTTCCTTCTCTCTTTTTTTTTTTTTCTCCTGTCCAACTTGGATGTGAGTTTTTCCTTGCATTTTGTTACATTTAAAAAAATTCAACATATATAAATAGTAGACAGGATTATGGACCAGTTGTAATTGAAATTTTTATAATTGGTGTCACTTTTGGTAGCCTTTAGAAACACAAACTATAGGGAGGAAAATTATAATCATAATATACTGTATGAGAAACAAATCTACTTTCACTAAAAAGAAAAAAATCCAGCTCAAAAGAAAGAAGAAAGAAAGGAGAGGAGGAGGAGGAGGGAGGGAGAGAGGTAGAGGTAGGGAGAGGGAAAGAGAGGGAGAGAGGGAGAGAGGGAGAGAGGGAGAGAGGAGAGGAGAGAGAGAGAGAGAGAGAGAGAGAGAGAGAGAGAGAGAGAGAGAGAGAGAGAGACTAGTTATGCTTCTCACGGATGAAATTTATTCAGTGACTTCTGTTAGGATGAATAAATTCTAACACAAAACATGAAAAAAACAGAAATAAAAGAAGGAAGAAATGGAGGAAGGAAGGAAGGAAGGAAGGAAGGAAGGAAGGGAAGCAGGCAGACCAGTCAGCTGGATGACCTGCCTATGATATTCCCTCCCGAGTGTGCATTGTTGTTACAATGGACAAGGTTATCCCATTTTTAATCATGTATTTACTCAGTGATAAAAATGAGCTGTTAGTCATTTGAAAGATGCAATTAATCATCATAGAACATTGATTTCTAACAGTTCTCCCAGTCCTTGGTCCAGGAATGCACTCCCATACCCCAGCCAGGCACACAGACTTAGCTATGCTTGGGACCAGTCCTGGCCAATAGAGTGGCATCTTATCCCAGAACAGGGGCTTATGTTCATCCCATTCTTCTCAATACTGTTGGACAGGATCGCCCTTATATCTAGATCCTGGCTTATCCCCTGGGTAGCTAGGCTAAAGCACTGTTCCAGAGGGAGAGTATGTGTCACAATGGGCACTACATCACAGGATGAGGCAGGTGACTTGTGAGGTATAACTACAGGGCAAATGTGGCCCTAGTTCAATTGTTAACTGATATTGGTGAAGTGACAACTTTGGAGACCAGTCTTCTCAAGAAATGCCAAGAAAGCTACCGAGACGTTTGGGCTCTTTACCCCGCTACCCTCCTCCTGCTCCTCCTCTCTCTTATTGTTCAAACTCCCTTCATTTCATGCCTACTCAACCTTCTGCCTATAGACAAGCCACAGAGACCAATTCCAATTCTGCTTCCAAGACTACTCATTTCCCTTCTATGAAGCATACAGCAATCTACTCCACATTAATGGCCTACTCGCCCACCTTTTTCTCTATTGCCAGAAGTTCTACTAAATGTCCTGCTCTAGTTTCTCACACTTTCTGTAACATCAAGTCTCCCTTAACTCCACCTAACAGCCCCACTGAATCATTCCCTAGTCTGTCATACTCACCAAGAGGACAGCTGCCATCTGCTGGACTGAATAAGACACATTTCGATCCCAGGAAGGGGATTTAGCAGGTAAGGGTTCAATTCCAGATTTTCATGACTGTGGGTTCCTAGCAGCCTGACTAGTAAATACAGGAAAGGCAAGATGGTAAAGCCAGTACTCACCACAGATCCTCTCAGAATTGATTTCTCCCCTGTCTTTATATTAGGTTATAAGAGAGAGACATTCAAAGAAACTAGGAGAAACCAGTGTCTTCAGAAGGCCATGCTTTTGCAAGATACCTGAGATAAAATTTTACATGATCACTGGATATCATTGTGTTCATTAGGGTACAAGAAAGAAACGCCCTAGGACATACATACTGTAAGTCAAGAAAGAGGTTAGGATTGAGAACCAAACAGTAACTGCAGTTTCTTCCTATGAACTGGGAGGCATAGATGAAATGTATATTGCCATAAGAAGCTGAGGGGTGGGGCCAGGGTGACTAGGTAGGATTCTGGGATTAGTTTGTGTGACTGGGAGATGTATTAAACAATTTCAAGACTCTGTTTCCCTACATCTAAACATAGATTTTATGAAATTACCTCATGAGTTTGGAGCAGTAAATTAGGTGTTACTTGCAGTGTACTAGCGATTACAAAAGTCACTGAAGGAAAATTGATGCATGACACATACAGATATGAATGACATATACAGATATACATGTATAAATATTTATAGAGAACCAATTACTTTGTAAGATTCTTATTAATTAAATTCAGTAAAAATTTAAAGAATATTTTTACTATAACCTTTTATTCCACAATGTATAAAGCAAAATATTCTTGTAGCAATGTGAAATTCCAGTACTTTGACTGAAGATAAACCTAAGATGAGAACTAGAGTTTACAAAAGGAATTATAATTGAAAATGGGAGGAGAGTAATAAAAAGCTTATTTAAATATACTATTCATACAAAAAGGCAGACAAGTTGTGATAGACAAAATGGAAACACACTACAGGGGTAACTGCTAGTAAACTATAACAAATAAAAATACTGATTCAACTAATATGAAGTAATATCTTAAATGATAATAATTTAAGTTTGTCAATTATATGATAGATTTGAAATTTACTGGTCCAGTCTACTTGCTGTGTATGAACAACTTTACTTTAAACAAAGACACAGATACATTAAAATGAAAAGATAGCTGTAGCTGCTTATTAAAACTCTGTCCTTGGTGGGAATATATTTTACCTTGCCAAATGGACAGAATATTATATTTCTACTTACCTGTCATTCATCTAGACATACCAATGATGAGAAAGGTCTTTAAGAGATTGATTTAGCTATATTGGTGTGCTGACTTTTTCCTATTTCATTCCTGCTTCAGAAATCCTCATCAAGGATACAATAACTTGTCTATATAGTTAGTTTCTGTCAACTGAAAAGAACACTGTATTTTACCCAAAGAGCTTATACTTAGACCCTGAGCCCATGTATTGGTTGTCAAGTAGATCAGTGGAAGGTGTGCACACTTCACAATGGACATTCAGTTAAGGGATGAGATGAGAGGTGATCTGTGAAATGCAGGACAGAGCAGGTCTGGCATAGGCTCAGTCACTCCCTGATTTTGGTGAAAATACCAACTTTGGAGAGACTTCTACAAAGATGACATGAACATTTCTGAAACTCTTTTCCAACCCCTTCCTTTTCCAGTATTATTCCTCTTTGTCCAAACCACCTTCCCTGTGTTGTTTGTAAGCCTTCTAGCTTTATATCCATCACTCAAGCAAATGTAAGTTCTGTTTTCTGCCCTACTGATTTCCTCGCTCTGACATTCTTCCTCGTACCCCATCTCAATGACCCATGCCCAGTTCTTCTTCTTTCCTGTCTTCTGTCTAAGCTACTTGTTAAATTACATCCCATCTTTTATCTTTTTTTCTCACTCATCCCTACCAAGCACCTGGGGCCCTCTGTGAGACTGAGTAAAAAAAAAAAAAAAAAAAAAAAAAAAGCCATCCTGAGAAGCCAACTTCTTGACTGATGTTGTCTTTCAGAATTGTCCCGCACTATGCTTTCATATGTTAATGATATCATCAAAACAAGAAACTCAGACTGATGCTTACCCAATCAGCCTAGCATCCCTCCATTTCTTTCTTAACCTAGGTACATCTGTTCATCATGAAAAACAACAGATTTTCAATGAAACCAGTCCCCTAAGCATATGAAAATGCACAATATACGGTAAGGTAAGTGTGGTTCTTTATACACACTGAAAAGGCTTGTCTTGTTTCTAAAACTCATTCAGTGTGTAATTCTGAGACTAAGGAAAAATTATAACTGGCAAGAGATACTGGGTTTCACAAAGATTGGAATCATAGCCTTTTGATAAGCACTGGTAAGTAAAACACATAAGTGAAGCTTAAGAGGACAGGATAGAATCTAGATTGGCCTGGATTTCAATATGGACTCAGTTTACTAGTTTACTTGGTTAAGTAGTTGAGACATTTTATTACTCAGTTTCCTTCTCATAAGATGAAGATATGACCAGAAGTACCTCCTGGGTTTACAAGAGGTGGATGAGGTTTGATTGGTGATATCTAAAACAGTTCTTGTCACAAAGAAAGGGCTAGATAACTGTAGGCTTCCTGTGGAAAGAGTCGCTTGTGTGGCATGGAGGGATTAGGACCAAAATTGCACAGTACAGACAGAGCTGAACACAGAATTCCTAATGTTAGTCTTGGTTGGAAACTAGTTCAAGACACCCTATCTTGGACTTTGCTAATGCAGCATTGGAAGGAGGGTGAAAGAAGGAGAGTGGGGGAAGATAGAAATTATTCAGTTAACTAAATTTAAAATTTAGAAGAAGTATGGTGATGCACAATTCCTTTTTCATAGAAAATAAAGACCTGGTACATGTAGATGGATTGCAACTTTGACCTGTCAGCACACCTCGTATGACAAGAAGGACAATCTTAGCTGGTCCAGCAACAAACACAACTCAGAGCCATCTGGACACTTCAGATGGAGGTTTGCATCAGGGCAACTTGAAAGCTGTCTCTGTGTATTCCATACCTATTCATAATTATGAATATGGAGATAGAGTTGCCAATTGGCATTGGCATCACCAAAAAAAAAAAAAAAACAACAAAAAACAATGTAAACTGAGAACACTGAATGATGGGATTATAGAGTCACAAGACATAATTTAGCTGGAGTTTAAGGATGATGTGGTTGTTCAAAGACAGACTTGATTTGGTCCCATTGTCAGTTACCTCGCTTATGGGAAAGCCTTGCCCTATTCAGACAGAATACTGCCAGTATCAGTATAAGCAAGCAGGAGGTCAGACTCAATGGGAAACCTGCTGTGCATGTCACTTTGTAACACTTGTTTAACATACGCCATTCACAATAATGGCAGTGTACAATCTATAAGATATGTTCATATATATTTAGTGTATTCAATTACTCATCCTTGTTTATTGTAGAACTATTCACAATAAATTTCAGAATCAGCATAAATATCCAGCAACCCATGAATGGACAAAGAAAGTATAGTGTACACACAATGGAGTTTGATTCTGCCACAAAGAGCAATATTTTGTCATTTAGAGGGAAATGCATGTAATTGGAGATCATCATTGCTAAGTACATGTACAGACATTCCATGCACATATATGACATGAAGTAGATAATGGGCATAATTCACAAAGGGTAATTGTCACTGAATATTGTCAAATCATATGGTATACATGAACAAAAATATCATTTATAAAACTTACTAGTTAGGCAGCCAGGCGTTGGTGGCACAGGCCTTTAATCCTAGCACTTGGGAGGCAGAGGCAGGTGAAACTCTGTGAGTTTGAGGCTAGTCTGGTCTACCATCAAGTTCTAGAAAAAGTTTTCTGGTAAAAGTAAGACCCTGGTTCAGTGTGTGATAATTTAAAGATGAATACCAGAAGAAATTGAAAGAACTAGTTACATGTTTTTATTTCATTCTTTCCCTTTTTGTAATTTTTTTATTTTTTGTAAGAAATCCTCCTAAATGGTACTAATTAAAAATTGAGAAGTAAAACAGTATAGAGGAAGAGAGTAAAGAAGAGGTGCAGAGAAACACATAAGAGCACGAAGGATAAAATGCGCAAGTCATAAGTTTCCTCTGAAATGTCAAGACAAATCCTTATCAGGTGATGACATGTGGACACTGGCCTAGCAATGGTATGGGAAGGAGCCAGGAACACAGATAAGGGGCAATATTCAAAGTTGATGAATTTTTTTTAAAAAAGATCTCTTTAGGAAGGATTTCGTTTGATGTATTCTACAAACAGGTAGGAGGCTAAAATAATTAAAGAGGAGTCTGTAGTAGGGGTGAGAGCAGCCAGGGAGACAGAGCTTTATAATCTATCAACAGGACTGATTCTCACTTTCAATTAATTTTCATCGGCCATATTGGAGGTATAGTTTTAAAAATCAATCTGAGGTAAAATAAGGGTATGAATTTAGTTGGCCAAATGTTTACAGATCATGTAGTGGACAGGATCATGGTGGGCTTTGAAGTGAATGATGTGATTCATGGATAGTTTTGAAGTTACTCTTGGCATGTCAAGAGGAGAGTACATGATATGAGAATATGAGTGAAAATGAGAAGTCAGGAGTCTATGGAGACAGTCCAGGGTGAGAGCAATGATGAATTGAGTGGTTGGAACAAAAGGGATGAGAAGTGGTTAGCTTGGCTTGCAAATAAATGGATTTGGAACAAAACAGAAGAAAAATTGGACATAACTAAAGTTCCAATGTATGGGGCTGGGAGAGTTAGCAAATGAGGGGAAGCGAGATAAGCAGGATTGGGGGATAAGATGGGGAACATTTTAGGATATATGAACTTGATATAGACATAGTTAAAATCCCAAATGTTAATTAAGGTCACAGAACTAGAGGTACACCTTTCAGTGATGACAGTTTCAAAGCTGTCAGTCCATAAATGGTACTGAAAATGGAGGACAGTATGGACTCACTGAGCAATGGCTATTCAAGAGAAGAGAAAGGGGTGGAGGAAAAGGTGGAAAGCTCAATAAGGGACGGGAGAATAAGGAAAAGAAAAAGTGAGAGTAAGAGAACAAGAGCTTTTAGCAAAAGCAAAGGAAGAACATGGGAGCTGTTTGCGGTTTCAGACTGGTCAGAAGGAATGCATGAATTTTTCACTGAATCCGAAGCACAGATTAGGAGAAGTTGTGGTGAAGGAGCAGGTTCTGCATAAAATTCCCTGAGTTGCAAGTATGTTGCAAAAAGAGAATGGCACTTTCAGTCTATGATGTGATTTTAAGGAAATTCTTAGAAAATACAAAAATTGGCTGCCATCCCAAAATATACAGTCTTTGTGATTTTTCTATTATTTCAGCAGATATTTATGAGGCGTCTACTAAATAAAAAGTAAGAAAAATGTGCTGAGGGAGTTTCCAGGCTTACAGACACTGTACCAGTCAGTTTACACATGGGCAAAGGAAATGAGATCTACCTAGACAGTCAGAAAACTGTCAGAGAGAGGCTAGGCTCTTTTCATTAGACATGATTTCAGATCAAGGTTTTTAAGGGTATAGACTTAAACATTAAAAAAAAAAAAACAGTTTCAGACACCCCAATTTGAGTTTCAAGCACTGGAGATATTATGTAGTTCCTCTCATAGTCTAACTGTCCTTATTTAGATGCTACCTATAGACAGAGTGTTAGCTCCCAACAGCTTCCTATAATTCACAGTTTGATTAATTTTAGCAGGAGGAAAGCAGAATCTCACTTCTCCAAAACTTCTGAAAGGAATGACATTTATTTTCACTGATTTCAAATAATTAGATGCCCGTCTGAGAACAATTGCTGTGGCTGGGGAACGATGGGGATATGTGGATTTCATTAACTATGTGTACCTATGTGCCACACATATGTGAGCTAAAGGCAGTGGTAATATTGGTTCAAAAATATGGCAGATTATTAAGAAAAGAAGGAAAATTGTAGACAGTGATGATACATGTATTTGTTTGTTTGTGTGTGTGTGTATTCATGAATATGTGTATATATACACATAGCATACATATATGCATGTACTGCTAATCAACATAATCAAAAAAGGTGCCCAGAGAGTGTAACATTTGGATTTATCCCTGAGAAGTCATGAAAATAAACTATTAAAGGAAAAAGATGAGATTCTAAGTTAACATATTATAAGGCAATTGGGCAGTGCTTAAAAGATTTTGTACGTATGTGTGGGCTTATGTATGTGGTGCATAAGGATGGTAAAAGCCTAGAATACAATTTGTTAATAGCTTGACATTTAGCGGTAAGATAATATACTATTTAGAATTTAATCAGGAAACAATTAATACAGTCTATGTCATGTAACATTTATTATTTATTTAGGACCAGATCTAGGAGCTTTCAATGTTTGAACTCTTAATATTCTTCCATATCAACATCCTAGAAATGTTGATGTTTGTTCTGTGACTTCATAATCTCACATACAGATAAAAACCATAAATCCCTTTTTAAGCAGTTTTCTTAGAAAGAATATATATATATATATTCTTTCTATACCTGACACCTTCCAGATACCAAAATCTTTCAGGTAGTTGAAACTTACATGAAGTATCAATATTTGAAGTATGACCCACATACATCATTCTATATAACTCCAAATCATTTGTAGACTAGTTATGATACCCAATACAAATGCTCTTATATAATCACAAGTTTTAAAATGTTTTTGTTTGGATTTGTGGAGGTTAAGCTCATGATTATGGAAGTGTAACTTTGTTTCAAAAGTTCCTATGTGAGCTTATGTGGAAGTTATAGCAGTTATGTCCCAGATATTCACATACTCTTGACCAAAGACCAGTCCTCTTTTGTTCTAGGAAGGTCATCCTAGTGCACAGTCTCAGAAAAAGCACACAAGGATTGGTAAAAGAGAAAGGATGCCTGTGCATCCAGACAGATTTATATAATCAACTCTGGTGATTAATAGGATAACTTGTCATGGAGAACCCACTTCACCAGTAGTCATACCCAGCTGTGATGCCTATGGATCACAACAATGAACAGCATAACAAGATATCAAAAGGGGAAGTAGTGGCACTTAAGTCTTAGAGGTAACCAATAGTTGTCTAATTGAAATTAAGGCCTGCTCAATGGGATGGGATTCAAGCCTGACACAGTACATTTAGCCCACTATCCATGTAAGGTCATACCATGAGACAGAGAGTAGAACTTACTATTGCTGCTTTCCCAGGCTAGAATAATCAGTTCTTGCTGCTCATCCTTATACCCACAGATGAGTGTAACCCAAGCCTTACCAAACAGGTATCTTGTTGTTACAGACACAGAGAAGATATGCTACAAATGGTCAAAATACTAAGAACAAGACCATGGGGTACCCAGGCCAAATTGATAGATTTACCACACAAACCCTACACCTAATGCTCAGGGAACATCATTGAAGAGGGGACAAGGAAAAAAAAGGGGGGGGGAGAGGGAAAGAACCAGAGGACCACCAGAAAACTTGTTGTGAGATTACATATTCTATATAGAACTTATTAAACTCAACCATATGGTTGACTAAATAAGACCTGAAAAGGGGCAAGACCAACTTGCCATCACAGAGCAAGGAAATCTTACAATGCCTCACCTCTAGATGATGAGGTGATTAATGACTGCTGGGAGGAGGAAAATTAGTCTCCCTCAGGGATGAACACTCCACCCCCACCCAATCGATTATACCAAATGGTCACATTAAAAACATAGATATAAAGTAACACTAAATGGACTCAATGCACTATATTTCTACATATGTACATATTTAACAAACTAGAAAAGGTACACGTTTTCAAGGATTACTAATGCTGCTAAAGTGTGATCTAACCAACAGTCTAACATAAAACTGACAAGGTTTATACATTTTTTTCTAGCATACATTTATGCAATCTCTTAGGTATAATTGAGCCTCTTGTAGAAGGGATAATAGGTTTCTATTACTAGACAAAATCAATCAAGATTTGGGTTCAGCTTGGGCACACAGCAAGCTACACTCAGTCATAGTAAAGATAAAGAGGCACTGGTTACTAAATAGACAGATAATAGGACTATTATGATAAAAGAATTATTTAGAAGAGCCATCCTTTTAATTTACAGTGAGTGAGGTAAGTAAGCATGCAGCAAGGAGAAGCAAAAAACAAAGTAGCAAGTATCAGGTATCAAGACATCAAATTGGATACTTGCAACATTCAGTAGAAGCAACTGGAGTAGCCCCATTAGGAGAGCAAGGAAAAAAATAACACCCTCCAATCAGGTGTTTATAATCTGCAGCAGAAATGACCAGGGAAGTTTGTGAACCTATCTTACTATCATTCATGACTGGAAGATTTCCAGACAGGACAGAGCATTGG
The DNA here is from genome assembly GCF_903995425.1 of Onychomys torridus. Taxonomy (NCBI): domain Eukaryota; kingdom Metazoa; phylum Chordata; class Mammalia; order Rodentia; family Cricetidae; genus Onychomys; species Onychomys torridus. The sequence continues at coordinate 39,399,688 of NC_050455.1, forward strand.
ATAGAACAGAGAAGTCCTTGATACTTGTTCTTCTACAGGTATTTTTATACCAGAGAATTAACAATACTAATTTCTGTGGAAATGGATCACCCTCTTGTTGTTTTCAAGAGCACAATGTTTGAAGGCTCTGAGTAGTTTTCTGTTCGACCTCTTCTGTGTCAGAGAGGCAGGAGTCAGCCTACCTCCTCCCCCAGAAAAAGTCTAGGGAAGATATTTGAGATAAATATAATTGAGTATGAGAAGAGAGAGTCTATATTTTGCTCTCAGGATCAGCTTTCAACAAGCACACAAATAATCACAAGAATATAATTTTTAATATAATTACCAATATAATATATATCACAAGGATCTCCACAGGTTCACAGATGCAAGGTGAATGTGGAAGTTTTGTAGAGAGGAGGCGAAGATGAACTATGGGGAATGGTGATGGGGAGCACTTGAAGATCATGAACCTGAGCATTGCCCCTGAGAAGATAACATCTGCCACCTAAGCCTGACCTTGCAGGTCACCCTCCATTCAGTGTGAAGCTATATATTAAAAGTAAGAAAGAAAAGAAAAAGGAAGGCTCTTACTTTTTTTCACTCTGTTTTACCAGACTTTTTAATTACTTTAATTTCCTTGGATCCCCACGAGAAAACTTACAATTATTGAATGTGCTTGCCAATTTAATTTCTATTGAACATTCAAACTTCTCCATATTCTTCACCAACTACTTGGCTTCTTTGGCAGAGGGTGTGGAAAGTAGCTGTGTGCTGCCTTTTACTTAACTTATTGTAAGTTTTTTTTTTTTTTTTAACTTACAAAAACTGAATTCAACATTCAGCACTTTGTGTCACTGGTTAATGCTTATTTTAAAGTTTTTCTTTTTTAACATTTATTTATTTATTTTGTATACAGTGTTCTGCCTGCATGTATACCTGTATCCCAGAACAAGACACCAGATCTCATTACAGATGGTTGTGAGCCACCATGTGGTTGCTGGGAATTGAACCCAGGACCTCTGGAAATGCAGCCAATGCTCGTAACCTCTGAGCCATCTCTCCAGTCTTTACTTGAGTTTTTAATTCTTCCTTTAAACAAATTTAACACCAATACTGCAACTTGGAAACTCATGACAGAAAATGAGTTGACAAGGGCAAAACTCTGTCATCAGTAGTATTCATGGCCCTTTATGGAACTGAGTACCAAACCAAGTAAAGAGAGAGATACTTAGGTTTAGTGTGCTGTTTCAAAATGTATTTAAAAATGAGGAAATCTGTGTTTCTGACTTGCATCATGATGTCATTAATCCACAGTCGCAATACTCAGAACATCACTCCAGTAAGACACAGGCCTTTTCTAACCAAGTGGGAATGAAGTCTCTAAAACCTATGCTTGTTGGCTATCCTATTAACCCAGACCAGCTGTTTATACTGCCACACAATAAGTCCATTTGTTATTAACAAGTTTATGGGTCTCAAATATAATTTCCTAAAACAATCACATCTAGAATAAACATCTTTTGCAGAAGTAGTAATTTTTCATGATTAAAAAATATTTTTTGTGGGCATAAACCAAACCTAACGTGAAAATGTAGCAAACATTTAAAATTGATCAAAGATGAATTGCCAGTTTAATACATCCACAGTTAGTCACATGACCATAAATTTATTTTACACTTTTCAGTCAAATTTTGTCATGCTTAAAATATGCAAGTGCTCCTATATTTCTTCACATCGATGCCTTCTATTCTTTTCAATTTCAATTTCCATCCCTTTATCTGCCTTGGAAGGTGAATTTCAATAGAAGGCAAGAAATCCTTAGTGTAGAATTTTCAGTTCTGTAATTGGATTATGATTTATATAATATAGCAAAAACTTAAAAATAATATTTTAGGTTCATTTTTTATGTATCTTCCTATTTTTAAAAAAATTTATTACTACTGTTTGATACATTGACATCAGAAAAACAAATTCAGAAATTGTTTATGCTAAACAGCAATTTAAAATATAAATTCTTGTATATAATTAATATAATTTAACTTGTTATATTCCTTTAAATTGGCATTTAAATTAATATATTTACACGAATTTAACATATGTTTTTAAGTGTTGAAAAGAAGTGTTGGATTACTAGGCTCTAAAATGCTGTATTGGTAATTTCGAAGCCAACAAATAACAGAAGGTATATAGATCAAATTTTGCCACATGGAGCCACCTGCAGCTATATCTTGAATTGAAATATTTGCCTTTTATTTTGAATTTTCACTTTAAAAAAATTTTTTTTTTTGGTTTTGGTTTTTTGAGACAGGGTTTCTCTGGGTAGCTTTGCGCCTTTCCTGGAATTCACTTTGGAGACCAGGCTGGCCTTGAACTCACAGAGATCCACCTGCCTCTGCCTCCCGAGTGCTGGGATTAAAGGCGTGTGCCACTACCACCTGGCTGAATTTTCACTTTTTAAAAATGAAAACTGAGGTAGAATTACATCACTTTCTTCCCTCCCTACAGCCCCTCCCTCAAACCCATTCCATACTCTTCTACACTCAGGTTAATAACTTTTTATTTTTGTTTCATACATGTATACACACACACACACACACACACACACACACACACACATACACACACAGAGCTTGCTGAGGTTATTGTTTCTCTGTATATGGTTTCAAGAATGACAATCTGTATTGGACATGCAGTAAGGAGGCTCATCCATAGGAGAGTCCAATCCTTCTTCTCCCAGAATCCACTTATTGTATGTAAGCCCTTTATCTAAGGGTAGAACTCTGTGAAATTATCCCCCTTCCATGTTAACATGTCCGTTGACTCTTGTGAAACAATCCTTTTTTATACTATGAATATGTGTTACTCTCATTGGCCAATAAAAGCTGATTGGCCAGTAGCCAGACAAAAGGTGTGGGCAGGGTAATCAAACAGGATTCAGGGAGGAAGAAGGGCGGAGTCAAAGAATCGAGAAGAGACACAGACAAGTGAGATGAATGCACCATGCTAATAAAGGTACCACCATGGGGCAGAATGTAAATAAGGAATATGGGTTAATTTAAAATGTAGGTGCTAGTTAGTAATAAGCCTGAACTATTGACCGAGCATTTACTATTAACATAAGTCTCTGTGTGGTAATTTGGAAGTGGCTCCTGGGATGGGAAAACTCTACCTACAATTGATTTTGCCATTGTTCCAGTCTTGTATATGCAGCAGTACAGAAGATGCTATTTCACAGCACACTTTTTGACAATATGTATTATTGATATAGTCTTTGGTTGCCTCTCAGTGGTTGAGAGTAGACCTCTATTGGTGAAGATATTACACACTTAGAAAACAGTACTCAGATGAGTTGAGATGGGTATGACTTGTAATCCTCTATAGTTTCAGAAAATACTGTGCAAGCTGTCAAAGGAAGGGAAAAATTGAACAGTCCTATCCACCTCTGTAACACCTATGAACTATGACAATTATCAGCATGGTAAGATATGCATAAAGGTACAATAAGTGGCATTCATACTTTGCAGGCAACTGATGGCTCCCTAACTGGACCTAAGGTCCTCTCAACATTAGGGAAATCATACATGGTACTGGAAACTCAGTCAGCATCTCAGGGGCAGTGAGGTCATGGACATTAGAATAGAATTTATAACTGCCACTTGGCTAGACTAGCATAATTCCTTACTACATTCTAAATCTTGTCTGTACACCAACAGGTAAGTTGAGCTCTCATCCCTCATCAAAGAAGCTTTCCTTTACAGCAAATGGAGACCTTCACAGGAGAATGTAACTGGACATAATCCAGAGACCAACAGTTGTGGGGAGCCCAGCCCCAAGGGATGAATCTGCATAAAAGCTCTTGCACCTGTGGATCAGGAAATATGGATGAGGGGATGGAAAGATTGTAAGAGACATAATTTGTCCTTTTTAAAAGTGATATGAATGTCTAGTACAAGGCTTTGTATGTTTTAAAGCATCAAAATACTGACAAATCAAAGCATTCATCATGTTACTCTCTTACAACTCCAGTTATAATATGCAGATGAACATGATATGCAAATTAAAATATTTTTAGGCCTAAAGGAACATATCTAAATACAAGCAGGCAGACTAGCTTCCCAAAGGTTAAAGAGATATTTTTGTCAGTCTGCTAGCTCATGAAAATGGCTGAAAGTCAAGTCATGAGAACTCCAAACTATTTCTTCTTCCAGGACACTGCCCCTAAATGAGAAAACATGATTAAAGTTCTATGTAGTGCACATACTACAACAAATGCATCTGCTGGCCTGATCCTTCAAATTGGGAGTTCACAAACCATTTCACTGCAACAATTACAAAGTAAAATAGACAAGCAATGAAAGGCATTAGCCCATCCTTCAAACCCTACATTTAAAAGATGAAAGAACTGACTTCTGGATGACTGCATAAAAAAAGAAAGCGAAACCCTTTATCGATACTGCAAGAAGTGAGCAACCAAAGAAATAAAACTAAACTCTTAAATGTTACTGTTAGCCTTTTTAAAACAATAAACAAAATCCTATACCTTATAGACTAGGGAAATGGCTTAAGCCCTTAAAGGAACTGGCTGTTCTTCCAGAGAACCTGGGTTCAATTCCCAGAACCCCTATCATGCCTCATAATCATTTATAACTCAGTCTCATATATAATTCCTTCTCTGGCTGGCACAAAAACTTCATGCTTAGACACACATATGCACAGAGATACATGCGGGCAAAACACCCATGAACTCAAAAAGTAAATTTTTAACAAATCCTATGCTTTAAAGTGAACGCAAAGACAAAATGAAAGTATAAACGACACCAAACCAAAGTATCACTCACAAGAGCTATTTATAATAACTTTAATACAGTCCATGGGTTACAAATATGTGTGTGTGTGTATGTGTGTGTGTATTCCTTTGCCTATTTCACATAATGTGAGTTAGAGAAAGTAAATGCACCTCTCTCTTCCTATGCAGCTTTGCATTTAAGGCAAAAAATATTTCTGTCTTGAGTGCTCAGATAACTTGCCAAAAAGCAACTTCGTATAATAACTGTACAATAAATCCCTAGGGATTGCAAATTATGAATAGACCTAATAGTGGCTTCAAAGAGTATTAATCTTGTCCTCAATTACATAGAGTCTCACACTTTAGAAGTTTATACATTCTTGAGTTCAAGAATGACAAATATTTTTTGGTAATTGAAAATAATAATAAAAAATCTGTCTCCTTGATTGAAACACTAAGAAATAAAGTAAGTCATTATTTTGTTCGTGTTTCTCTAGAACCTCCCAAGTCATTAGTTTCTCATTATATTCTTGAAGTTGTTTTATCTTTGATCTTTCTCCCACCTCATTAAATGTTACAGTCTCAATGGCTCAATCTGGTTTTTCTTTGTTTTCTTTTAGATTTATTTGTTTTGTGCTATGTGTATGACTATTTTGTGTGTATGTGCCTGGTGCCTATAGGGGTCAGAAGGCATCAAATCCCTGGGAACTAGAGTTACAGATAGTTATAAGTCACCACGTGGATGCTGGGAATCAAACCTGGGTCCTCTGAAAGAGCAACAAATGCTCTTAACCACTCAGCAATTTTTGTAACCCCATGATTGAGTTTTCTATACTTGTATTGAACTAGTTTTCAGAAATCAAAAGATCCTAGCCAAATTACTCTCCCAGTGCCTGCTTTGATAAAAAGCATGATGATTACTTGCCAGAAACACAGGGGTTCTGCCACTTTGAAATAATGTATCTGAGGATCTGCTGTCTTAAATTTAAAATTAAATGAGGGAGTGACCTCACATATACAAATATCATATACGTGATCCTAAATTTTTCAACAATATGATAATGTACACAGAAAACATAACAGTTCTTAACAGCAACTGGGTGAGGCTTTACTGGCATGTAAAATTATCTTAAATGTTCAGATTTATTTTGAGTTGGCATTAGAATCATTTAAAAATCCTGGAATAGGCAAGTCCTGAGTGAGTCCAGATGCTTAATTTCCCAAGATTATTTATAAATCACTTTTGTTCAATAAGTAAAATTACCTTCTCTGCTAAATTTGAATTACCAGACACTTCCAAAATATTTCTGACACCAACAACTGTTTTCTCATTTGAAATTTGGCTGATATTCAAAAACTTCTTCAACAGTTGTAGCCGTGTCTCAGAGTTTTCATCAAGCATGTTTTAGTGATTTGTTTTCCAACTATAGCAGAATAAATTTAGAGCAGACAGCATCTCCACAAATAATTCACAAATGTGCAGTGTCTAAATAATGCCACTCTGCACAACTGGTCCCAAACCCAATCGCAGGAAACAGAAAATGACAAAGCAACAAACAGCTGCAGCCAACACAGATACATGATATGTGGAAGGATTGAACTCAGGGTCACCACTTTGATTAAAGGAGATACTGAAGATGTTCTCCTTTTGGAAGGGCTAATACCAGTGGCCACACTTAGATGGTGATCAGAATCTCCATCATTGAAATAGCATTGGAATATCAAGTTTTCTGGGCTTTCTGTGGAGCAATTTTGTTCAGATCTTGGAGCTGGAAATATGTATTCTTTATGAAATTTCTTAGTTCAAAGTTCCTCCAAGTACTTGATTAGGCACAATTGGAATACATGAAAAAAATTGTATGATTATCTCAAATACCAATCATATTTGGTCCATTTATCTTAGTGGTCTTGACTATATTTAATTATGCAGTTAGAATTAAGTTAATACGTTTGAGTATGTTTATAACATAAACTCTCATGATGTTATTATCCAGAGACACCTGAATTCAGGGGATGTGATGGGTCAGAAGCCTGTCTGTCCCAAGAGTAAGTAAATCATGAGATAAGTATCATTTACATAATAGGATAGAAATATAACTCATTGGGGTTTACATTTTCTTTTGGAAGTAAGTATCAGTGGTTTCAAATTTCTTTCCTTCTCTGGTATCCTCTCTCAAAGAGTGATTTACAGCCTCAGGCCAGTGGAACGATTCATTCTGAGGAAAGGAAGAAGCCAGCTCTTCCCCACCCACCGGAGCCACATGGATAAAGGCTATAGATTCTACAACAGCAGAGCAGTGTTGAATGTGCAAGGAGGGAAGGTTTCAGACCTCAGAGATGTGCACAGTGGTACCCTTGAGTTTAAGTAGCTGTGACTCCAACCCTGACACAAGCTTGACTTGGGGCTATTTAATTTCTTATTACTTTGTTTTCCTTATCTCGTTATGAGTGTTGATAGCTATGTGCTTCAGGCCATTAATGGGAAATTTATGTAAAAATAGTGAATGAGCTCATACTTCTGACAGCTGATAAATCCACCATTTCCCTCTCAAGTGATCTCTATGTGTGGGGAGACAGAAGAGTGATCACACTGTGGGTATTTTAAATTTTCCAACTATAACTGCCTAAACATGAGTTGGACAAGGAAAACAATATTTATAGTAAAGCCGATGGGTGAAAGACCATGAGGACCTAACCCTACACAAAGGACTACAGTCGACTAAGAAATGCTGAGAGTGGGAGAATTAATCTTTCCCAGAAAAGAACACACCAATTGGTTATCCAACACCAAGTGGTCAGTCCTGAAAACATTCATACAAATAACATCTAACAGGATGAGCAGTAATATTTTTAAATACCTATGTATACATATGTACATAGATGTATTTAACAGTTTTAAAAGGCCATAAATTTGAAAGAGAGCAAGGAGAGGTATATGGGAGGGTTTGAAAGGGAAGATAAGAGGATATATTTTCAAAATAAATAATAAACAACAACCCCCCCCCATTCCTCCTGATTCCTTAGCATCCTCATATGTAGCATATAGTTAAGGTGATCAGTTACAGTAGTGTCCTAAAAGCTGCTTGCTGAAAGTTCCTTTGTTCTATATGCCAAATATGACCTAGTGTCATTCAAATGTATGACAGAAACTTCCTTAAACCTTGACTGGCAAACTCTACCTTGATGTCCAACAAAAGTACCTGGTTATGAGTCCTTCCAATCAGCACCTGCTTGAATCCCTGCGTACTGCTCCTGTGAGGCTCTCTGCACAGCATGGGGATGTTCCTTTCCTTAGACCCTTTGACTTCACATGCCTCTCCAAGCAGAATATTCACAGGCAGATTGTAATAATTCTCAAAGATCCCATAAGAGAGGCCTCAGCTCTTTACTGTAATAGGCTTGGATAATACCTTCACACTTAACAATTCAGGGCAAAATTTAGGCAGTGAACTATGACTGCAAAAGTCAGAAATGTTCCTCCAAAGAGCTACATCTGAACTTAGTATGGAAAACACATAAAGGAAAAGGACATTTTGAACTTTGAGAATCAATGTGTAATGGCATGACATCAGAAAGGCACAGATCCCTACACTAAGTATGAACAGCAGTGGTTCTTGGAATAAAAAAGCAAAAGGAGAGTCTATTGAAATACTGCTACATCTAGGCTCACCTCTCTGGGATGAAGACTTTACTCCCTGGAGTGAATTGAAGCCCCCATGATTCTTTTTGATGTACAAAGCATGCTGCTTTTGAGTGACCTGGTGATGAAGAGTTTACATTTCTTTCTGAGAATCACGAATTGGGGCTCTGAGCAGATAAGCTGCCAATGAAATGTTTTAACTAGAGCAGTGATGCTCAACCTAGATAGCTTGCAGCTAAGTCTGAGGGAAATGTGAAAACGGTTGTTATGAATTATAGTTAAGGGGGGAGTTTGGAGCTTTTGTTCCATCCAGATGACCTGTGCAGCCTCATGCATGGCACACTAATGTTCTGTGCTCTCAGTTACTCATCTCTGCAATGGCATTGATAATGGAACATTTGTTAGACCAGCAAAGCACTTAGAACATGGCTTAATGTGTTATGTGTACATTGTAATGATGAAAACTTATTGTCACCATCAACACTGTTTTGTTACATCAGATTTTACAAAGCTTAGCTACAATGATAATGTATGTATTTCTCAAAAGAACCAGTCACATGGAAAATAATAATTTTTTATTTTATTTTATTTCATTGTGAAAGGGTCTCCCTATATAACACATGCTGGCCTTGAACTCATAAGATTCCTGCATAAAATTCTTAAATGTTAAGATTACAGGCATGCACCACCGTGTCTCACAGGATATGTTTTGTTTTTATCTTTAAAGACTGTAAAAGATATGAAAGTATGGTGATATCTTGTGTACCCTAATAAAATTTTCGTGAAGATCAGAGAACAGAACAAGCCACTAGACTAAACATAGAGGCCAGGCAGTAGTGGCATACACTTTTAATCCTAGCACTTTAGAAGCAGAGATTTGTCTGGATCTCTGTGAGTTCAAAGCCACCCAGGACTACATGAGATTGACTCAGTCTAGGAGAGAAACAGAGCCAGGCAGTGGTGGCACATCCCTTTAATCTCAGCACTTAGGAATCACATGCCTTTAATCCCAGCACTTGAGACCTCATGCCTTTGCTTGGGAAACACACATGCCTTTAATCCAAATACTAGAGAGGTTAAGACAGGAACTGATATGGCAGGGCAGAGAAAGGTATATAAGGCATGAGGAGACAGGAACTAAAGGCTTTTTCAGCCTGAGGAGTTGGTGAGGTCAGAGGTAGGGGCTGTAGCTGTTCCTTTGTCTCTCTGATCTTTTAGCATTTGCCCCAATATCTGGCTATGGGTTTTTATTATAAGACCTTTAGAAATTATACATATATTATACCTATGGGGAAGGTGGGTAGATAAGTGAACATTAGTGCTTTGCACTTGTAAGACCCCTATTTAAGACTCTTGAAGGCTAAGATTATAGGTATTCACCACTATGCCTGACAGAAGATATTTTATTTTTGTATATTGTATTATTTCGATTTTTTTCTCTGTCTCTCTGTCTCTGTCTCTGTCTCTGTCTCTCTGTCTCTGTCTCTCTGTGTGTGTGTGTGTGTGTGTAGTGTGGTGTGAACATGAGTGCAGGTACTCACAGAGGCCAGATGTGTCCTTTTCCCCTATAGCTCAGTTATAGGTAGTTATGAGCTGCTAAATGTGGGTACTGGGAATAGAACATGAGTCCTCTGCAAGAACAATATATACTATTAGATACTTAGCTATCTCTTTAGTCCAGGGTTATATTTTAAATACATGTTAATAATCTATACCTCATGATCAGATACAAATTTATATTCATGTAAAAATGTCTCAATCTCTTAATAAAGTAGTAGAACTATATTTTTGTACAAGGTTATATTTCACTTGTGAGGCATTTAGTGAGATTATTAGTCAATGATACAAAGTGTAATCATAAAGATGAATATTGGACTACTATAAAGTAGCAATATTTAAAAAGTTTCTTGGGATCACATGTACTTTTATTCAAAGCAAAGTCACTGAAACAATGTGTATACTCCTGACAAAGATGAGCAGAGAAAAGTTTGAGTCACTTAAGTATAATTGCCACAGCATATGGAACTCAATCTCTATCCTTGTAAAAATAATCTAATACAAGAATAGGTTAGACAAATCCTGGCTCATTATAATAACAGATGCATAATCCAGGAATTCACAATCTGTCTGTACATTCATTCTTTTTTAGCATCCTGCATTTAACACACTATTGCTGAAGCACATCGAGCCTGGGCAGACTTGAAATATTTTAGAGACAGGCACACATGTTCTTTAGTTAGCACTACTGAGTCATCTTGACCCTCAATGATTGACATACTATCACAAATGTATTAAAGAAATTCACTATCCAATGACTGTCTATCGCAAACTAAAGTTCAGGAATAGTATCATTATGATATTCTCTTGATAGAGCTACATCTAGCCAGACATATAAGAAATAAATCTCTAGCTTAATGCCTTCCAGAATCAGACCAAATTGGAAATAGACACTTTTCACATGAAGTATTTCTTTCAAGTACTTAAGTTCATTGCTTGTTATTGTTTGCCACAGAGATGGAAAAGAGGGAGGAAGAGGAGAGGAAAAAAGAGAAGGAGAGAGAGATTTTTTTGCTTCTAGTAAAAAGAGAAACTGGAGTCAAGCATGGTAGATACATGCCTGAAATCTCAGCATGTATGATAATGAGGCACCATGATTGATGTGAGTTCCAGGACAACTTGGACTATGTAGTGAGTTTGAGTGCAGCCTAAGTTGCAGAGTGAGATCCTATCTTTTGATTAAAATTAATGAAACACACCTACAAAGCAAATGAGGAAGAAACAATAATTATAGATGCCAAGTTCAGTGCTCATCACAGGCCGTTCGTGTGCCAGTTGAATAAAAGAATACATATTTGAGTGCAGTAATCACCAAGCCTCTTCACAGTGGAATATCAAAATGGAAAGGAACATCCAAAGTCAAGTGTCACCAAATGAATTGTTTGAAAACCTCAGCAACTCTTGGTCCTATCTACTCATCTGAAGGTATGTCTATCTCCTTCCTGTTCAACTAATCACCATTTTGTGTTGACACTTATGAACTATGTTCTACTTCTAGGCCTTGTATGGATGTTTCAGATTTGCTATGATAACTAATTCTGACTCTAGACCCCTGGTCTGGGTTCATATACAGCTCTAATTTTTAGAGGAGGAAATTGAAACTTTGGGTCACTGCATAATGTATCTTACAGAAGAGCTGTTTCTGTGTTTTTAACCCACTGACTCTTGTATTAGAATTGTTTTCCATAGTCTTATTATAATGTTGGGCTGGAAGACTGAAAATTATATTTCTGGCTTTCTCTAGGTCTTATTAGAAGGAGTCAAAGAAATCCCCCTTTTTAAAATAACTCAAAGCTTGAAAATAATTGCATGTTATGTTAGGGCATTACCTAGAGTTTTAGAATCAAGATCATTTCTACACACCAAAAATAGACACAGCAGAGCCATTGTCTCTTATGTGCATTGATTGAGTTTTTATGTGATTGACTGGCTTGGCATTGTTTTTGGAATTTTCCTCATGTACAACCAATTTGAATTTAAAAGAAGTATGTATTTACAAACTACACAAATTTCCCTCTTCCATTCTGTATATGATTAAGATCAATTATCCCCATGGTATTTGAGTTCTTGAAATTGTTTCTATTTAAAGAAGTACCACTTTGCATCAGTATGGCCATGTCAGAATGAGTTCCTAATATAGAAGATAAAGGTGCATTCCATGAATACCAAGAATACAACAAGAGTCAAGCCTCCATTATGTAGACATTGGGTTTGAGCAACTCAAATCTTTTTCTCTTAATTACTTTATGTGACATTTTTGACATCAAACCCAGGATTTTTCTGATTTTTTAAAACCATTTAACATGAATGAAATTGTTTAGGAAAGAAGGACTTAGCCTTCAGAGACTAAGGAATTATTCTATATGTCCCAGTTTAATTTCTTGTGGCTAAGGTAAAACATCATGATGAAAGCAATGTCAAATAGAAAGGGCTTATTAGCTTGCAGTTCTGCTACAGTTCATCATAGCAAGGAAGTCCTGTGGGAATGTCAGGTGCTACTCACATCACAGTCAAAAGCACAGAGAGAATGAATGTTGTGGGCATGCCTGCACTCAACTCTCCACTCTTGCACAGTCCAATGTCCTGTTCATGAACTGGTGTTACCCACTTTCTGAAGGGTTACCCTTCCCAGAGTTAGCCCAATTAAGAAAATTTTTCACAGATATGTTCACAGGCTCACCCTATCCAGACAATTCTTCATTCAGAATCACTTCCTAAGTCATTGTATATTGTGTCAAGTTGACAAAAACCACCTGTCACAACAGGGTTGACGTAAGCTAATCTGATGCCTTTGTATGAATGTGAGTGATGGTTCACAGAGAACTTAACTGATGATCACATTCTCTGATTAAATATTAAACTAGATTGCTCTTTTCCTGTGTGACTGTTTCCATAATTTCAAAGCACATATGTCTTCTCTGATGCAGCCTTATTGATAGTATTAATTAGACAATACTTTACCATTCTTAAACAGCAGTTATAAGTAATGGTTTCCTTAAATTATTTTGTAATCTTTTGACCAAAGAAAAAATGCACAGTCTCTCTTGATGAAAAATAAAGCAGAATAATGAAACACTTCTGGCAAGGTTGGAATTTTTTAAAAGCTAACATGACTGTGGAGTATTATGAATGATTTGTCCAGACATCCTATTATTGCTATAGTATGATAAATTGCAGAAAAGAAACCACTTATCATTTCAAATATTGTTTATCTTTGAAAAAGAAAGAATAATTTCATAACATTCATGAAGATGTTATTAATATTCCTTTTCCTGGTTTTATATTTTATGAATTAAATTAAATTAAGCTTCTTAAGATTTTGGTTATAATCCTTTTTTTTTCACTGTTCTTTTATTCGGTCCTATGGATGTCAATGGTGCTGACAGACAGATAGTGTTGGGAAAATTAGAAGCGCACACCTGAATGTTGGCACATTGCTCTACATCACGACTTAGTAACTACTGAACAGTTATGTCTACTAAATACAGTGAACAAAATGGTATGTTTACACCATTCTCCTGTAAACAAGGCTGTGCACAAGTGTGTGCACACAGGATTAATTCTCGTACCTCTCATGCCTTTTGCTTGCTCCTCACCCTTTCCTGAGGTGGATCTTCTCATGCGGTCCATATCTCAACATTTGCTTTTTAAAGGAAAAAAAAAAAAAAATATATATATATATATATATATATATATATATATAATTTCTTTTTATTGATCAGGTCTGTAAATGTGTACTGAAAAAATCAGAGTTTATTTATAAATAGAATAGTTTATTTAAAGAGGCATTTTCCTCCTTGATATCATGATATAATCCTTTTTTATTTCTATTGTCTAATATTACACAAATGCACCTTTAACTTCTGCCAACTGTGGGTTTTCTATAGCATTCTCTTTCTAAATCCTCTCATATGAAACAGTACCACAAATTTTGTCTTTATAATAACAAGTAGCAAATTGGCTTAACTCTCCTGCTAATATCACACATGTAGGAGTGTGTATACATATCTCACTGTGTAATGAGAAACATTTGTCAACTTAGCTAAAACTCTTAGTCATATATACTCAAATACACTAGAGAAAATACATTTCTTCAAAATACAGGCACCTGTTCATTGGACATCCACTAGCCTGAGATAGGAATGGTCATTTTTTTCTCCAACATGGAAATAACACAATAGATCAATATATGAATAAGATTATTATGCACTACTAAATTCACACAATCAATTTTTTTTGCAATAACCATATATTTTAGCAAAAAAATGTTTTGTAATTTTTTTGTAGCTCATTTTAGATAGTTTTGAGCAAATCAATTCTATCAAGGTCATTCATGAGATGTCAGACTTGGAACTGTCAGCACACCTACAAGTGTTTTTAAAAGGGGAATTTTATTTTAAGTGGCTAAAGTTAAATTATTTCTTTCCATACACAGGGTTAAAGATGATGTAAATCCTGCCACAATACAACAAATAACATTATCTATTTAAGGCACATTTTCAGATTTATTTGAGTCGAATCAAACTTCTCACAATCAGAAAAGCCAAACACATGTTTGTGTGTAATTTTGTTGTTAGAGGGTTTAAATGGGTTTCTTTTTCTGATTTCTCTTACCTCTACGTATATGTTGATCTTAGACATGATAGAAAATAAAAGCCAAGATTAGCTAAGCTGATTTTTTCCCACCCTGTCACAATTCTGCTTCAATCCTTTTTCAATTTTATCCTTGCAAGTACGCCTTTCCAATCAGCTGTAGGTGATAGTTTTTCTTATCACAAAACCTGGTCGGATGTTGTGAGGTCACAGAGGAAAATATCTGCATAAGATGGTACTGCAAATGCAATTTCCTGGTATATCCACCATTAGGGAAGGGGAAATAGTCTAGTCTGCCAAGGTGATGATTACTTTGAAAGGGCTGAGATTACAAGGATTAAGATCAATTTCCAGAACCCAAGTACAAAAGGCTGGTTGTGGTAGCATGTGCTTGTAATCTCAGTGTCACAGAAGCAGAGCTAGACAGATCCCAGAGACTCAATGATCAGCCAGCCTAAACTACTTGGAAAGTTTCAGGCCAGTGAGAGTTCTTGTCCCAAGAAGAAGATAGAAGGTGGCTGAGGAAAACACCCAAGACTACCCTCTGAACTGCAAACACATACACAAACATACACTTATATACTAATGTATGCACAAATACACAGAAGTTATTTAATGGATAAGAAGTGCTAGTAACATCTGTCATTGTTTACCCAAACTGTCGCCTCACTTCTGCACCAGCATCACGAAGCTTCCCTTCCAACAAGCAGCAGTAAACACCCAGCTAGAATGTCAGCATATTCAGCTTATTTAATCAACTCTGCTTTAGTAATGAAATGCCTTTCAAACAGTTAGGTCTGTTTTGAATAGAATGTCTGCAAATGAGGCCACAAAAATGTGTGAGTTCATGTCTGAATCAAATATTTAGCTTAGTTTCATTTGCTCATGCTTCGCAGAGGACATGAGAATGGAAATCACATTTAAGTGGATGATTCATATCTTAGTTCATAATAATGTAACCTTTCCCGGGGCCCATTTACATTTCATAAAGACAGAAACATGAGCCTTCTGTTAAGGTAGAATTTCAGCTTCCTCTCAAGATGATTTTTCATTTTGGGGGTGAATATTTCAGTACATACATGTTTACATAGATTTCATATCCTTAAAGAGATGTTAGGTAAGTTAGAACAGCATACATAAAGATTGCACACATACATATTCTCACATGTATGCACATAGACACATAGCATCTTCAGTTTTCAAGAATCAGCAGAGCAGGAAAAGGAGAAAGGGCAGGGTCTTGACAACAACTGAGCATTATCATCCTGTTGGTTTCATGGTTACATTTTAGGAAGAAGCCTATGTGAATGATAAGTCTTCTGAGGTAGCCTTGGGTGGCTTAAATGGGACCTTTGTTACATTATACCTTCAGCAGTTCTAATCATTGTCTTTTTTAAGAGAGCTTTGTCAGTGGATCTAATCCAATCTCCTTAAGGATAGATGCTATACTTCAGGTTCTAGAATGTAACGTTTGATTTCAGTTACCTTAAATGCATTATTTTTACAACAAATGTAATTCAAATAAACATCTAAATCACCATTCCCTTCACATATACATATAAATTATATAATATACATTCATAAATATGTGTATACATACCATGTATATATAACACATAATTAATATATATTAGTGTATATAGTATGTAGTATATATCATATAATTAAAATTAAACACCAGTATTGCTGAACTATGTGAAATAAAAGTCTCTTTTCAGTATTCTGTTAGAATCAGGTCCTTCTAATATAACGTTAAAGACATCTCTTAAAGAATTTTAGATTAATAATGTTGATTGCTGTCTCTTAAATACTAAAAAATTTATTTTTAAAACATGTATTTTAAAAGTTATTTTTCATTTGTTCTTTGAGAATTTTATTCAGAAAAGATATAGATACCACATAACAGTTGTGGTTATCTGTATGAAACCTTTACAAGAAAGATCTCCCATGTTCATGGATAGGAAGGATTAACATAGTAAAAATGGCAATCTTACCAAAAGCAATCTATAGAATCAATGCAATCCCCATCAAAATCCCAATACAATACTTCACAGACCTGGAAAGAATAATACTCAGCTTTATTTGAAAAAAAAACAAACAAACAAAAAAAAAACCAGGATAGCTAAAACAATCCTCTACAGCAAAACCACCTCTGGAGGCATCACCATCCCTGACATCAAGCACTACTCTAGAGCTATAGTAGTAAAAAAACAGCTTGGTTTTGGCATAAAAACCAACAGATGGACCAATGGAATCAAATTGAAGACCCTGACATTAACCCACACACCTATGAACACCTGATTTTTTTACAAAGAAGCTAAAACTGTACAATGGAAAAAAGAAAACATCTTCAACAAATGGTGCTGGCATAACTGGATGTCAACAGGTAGAAGATTGCAAATAGATCTATATCTATCAGCATGCACAAAACTCAAGTGGATGAAAGACTTCAATATAAAACCAGTTATACTGAACCTGATACAAGAGAAAGTAGGAAATAGTCTTGAATGCATTGGTACAGGAGACCACTTTCTAAATATAACACCAGTAGCACAGACACTGAGAACAACAATTAATAAATAGGACCTTCTGAAACTGCAAAGCTTCTATAAGGCAAAGGACACAGTAAATTAGACAAAACGACAGCCTACAGAATGGGGAGATTTTCACCAACCCCACATCTGACAGAAGACTGATCTCCAAAATATATAAAAAACTCAAGAAACTAGACCTTAAAATAACAAACAATCCAATTTAAAAAATGGGCTACAGCCTGTGGTCGTGGCACCCACCTTTAATCCAAGCACTCGGGAGGCAGAGACAGGCAGATCTCTGTGAGTTTGAGGCCAGCCTGGGCTACAAAGCAAGTTCCAGGAAAGGTGCAAATCTAAACAGAGAAACCCTGTCTCGAAAAACAAAACAAAACAAAAACAAACAAACAAAAAAACAAACAAACAAACAAAAAACAAAAAACAAAACAAAAAAACCCAAAACAAAACAAAACAAAAGGGGGGGCTATAGAGCTAAACAGAATTCTCAAAGGAAGAATTTCAAATGGCTGAAAGACATTTAAGGAATTGCTCAGCATCCTTAATTATCAGGGAGATGCAAATCAAAACAACTCTGAGATACCACCTTACACCTGTCAGAATGGCTAAGATCAAAAGCACTGAAGATAGTTTATGTTGGAGAGGATGTGGAGCAAGGGGAATACTCCTCCACCGTTGGTGGGAGTGCAAACTAGTACAGCCACTTTGGAAATCAGTATGGTGTTTTCTCAGAAAACTGGGAATCAATCTCCCTCAAGTCTCAGCTATACCACTCTTGGGCATATTCCCAAGGGATGCTCAATCTCACCACAAGGACACATGCTCAACTATGTTCATAGTAGCATTATATTTAATAATTAGGAAACTGGAAACAACCTAGATGCCCCTCAACTGAGGAATGGATTAAGAAAATGTGGTATATATACACAATGAAGTACTACTCAGCAGAGAAAAACAATATCATGAAATTTGCAGGCAAATGGATTGAACTAGAAAATATCCTGAGTGAGGTAACCCAGACTCAGAAGGACAAACATGGTATGTACCCACTCATAAGTGAATACTAGATATAAAGCAAAGGCCAATCAGGCAACAACCCACAACTCCAGAGAAGCTAATTAGCAGGAAAGACCCAAAGAGAGATGCATGGATCACACTGGGAAGGGGAAATAGGTGAGATCTCCATGAGTAAACTGGGGATGAGGAGTGGGCAATGGAGGGTAGGGGATAGGGGATGAGAGCATAAGGGAATGAGATGGCGGAGCTGGAACAGGAAGGGGGAATGCAATGAAAGAGTTACCATGATAGAGAGAGACATCATGAGGATAGAGAGAAACCCGGTGGTAGAGAAGTTGCTAGAATCTCCAAGGATGACCCCAGCCTGGGCTACTAGCAATAGTGGAGAGGGTCCATGAACTGAACTGGCTTGCCCCAGAGATAAGACTGGTAAATACCCTAACTGTCACCACAGAACTTTTCTCCAATGACTGATGGAAGAAGATGCAGAGACCCTCAGCCAGTCACTAGACAGAGCTCCAGGAGTCCAGTCAAAGAAAGAGAAGAGGGATTCTATAAGCAAGTGCATCAGGATCATGGTGGGGAAACATTCAGGGATGACCAAATCAAACTAGAGGGAACTCATGAAAGTTGGATCAATGGCTGTGGAGCCTGCATAGGACTGGACTAGGTAGCTTGGTCTGCTTGGGAAGCTGCCTGGCAGTAGGATCAGAATCCATCTCTGGTGCATAAGCAGTCTTTGTGGAGCCCACTGCCTATGATGGAACACCTTGTGTAGCCTTGAGGCAGGGGGAAGGGTTTAGACTTGCCTCTAATGAATGTGCCTCCCCATGGGAGGACTTGCCTTCCTGTGGGTGGGAGTGGGCACTGGGTTGGATGGGAGGTGGGGGAGGGGGGAGAAGGGAAGAGAGGGATCTTTGATTGGTGTGTAAAATGAATGAAAAAATTTCTTAATAACAACAACAAAAGCAAAAACAAGATCATGTTAGTTAAAAATTCTTCTATGGATGGTATTGGGCCTTCAGAGTCCCCATCACTAACTAAAGTTCTATTGAAATTGATGACTGCTATTGAAAGTGTCTTAAAGTTAGGGTTTTATTGCTGTGAAGAAACACCATGAACATGGCAACTCTATAAAGGAAAATATTTAATTAAGGCTGGCTTTCATTTTCAGAGGCTTAGTCCATTATCATCATGGTGGGACATGGCTGTGAGCAGGCAGACATTGTGTTGGAGAAGGAGCTGAGAGTTCTACATCTTGATCCCTTGGCAGCATAAGGAGAGAGTGTACTACAATGAGCATAACTTGAGTACATAAGATCTTAAAACCTGCCTCCACCAGTGACATACTTCCTCCACCAAGGCCATAACTACTCTCTCAAGGCCCTATTTCCTAACAGTGCCACTCCTTATGGGTCAAACATTCAAACACACAAGTCTTGGGGGCCACACTTATTCAAACCACTCCAGGAAGATTAGCCACTTTTCCCTGTGGTTGTGGCTGCTAGTTCTGGTTATTACTATGTTGCTCATGTTTCAGTGGATGATCAGTTCCCCTATGGGTATGGTCAGACTTTATTGGACTCAGTGGGTTATATATAAAAAAAGAAAAGAGGGAAGTGAAAGGAAGATGTGCTGGGGCAGCTAATAAGAGTTGCAAGGGGGTGTGCAGGTTGAATATGATCCAGATATTTTATACATATATGAGATTTTTTCTATTATAATCAGAAAACATATTCCTGGAATTTAAAGTAAGTGTCCCCTAAACATTAGGAAAATAGCCATTGTGGAGAAAATCTAAAATCATGTTAATTTTTAAGCTACAACCAGAATGGTTTAGAAGGTGTGTACCAGTATAATGTTTTACAATTTTTGAGACAGGGGTTCTCTGTTGTACCAGGCTGGCCTCAAACTCAGAGCTCTGCTTGCCTCTGCCTCCCTAGTGCTTGGATAAAAGGTGTGAGCCACCACCTTCTGGCTTGTTATACAGATTTTATGAATTTCAATTTAGCTCCCTTATTCACCCTGTGGTTTCAGGCAAGTCTGTATAGCTCTCTGCAATTTATCTTCACAGAAGTGGTGAGAATAATTTATAACTCAAAAACTTATGATAATTAAAAGAAATTACACATTTAAGATTTTGAAAAAAAATCTATAAATTTTCATATAGTTGTGAGATGTTGATTATTAAATGTGGCTGGAGATGTAGGAAGTTTGAAATGATCATGGCTTGTCTATACTTTTCCTTCCTGAGACGCATCATTTCACTCCCGCTAATAATTAAGCAGACACTATTCAGAATATAATATACCAGAAAGAAAGAATCATGATGTCTAGATATAAGCCCTGCTCTTAAATTGTATATGATTTCTTGAGCTGGTACTATAAAATACTTAGTAATACAAGGTACAACATTTGTGAGAACTGGGCAGATAAATGTGGTTGTTTCTAGATTTCTTTCTTGCTTTAAACCCTCAGAACTTTGACATTTAAAGGAATTGTTTACTCATCTGCATACCATTCATTCCTAGGTTTTAGTACCTATTTCTATTATATTGAAAAGTACTACTATTTTTGCCACTTACATTTTAAATGAAATCATATAAATCAGGAGTTTCTATAAGTGAACTATAAAAATTATTTTGTTTTATTTTTTCTAAATGAAATAAGAATTTTTGTAACTTACAGTTATTAGAAAATGACAGAAGTATGTGATCATTGTTAGAATCACTTGGTATTGTCCAGAGAAAGAGAACAGACAGTACATGATGATATATATATTTTCCAGGGCATATTGATTCCCTCAACCATGGAGGCCAAGACATAGAAGTTCTAAAGATGGCAATCAGTAGAGATGCAGGAGATCAATGTCATATTTCCAAAGACCTAAGAAAAAGGAGCATCAATAATATATATCTCTTCCCAAGACCACATCCAAAGGCACAAAAAGACCAACACTAAGACTAGTTGAGAAAAAAGAATTCTTCCTTACTCAGCCTGTGTTCTGGTCAGGTATAATTTAGTGATTTTTACCAATACTATGGAGGAAGCATGGTAAATTTCTTTCACAATCTCTGCCTCAGAACGGTCATGTCAAAAAATACCAGTTGAAAAGATGGAAAGCATATTGGGTCCTTTCTGTGGTCTATTATAAAGAAATTCATGGTCAAAGCTTTCATTTCATCTTGTAGGGTACCACCTAGATGCAAAACTTTAAGTCATATATTATCTTTTAGCTCTCATGACTTAAAAGACATGTACTGTAGATTGTTCACAATGTAGAATAGACAGTTTTTAAGGGCCCATCTGGAACTTCCTCCTCCTCCTCCTAATTACTGGGTATTCTGAAATAGGGCTCATTCTTCCATCTTCCAATATTCTCATGGACTCTCACTAAGGGATGGTCCTTTGCATAGAATACATACTTTTTGAAAGGGCCTAAAAAGCTAATTCTTACCCGCCATTCTTTTGCATGGAACCTCAGAAATCCTGCCTCTCCAAACTAGACTGCATAGAAAGCAAGGGACATGGACATGGTATTGCAATGGTAGAATGGAATTTCCTAGCATTTCCGTCTTCAGTTCTGCTCATAGTTAGCTTCAGTGAGTCTAGCTATCCTGGATCCAAACAGATCTCATGTTAGGAAGTGAGACTCTGTGGCCTGCATCTCAGATATAGGTTTCTTTGTTAAGCCTTCAAACTATTGATATTTAAAAGAATTATTTACAGATCTTCACATTATTCATTCATAGATTTTAGTGCCATTCACACCTATATTTAATATATAGAAGTGATTGTGTGTTGGTTAGTTTTTGTCAGCCTGTTACAAACTAGAATCATTTGAGAAGATCTCTCCATCCAATTGGCCCACAAACAAGTCTTCTGAAAGCCCAGCCTACTGAAGGCAGGGACACCCAAAGCAGGTACTCCTGGCTTTTATAAAAGCTGAGTGAGCCATTGAGAATAAGCTTCTAAGCGGTGTTTGTCCATGGCCTCAATACTATTCCTACCCTTTTCCTGCCTGAGTTCCTACTGTGATGTCCCCTCATGCTAGAGACAGTGATGTCAACATTAACACAATATCTTTGTTACAAATAAAGGAAAGTGGTGTGTTTATCTGTCAAATTGGCAAGAGGTTACTGTTTTCTTTTTAAGCTGTAAGGTGAAATAATTCTTTTCCTCCTCAAGTTTCTTTTGGTCATGGTCTTTATCAGAGTAATAGGAGGCAAACCAAAATAGAAATTGGTATCAGAGAATGGGCTGTTTCTGTGGAAGACTGGAGTTTGCCATTTTTAGAAGATTGTGGAGGTGTTTGAAACTTTAGGCTGGAAAAGCCACTAATTCTTAAAGTAATGGGGTATTCTGTGGACACTTTGAAGATAAGAATGCTGAGAAAAATTCAAAAGACTGAGGTCTGGATTGTGAAAAGTCAAAGTTTCCAAAAGACTCTACTGGGCCATTCATGACATATTTCATATTAAGAATATGTGTTGTTAGACAGCTGGAGCTAAAGATTCATCATCCATGATTAATAAGAGATTGGCAACACTAAGGTAAAATATTCTGGGAAGTATTCCTTGGGCTCAGCACATATAAACTGTGGCTCAGGGTTCAGGGAAAGGCTGCATATCAAACTGACACTTGTACTTCGTAATGTGTTAAAGTCTCCCACATGGTACTGGTTTGAGGGCATGAGTGGTCATATGGAACAACTGAGCCTTGGCACTTGTGGCAACATTGGAGTCCGCAATAGGCCATGACAGGCCATCGGTAAATGTTCAGCCTCAGTTTTAGTGGAAAGTTCAGGAATGAAGGGCCATGGAAACTGGCTGAGGCTTTGCATTATGTGGCAGATTGGAGTCCCTGGGTGAGGACAGGAGAGGCTACCAGTGAAGGTGAAACCTTACGGCAGTACTTGTCCCATCGTATTGGAGATGCCTTGGTGTTGGGTTGACTACCAAGGACAGCAGGAGATGTGAAGTGGAGCCAGGATGAACCGACAAGTGGAGTGTATTGAGGGTAACAGAGCCAGGGAAGTATATCTCCCCAAGCCTTTTGGAGCTCAGAAGATTGTGAGTGATTCCCAGACACTGGACATAAAGCTACTAACACTGTTGGGTTTTTTTTTTTTTGTTGTTGTTGTTGTTTGTCCTTTGTTTGGTGCTGTCTGGGGGACCAGCCTCCAAGCAGCTCAGGGCTTGAAAGGAATCCACTACATTGGTGTAAACTGTGACTTTTCTATCTGAGGGAGTTAGGGGAAAAGACACATACTCTCTTAATGGATTCTTTCTTTATTCTCCTGTTCTCTGACATTCTTCTTCTTGTTCTCTCTCCCTCTACAGCTTATATACTCCAATAAAATCTTTTGGGCAATGCAGGGATCACCATGAGGTTACATTCCATTTTTCAAGTAAATGATTATAATGAATACAGGTAAAAACATGTTTTTCATCTCCCTTACATGATTAAACATTTTAAATATTACAGGTGAAAAATAAATTATCCAGAGAACTCACATACATACAAACCCAAGCAACTGGTTATAGATTAACCATGTAGGGAAGCAAGGTATTTTTCTCAGTCAGGTCTCCTATTGGTAGGCTGAAGTTTTTCAGTTACAAAGAAATGGTCAGTTATTCTATTACTTATCTTGAAAGTTAAACTTATAAGAAATATTAAAGGGATCACAAACCTAAACTTTAACATATAAAAAAGAATTAGGCTGGGCAGTTGTGGTGAACGCCTTTAATCCCAGCACTCAGGAGGCAGAGCCAGGCGGATCTCTGTGAGTTCGAGGCCAGCCTGGGCTACCAAGTGAGTTCCAGGAAAGGCACAATGCTACACAGAGAAACCCCGTCTCAAAAACCAACACCCCCCCACAAAATCAATCAGCTCTGCTTTAAATCTTTGGGGTATATACCCACTCATCAGTAGTTTCTTATATCAGAAGATTGAGGGGAAATGTGCACAAGGAATTAATCATCACCTTTGATCATCAACAAATCCTAGCAAGAAAAATGCACCAGCTAGTAATAATTGGCCTGCTTTGTTCATGTTCCCTGACCTTAAAGAGTTCTGCATTCAACTATATGCCTTTCTAAAACTTTAAAATATCTTCTTGGATTTTTCAACTTACTGCTACATGACAAAAACATCTTAGTCTAACTTTGAGTCATTTTCAAAGCTTTGTTTCAGTTATGATGCACTCCAAAATGTGTGAACACATCTCCCAACATTAAGGTTAAAAGAATTTAAGCTACCTGGGATAACTAGGACTCAATTTTTTTCTTAATCATTAACCCAAGTCAGTCTATATGGCTCAATAGAAAATCAAACTTCCTTGTATTTATTTTTATTCATCAAAACTCTATGAACTAACATTACCATTATCAATTAGAAATTATAGCTCAGTTGGACACCTGGAGCTCCACCTGGGGCCTGGCCAAGGATCTCTGCATCCACTTCCATCAGTTATTGGATGAGAGTTCCAAGACCACTGTTAGGGTGTTTAGTCATCTGATCACCAGACAAGGTCAGATCAGGTCCTCCCTCGACCACTGCCAGCAGTCTACAGAGGATATATCATTGTGGATTTCTGGGGACCTCTCGAGCACTCTGCCTATTCCTGTTCTCATGTGGTCCTCATTTATCATGGTCTGTTATTCCTCATTCTCCCTTTCTGTTCTTAATCCAGCTGGGATCTCCTGCTCCCCTAAGCTTTCTTTCTCTCAAATCTTGCCCTGCATTACTCCCACTGTCGTCCATGTTGTTCATGTAGATCTCATCCATTTCTCTCTCATTGGGTGATCCCTGGGTCTTTCCTAGGGTCCCATTTTCTAGGTAGCTTCCCTGAATTTGTGTAGCAGTCTAGTCATCTTTGTTTTACATCTAGTATCATCCTATGAGTGAGTACATACTATGTTTGTCCTTCTGAGTCTGGGTTACCTCACTCAGGATGATTTTTTTCTAGATCCATCCATTTGCCTGCAAACCTCATGATGTCATTGTTTTTCTCTGCTGAGTAGTACTCCATTGTATATATGTACCATATTTTTATCCATTCTTCAGTTGAAGGGCATCTAGGTTGTTTCCAGGTTCTGGCTATTACAAACAATGCTGATATGAACATAGCTGAGCAAATGCCCTTGTGGTATGATTGAGCATTCCTTAGGTATATGCCCAAGAGTGCTACAGCTGGGTCTTGGGGGAGATGGATTCCCAATTTTCTAAGGAAGTGCCATATTGATTTCCAAAGTGGCTGTACAAGCTTGCATTCCCACCAGCAGTGGAGGAGAGTTCCCCTTGCTCCACATCCTCTCCAGCATAAGCTGTATTCTGTGTTTTTGATCTTAGCCACTCTGACAGGTGTAAGGTGGTATCTCAGAGTCATTTTGATTTGCATTTCCTGGATAATTAGAGATGTTGAGCAATTCCTTAAATGTCTTTCAGCCATTTGAACTTCCTCTGTGGAGAATTCTCTGTTGAGTTATATAGCTCATTTCTTAATTGGACTGTTGGGCATTTTGATGTCTAATTTCTTGAGTTCTTTATATATTCTGGATATCAGCCCTCTGTCAGATGTGGGGTTGGTGAAGACCTTTTCCCATTCTGTAGGCTGTCGCTTTGTCTTGTTGACTGTGTCAAACTGTCGAGAAGGAGGAGGGACTATAAGAGCATGAATTGTTGAATCCAAGATTGTAAAAAGCACAGGGACAAATAGCCAATCGGATGGAAGCACGTGAATTATGAACCAATGGCTGTGGAGCCCCCAGGTGGATCAGGCCCTCTGGATAAGTGACACAATTGAATAGCTTGATCTGTTTGGGAGGTGCCCAGACTGTGGATCCAGGACCTGACCTTGGTGCATGAGCTGGCTGTTTGGAACCTTGGACTTATACAGGGACACGTGCTCAGCCTGGCAGGAGGGGATGGGACCTGCCTGTTCTGAATCCACCAGGTTTAAATGAGTCCCTAGGGGTGTCTTGGTCCTGGAGTACATGGGAATGGAGGAGATGTGAATGGGGGAGAGGGGCTGGGGGGAAGGTGGAGTTGTGGGCAGGAGGGGGGAGGACAGGGGAACCCATGGCTGATGTGTAAAATTAAAACTAATAATAATAATAATAATAATAATAATAATAATAATAATAGTAATAATAATAATAATAAAATAAAAAGAAATTATAGCTCAGGAAGTAATCATCTTCATAATAATCCATAGGTAAAAATGCCCAATAGATTGGGAGGATTCCATGAGATAAATACATTATATTACAGGCAAAGGGGTTTTCCCTACACCCAATTACACTATGCCAGATACCATATACATGTAAAGGTACAGCAGAGGCAAAAGACATTCTGAGGGTCTGTGGTCTTGGGGGCCTTGCCTAACTAAGACTCACCATTGGAGAGTTTCTTCCTGGTGGGCTGATACCTTGAACTTCAATTGCCACTTCCTGCTCTTCTGACATGGCCAGCAGCAGTTTTATCTTGCTTGGCTTTGGTTTGATTTTAACTGTTCCTTTGTTCTTCTGTCTTGGCGTAGGAAAGTATATAACTTATTTTGGACTTTACAGGATCCCATAGTTAAGTGGCTTTGGATATTTAAGGAGATTTGAGACTTTTAAAGTGTTGGTATTTTGAAAAGAGCATGAGATTTTAAAAGTTTTATTATGTTTTATATTATAATATTAATTTGAGATACTAGGGATAAACAAAAAAGAAAAGATTATGGTTTAAAAGAAATGCATTTTCTATCAATTTGACAAGGGTTCAATTGTTCTGGTTAATCTTTGTCAACTTGACACAAACTACAGTCATTGAGGGAGAAGGAACCGTAATTAAGAAGATGTCTTCAAGACTACCCTGTGGGGCAAATCTGTGGAGCAATTTTCTGGATTAATTACTGGCATGGGAGAGCACAAGCCTTCTCTGGGTAGTGCCTCATCTAAGTTCTGAGAGAAGTAAGCTGAGCCACAGAAAGCAAGTCAGTAAGCAGCATTTCTCTGTGGTCCCTGTTTCAGTTCCTGCTTTCAGGTTTCTGTTTGAGCTCCTGCATTTATTTCCTAAATAGTGCACTGTGGTGATGAGGGCATTTAAGCCAAGTTAGCACTTCCCAGCTTCAGGTTGCTTGGTCATGGTTTATATTACTGCACTAGAAAGCAAACCAGGGCAAATGACAATGGAATCAATAACAAAATTAAAGGTTTTTCCATAAGTGCATTTAACATTTTCTCTTCAATAAATTCTACTTTGATAAACTCATCTCTTATTTATATCCCTGTTAATGAAAAAACAAAAAAGCTTTTATTCAAACCTTTATGAAACTTAAAATTTCTGGAATTATGAATCATGCTTCTCTAAATATTGTCTTCTTTTCTTCTGTGGAACATATCAACATATATGCAGTCTTTCCATCGCATGGAAGCAAGAGGCAAACTCTGTTAATACCATTACTCAAAAAAATAGTGAAAGGATTGATGAGAAATGGAATTTTTTTTTCTTAGCCCACTCAGTACGAACTGGGCCAAAAGAAAAAAAGTGTTTTGAGATTATCAATAACATTTATTGAGGACATAAAGTTTCCAATATTCTAAGATTTTTTTTGAATTATTCAGATGCTATCCAAATGACCAGCTGTAGAAGGTTCAAATGCATAAAAAGTTGGCCAGAAATCCTTTAAATTAGAGCCAGGTCACTGACAATCTACTCTCTCTAATCAAAGATGACATATGAATGAATGGGCTTCACTAAGTCTCAGCATGAATATAACAGGTGAACAGCAAGTATCCATGAGGCTCTGAAAAGAAGAAGAAGAAGAAGAAGAAGAAGAAGAAGAAGAAGAAGAAGAAGAAGAAGAAGAAAAGACAAAAAGGTAAAGTTTAAGGGGTCCCAGTCAATTTCCTGCAGGCCTATCTTCTGCAAAACTCTGTGAGAATCAGCTTCTCTCAGTATTTCAGGCAATCAATCCAAATGCATGCTGAGGTGGCAGCTCAGACCGCAAGTCTGCAGAGACTCAGTCACAAGTCTCAAATCCCATTCCCCTGATCATTGAAGTGGAAGAGCTCCTGTCAATAAATGCTGAGACCGTAGAAAAAGGATGGCCTATCTGGCATGTCTTACTGCTATTAGAACACTAGGCTGGCCCAAGGCCTTGAACGTGGCTGGAGAAAAGCCAGCACTTTTTCAATTAGGTTTTTTAAAAACTACAGTTGAAGGGTCAGGATTTTGGTATCAGCTTCTGGTGGCAAGCTCTCCTAGACCTCTGACCCAAGTCTTGAGGGTTAACTGAGTACTTATAGCCCCAATAAATATTACTAGAAGGTCCGTTCTTGTCAATGTAGTCATTGTCTTTTTGTGCCAAATACAGGCACATTTATTCCATTAGTGGTAGAAATATGAATGGATACACATATGACAATGTCAAGGTAAGGTCATTTAGCATTAGGCATGAAAGTTATAATAGACATTCTAATTCAGAATTTAACTTCTAAAAGTTTGCCTTACAGACACAATAGTACTTACCACAAAATTAATTGTATCAAGTATTTATTACAGCAACTTTTCTTATTCCAATAAACTGTAAACCTAAGTTCCTGGCAAAAGGATATGGCTAAATATATATGCACATGTATAAATAAAATTATTTGGAGCTGTTAAAAACAAAATATGAAAGTTCTTTAGTCTAAAATAAAAATAGCCAACATATATTCCCCAGTGTACCTTTGATAGGTAATCAACTGCATACATTTTTAGGATATTTCAAAAAATCTATTATAAAATAGCAAATACTTTACAATTAAAGGGATTAAGAGTATATCTCTAAAATAAAAAAAAAATATTTATTAAGTAGGTGGCCACAAACATTCAGTGTCATTTATGATTCTGATACTTTTCCAAGTTGATGTTAAAATTGTGTTTTTAAGTACAGAAAGACCTCAGTAAAGTACACTGCAGAAATATTCAGTTTGGAAAAAGAGGCCATGTCAAAAGAAATGTTGATTTACAGACTGATATGGTACCCATCATCTATCGTGGATCCACAAAGACCTGAAAAGGCACAGAAATAGAGTCATGCTGGGCTTCATAGTCTCTCATGCCAGCCAGGGTACAGAGATGCCTCTACAGACAACTGCCCACAAGATGGACCTGGCTACCAACTGCCATGAGCTAAGTGGCATGGCAAGTTCCCTCAGTCTCTCACACAGGCCACAGAACAAAGAGACATTTCTCAGCCACTGCCTTTAGACTTGAGCACCAGCTCACTGCATGACAGAGTTGGTGTTTTGCTCATGCAGACAGAAAAGTGTACAGATACACAGTAAGGACAAATTCAGACAACTTGAACCTCTAAAGGGGTTAGAATGTGTTTAAAAATATATGTAGACTTGGGAGAAAAAAGAAAAAAAATCAACATAAAGACAAAAATCCACAAAGTATGGAATATATATATATATATAAATATATATATATATATATATAATTGTGTTGTATTTCAAATTTTTATATGCTAAAAGAGCTTGGATTATAAAAACTTGTATATAAACCAACCTAAGTACTTTAATATTATCCTACTTCAAAATTTAAGTCAAAAGATATACTACTTTGGGAGAGAGGCTATGCTTTTGTTTCCATAGGAAATGAGAGGCTATGGATTCATTCTGTATTAAAGAAATATAGGTTTGATTGAGAAAGACCCTCCCCCTAAGATCTTGACTACAGACATGGGAAAATAAATCTAAAGGAATTACAAGATATGCGATGTACATTTTTTCATACTCAAACACATAACAAAAAAATCATCTTTGGAAAAACTTTGTACAATGCACAGTCTATACTTATATTAATACAGATATATATATATATATATATATATATATATATATATATATATATATATATATATATATTACCTTTAAATGTTTATATATTTTCAGAGCAAGTGGACCAGGCACCAATAAAAATGACACAGATGATTCAGAATCTAAAAACAGCTCCAACCAAGACTTAACAATTATCCTGACTTCTCAGGGTCCCCCAAAGATTACCAACACCCCCAATCAGCAGGAAGTAGTTCAGACAACTATGCATAAATTCCTAAGATATTGATTATAAATGTTTGTTTTCATTTAAAGTGGGGTGGTTACAAATTATTATTAGTCATAGTCACAAAAAGACTAAACAAAAATTAAATTCAGAAATCTTTTTCTAAATGAAGAAAGTGGGATATTATATATGTATATCTGTGTGTGTGTGTATATATATATGTGTGTGTGTGTATACACACACACACATATATATATGTATATAAAAATGATGGGGAAAATGGGTGATTATTGATTCTAATTTAGTCCCCAAAACAACTGTTAACCTCAAAATATTTTACATTGGTATGGATATTTAGGTTTATTGATACAAATTTAAAGTTAGTTTTTGTATGTATATTTCTACTCATGTTTAAGATGCTATGTTTATGCAACTCATTTACAAATGTAATGTATAATTAGAAATACAAATTAATAGTCATCTATAATAGTCAAATTTATAGTCATGTTAGTTAGGTTTTCTTGGTAAACAGAGGTATATTTCAGATAGAAAGGTAATCTTCAAACACTTCAAAGACCTATAAAGTATGGGATTAAAATATCTTAACTTAGACCTTTCATGTCTGGCAGTACCAATGTACTCCAAAAAAAATGATGGGCATCAAAAAAAAATCTCTGTATGGATCTTGTATATTGTATAATATTAGAGGGACCAGACTTAATACTATATATCCCAGGGGCTCAGGATAGAAACTACAAATGGTGAGGACTATTTTCGGGAAAAGAGAATCTCAGCACATTGAGCTCTTTAGTCCATTCACCTTAATTCCCATTCACTTTAATTCTTCTTTCAGTCTCTAGCTTTACAGTTATATACCCCAAACAATCACAATCATCCCCAACAGCCAGGTCACCAGCCCGAATTCTTGCAAGGTCATAAAGGCAGGTGTCAGGCTTTCTTTTACGACCTAAAAATGGAGTGGTTGTTGGGAGGAGGTCAGCTTAAAGCTAATATATCAAATTTGATATACCAATTAGTATATCAAAAAGAAAATTTATGTGCTCAATCTATTTTTCTAGGAGTGGTTAGGTAAGAAGTTAGGGGTCTATAAAGTTAGTAAGACTGTAAGAAGGAGGATCCAAGCTAAATTGTGCTAAGCTTTTACTTAAGATCCACCTGACCTAGGCGGTGTCTCCTTGTGGAATTTACCTTAAATCAGGAGACTAGCATGTTGATTTTTATTTCTGTTAGTACTTGAAAGTGGCTAAGGGAGATGATCTGATTCCAGTGCTGAAAGAGGAGAAACAGATGAACTGGGGAGAAGGAAGCCTTTCCTGAGGCTGTTTTCCAAATACCTTGAATGTGTATATCCAGAGAGTGATCAGTCCACACTGTTAGCCCTTGTTAGGGAAAAATCAATTGGGAAAACTATGAAGGCACACATGATTTTCATACCAAAAGACAGCTGATATATAACAAGCCAAGTAACACCAAAAACTCCTTGGAATTTGGCTTCTTCTGAAGAAATTTCTTGATCCTTTCAGGTAGTGACTTTGCCATACAAAGCTGAGTTCTTATAATATTTTCCTGTGGCCCGTAGCATATGAAGTTTGTTTTCATTATGGTAAAAGCTAGCCATATGTACGAAGAAACTGCCCTTGCCTCACTTGCTGACAGTTACTGTCCAAACTGGACCAGCAGGACACAGGAAAGGCAACTGCCGAACTTTGCCAAGAAAAGGTAGGACAGTCCTTTGAAATTTCCTGTTTCAAGGCAAAGTCTATCAGATATGTTTGGCCTGTAGGTCAAAGATGGATGCTCCAGCATTACAGAAAAACTTTGGGTGACTGTCCATGCAGTCTGATGTCCCTGTCATTAGGTAACATTTTATTCTTCTGGAATCCTTGATGGAGTTAGATAGATAGTCATAGTTATAATTTTTCATAGTTATGATGAAAGGGTAAATTAGATATAGAACTTTGGACTCATTAAAATAGGATGAATAATTAAATGTTTTCTCTGATTTTGTCAAATACAAATAGACTGAATATTGTAACTGTAATTCTTGCTTGATAACCATTTTTATTGTATACAATTTTACTATGTTAAGGTTAAAACCTTCCTTTTTAATTAGTCAAAAAGGGGGAAATGCTGTGGGATAATTCTTCTGTACACTGTGAATAAGTATTACTCTCATTGGTTAATAGAAAAGCTGTTTGGCCTATAGCAAGGCAGGATAAAGTAATGTGGGACAATCAATTGAGGACTGGGAGTGAGAAGGGCAGAGTTGAGAGAGATGCCAGCAAACTGCTCAAGAAGCCAGATGCTGGAGGACAGGTAAAGCCATGAGCCATGTGGCAATGCATAGGTTAATATAAATGGGTTAATTTAAATATAAGCTCTAGTTAGTAATAAGCCCGAGCTATTAACCAAGCATATACATTCATATATAAGCCTCTGCTTGTTTATTTGGGACCAGGTGGTCAGGACAGGGAATTGTCCCTTTACACTGATACATAACACCTTTTAGGATTACATTCCAGGGCTTGTAATAATCAGGGTACTCAGAGCTTTATAATTTGCATCTATGTTTATAGGATGTTACATGATGCTCAGAAATGCACCTAATCTTAGCGTGTTGGTACCCCAGTATTCCAGGAAGCAGATAAAACATCAGATAGGGTATCAGGCTGCCTGGCACCTATGACATTTG
Source organism: Onychomys torridus (assembly GCF_903995425.1). Lineage (NCBI taxonomy): Eukaryota > Metazoa > Chordata > Mammalia > Rodentia > Cricetidae > Onychomys > Onychomys torridus. The sequence goes on from NC_050455.1 coordinate 39,432,567, forward strand.
GGGAATCATATCTTTATGGAAGAAAAAGAATTAATCCACATAAGTTTCTTTGGTCAAAGCTTGTAAATCTCATAAACAAACAAACAAAGCCAGAGTAGATGGTAACTGACAGTGCAACCAAGCAGGTTGGTTTGTTGTAATTGTTGTTTTGTCTTTGGTTTTATTTTCAGACCAATGCTAATATCAAGTCTGGCTTTTCTGTAGAACAGAACAGAATAAAGGCCAATCTGCAGGAGAGTATGGCTGTGATGTGATGAGACAGTGAGGGACTGAATTGTAGCTCGCTCACATATATGTCCATCAACTTATTCTGGAAAAAAGTCTTTGTAGATATGATGAAATTAAGATCTTGAGATAATATAATCTTTGTTTAACCAGGTGTGCTAGAAACACAATGAACTATGTCTTAGTAAGAGACAAAGGACAACACAGAGTGACACACAGAAATATGGTGATGGAGATGATGGAGGATATTCTGGGCAGATATACCTATGAGCTTAATAATAACAATAAGTGTGTCTGCCATGAATAAATGCCAAAATCAATGCCTGTGGCAAATTCTTCAATAGAATCTCCAGAAAGAGCCAAAATAGTACACACTCTGGTTTCAGGATTCTTCACCTCAGGACTATTAAAATAAAAAAAGCTGGGTGGTGGTGATGCATGCCTTTAATCCTAGCAGTCAGGTAGCAGAGGCAGGTGGATCTCTGTGAGTTCAAGACCAGCCTGGTTTACAAAGTGAGTTCCAGGAAAGACACAAAGCTACCCAGAGAAACCCTGTCTTGAAAAACCAAC